>NC_046319.1:29703361-30022423 GCF_009819535.1 Lacerta agilis
CTTTGAAACAACAGATCTAACTATAAAGTGTTCACACACACACACAAACAAACACACAAACAGTAGAGAACATGCTGGAGCAGAGATCCAAAAATTCCCCCATGTCACCTCTCCATTTTCATATTATTGCCAGTTCCACATTTTCAAGTACTTATTATGGCACATCTTTGTTTATTTTTCCTGGCTCAATTAGGTTCTCCCTGGATTGCGAAACTGGAAACTGCTAAGAGAGTGTGTGTGTGTGTGTGTGTGTTTGTGTATTCACTCTCTCACACACTTTTTTGTCCTCCAAGCTGGTTTCCTCCAAGTTTGCTTAGATCTGTCTTTATTTACTTTCGAAAGGACAAAGGCCATGGGTGTGTGGTAGCCTCAGGAGCGATCAAAAGGCAGGATCTGACACCTCTAGCTAATTAAGGGAAGGGATGGAGGAGATTCACCAGGGATATTGGGGAGGGAGGGGTGCCAAGACGCGGCTGTCAGATATTGATTGGATGCTGAACAGATGCTTCTTCTTGGCATCCCACGAAGCCTCTCGTCGGTGTGACTTTTCAAAAGGATGGTTTGCTAAATATTACTTGTGTTTTCATAAATAGCTGAAGAGCGCGGCTTGTTCTGTGGAGTGTGGGCAGAAAGCCTTGCCGTAAATCTTACTGGAGAGAGGGAAAGGGCAGGTTTGCTGTTTCAACTGGGGATTCCTTTAAGTTGAAACCCCCACCCCCATTATAGGACTAGAAGAAAATAATCTTCAATGGTGTGAGATTGAGGATTCACAGGAAGTTTCAGCTGCCTGCTTTTGGATATGCTCAGTATTGAATGGAGGGAAACACAAAATGCCATACATGCCAAACATGCTTAAAAGTCCCCTTTCTGACCGTGGAGGTAGGTCGAAAAAGGAGTGGATGTTGAGGACGGGGGCAGTGTGCATGTGCCTGCTCCCCGTCCCCATTTTAAACTCATGAATAGGGCTAATGCATCCCCAGAAATTATGCAAAGTAAGCGAGAAACCCACTTCCCCAGAGAAAGCCAGCCAAGGCAAAGAGAGCTACAATTTACTGAGTGGTTCAACAATCACTCCCTCTTCTAGAGAATCCTGGGGATGGTCCTACTGAGGGAGGGATCTCCTTCAGCTCATCCCACCAGTCCCTGTAGCATGAGGCATGGGCTCCGCTTCCGTTACCAGATTTGCTGGAGGATTTTTCTGGCACATCCCCTTTGCCTGTTGTGCCATCAACTCTACCTCCGGAGTTGTCAGAAACCATATCCAGTCCCGCCTTGGAGGGGTGTGTGTGTGTTGCTATCCTGCCCATCCCAGCTGCCTCTGAGGAGGCAGTAATGCCTCCTCTGTAACCCCGTTTAGAGAGATGTTAATGCAGGTGTGAGCAAATGGGATGGGCTCAGCCTTCTCGAAGAAGTGCCAAGTTGCTTGCCCAGTCTAAGGATTGGAACTGTGGCTTGCACTGTTGTTAAGGACAATGGTTGAACCTGAAAAGGGAATGTCTACTTATGTTAAATTACTATGTATTCTTTAACATGAGTGTTTTCCTTTGGCAGTAGCTCTCATGTGATTGGCTGACTGTGAGTCACATAATAGAGGCATTTCATTCTGTTGTGATTGTTATTCCAGTAACTGTTGTTTTTAACTGCTTTCTGCCCCTCCTCCTCCCCCCTCTCTCTCACACACAGAGATTGTTATTCCAGTAACTGTTGTTTTTAACAGCTTTCTGCCCCCCCTCTCTCTCTCTCTCACACACACACACACACACACAGAGAGAGAGAGAGAGAGAGAGAGTGGCTGCTGAGAGAGGCTTCTCAGGATACAGCTGTGGACAGAGTGTGTCAGTGTGATCTGTCTGAACTGAAACAGAGGAAGATCCCTAAACGTTAATAGGGAGAAACCTGTGTAGAAGCTCTCTATAAAGAACAGAGAGAATACTACTGAAGTGAAAGTAAAAACCTTTTATAAGACCTGAGTGAGATCTACTATTTCAAGTGAGAATGTACCCATGCTTGAATAAGCATGAGATTCTAAATACATTCTTCTTAGTTATATGTTTATGACATCACCATGTCTTCTGCTGAAACAGACCATTGGTCCATGTCACCAAGAACTGCCTGACTGGCTGTGGGTCTTCCTCAGTTCCACTGATCCTTTTAAATGGAGGTGCTTGGCCTGAACCAGAAACTTTATGCTTGCAAACCATGTGCTCTGTTGCAGGGTTTTGCATCTGTTAAGGGCAGTTAACCCCCCCCCCCCGCCTCCGCCAAACACAGAGCTTATGGCTCTTTTAAAAATATATATTAAATAAGAGTCACCACAGAGAGGAAGGGGGAATAAGCTCATCTCTCCTCTTTTTGCTTCTGTTGCTTCATATTTAGATTACAGTAGCTAGGAGTTAATTATCCTAACTTGCCTTTTTCTTTCAGGCTAATTAGGAAGAAAAGTGAATATAAAGAAAGCTGCAGCTATTTCAAGATGGGGAGGGTGAGGAGGGGGGGAAGCAAAGGTCTGTAATATTTTTCTGCATTAACAGCCCCTTTGGAGGATATTATCTCCGTAATGACCATAAGGCCCTTTTTCCCCATTTGGAGAGAATGCAGTTCTGCTGTCTCGGGCCTCAATTAAGCCCCATCGAAGGCAACAACACGCTCAGGACGAGCCACTCTTGCGGCAGCCAGATGAAGCCACCTGATGCACTGTTTAATTATGCAGCAATCGGCAGCCTTTTACGTTTTAATTAGGGCGCCACGTAAAATGGCGCTCACCCACTCCTCGTGTGCTGGAGGGGGGAAAGGGCTGAAAGGTTGTCCCTATTAATTGGTTGTTTGGAAATGCTGAGCAAGGCGTAGCTATGAAGGCGGTTAGCTACCTCCACAACACATTTGCTGGTCTTTTTGTTGTTGTTGATCTGGCTAATTAGCGCAAATGATTTAAAAGCTGCACATCAATCCATAGCTCCTGCTGTTTGCTATACATATTGCCGTTTCATTAATGGATCTAAAGTGCCCCCGTTACGAGGTGATGTACTGTTCACAACTGGCCACGTTCGTCATCCCCAGGACCGCCACCACTGCCACCAAATCGGGAGAGTGCCATATCGATTATTCCTGCATTTCTCCTTCAACTGTTCTCCATCAAGCCACGTGAACAAAAATGGAGTAAAACACCATCAAAGCAGAGAGAAAATATGGATGAAACGTTCATGGATTGGGGCTCAGGGGGTTTGTTGTGCCCAGTCTTCTTTTGACGCAGCAGAGGGGTGTTTGTGGGTGTCCTTCCTTTCATTAACAAAATTATCTCAATGGTTGCTGGAACCCTGCAGCCTTCCTGGGTGCCCGTGCTCCAGTTAAAGCTCAAGGGAAGATAACTTTAGGTAACCTCTCTTATGGGACTTTATCAGGTTAGGGCATGGGGGATATTGAGTTCGTTTTCCTTATTACAGTGCTAGCACCTCTGTCCCATTTTCTAATCTTTCACACAGCAGGACCTGTTGCTCAAGGCAAGTGTGGTTCGTTGACCAATATACTGGCATATCACGCTACATTTCATTCACACCGGTGGGCATGGTGTGACACAACAGCGTCAATGTCATTGGACAGCATTACTACTTCCTCTCCCTTTCTGCACATGGATGCTACTGTTCCCGCATGGAAACAGCAGGGAAGAACCGTGTGCCAGCATACTGCCCCAAAGCTCATTACTTTACTCCCATGATTTTCCAGGTTAAGGGAACTGCAAACGGATTTTTTTCTGTGATCCAATAACATGGAAACGGATGCTAAACACGCACCATATTCCATTAGTTTTCTGGAAGTGGCTTTTTTGTCATGTGAAAGCTCAAATAAAATGTGGAAACTAACACTTAGGGAAATGTTGGGGAAACTGAATACAATGTTGTATGAATGCAGCCCTGGACTGGGCTTAGGAGGCGCCTTGCTGCAGTGGTTCTGGTGCTTCCTGGAGGGTCGTACCCAGAGGTGGTGCTGGGGGGACGTTTGCTCTCCTCCATGGTCATCTGCTGTGCGGTTCCACAGGGATCTGTTTTCTTCCCCATGGTGTTAAGCGTTTACATGAAACCCATGGAATAATTCATCTGAACGTTTGGGAGACAATGTCATCAGTATGCCGATGGCACTCCATCTTTGCCATTCAATTCCATCCTCAGATTCCATGGTATTAATAACAAAGGGCCATCCACCTTGATGAACTAGGGGTTGGGCACACCAGGCAAGCATCCAAAGGAAATCTTAAGGGGTGGGCACAGACAGTCCAACAAAGGGCTTATTATATCTATCACACGGGTCAGCAGTGCATTTTGGACACAGTTCAAAGGGCTGATTTTGATCTTTAAAGCCCTGCATTTTATTGGTTAAGTCGACAGGATCTATATACCACTTAATTGACAAACCACTAGGCAGTTTAACCCTTCTTTCCTGGGTGTAAACCCCATTGAACTCAATGGGATTTGCTTCCTGGCGTGCTCTGGTCCATGGGGTCATGAAGAGTCGGACACGACTGAACGACTGAACAACAACAAAAGACATGTAGGACTGCGCTGTTCTTCCCGCCGTTTTTTAGGCTGAGCTGCTTGACCAGTTTAATTTACTGTATGTATTGTTTTCTAGATATTTAGCTGTTTCTTTTTCTCCTCAGCTATAATACGCAATAGTGCACTTTAGGTAATTTTAGACTGTAGACTTAATGCTCTCTGCACAACCATCCTCTTTAGATAGTAATGTGCATTACTTCACTTACTCCAAATGTTTATTTGGTACGCCCCTCTCTTCAGCCAATGCATATGACCTCACTTATTCCACAATGTGCTGAGTCAGCTCTGCTCGCTTTATTGAGTGGCACCCTGGACTTCTGCCCTAAAATCCTGCATTGGTGGCAACACTGGTAGCAAGCCCCACCCACCTGCTCTCCCATGGGACTGAAAAGCATGAGCATGAAATAATGATGTCCAATGAATCAATAAAATGGATGAACATCCCTCTCTAGAGTGTGCTGATACTCCTCTCAATAGGTGATGTTGTTGTTCAGTCGTTCAGTCGTGTCCGACTCTTCATGACCCCATGGACCAGAGCATGCCAGGCACCCCTATCCTCCACTGCCTCCCGCAGTTTGGCCAAACTCATGCCAGTTGCTTCGAGAACACTGTCCAACCATCTCATCCTCTGTCGTCCCCTTCTCCTTGTGCCCTCCATCTTTCCCAACATCAGGGTCTTTTCTAGGGAGTCTTCTCTTCTCATGAGGTGGCCAAAGTACTGGAGCCTCAACTTCAGGATCTGCCCTTCCAGTGAGCACTCAGGGCTGATTTCTTTAAGGATGGATAAGTTTGATCTTTTTGCAGTCCATGGGACTCTCAAGAGTCCTCCATCACCATAATTCAAAAGCATCAATTCTTCGGCGATCAGTCTTCTTTATGGTCCAGCTCTCACTTCCATACATTACTACTGGGAAAACCATAGCTTTAACTATACGGACCTTTGTTGGCAAGGTGATTCTCTGCTTTTTAAGATGCTGTCTAGGTTTGTCATTGCTTTCCTCCCAAGAAGCAGGTGTCTTTTAATTTCGTGACTGCTGTCACCATCTGCAGTGATCATGGAGCCCAAGAAATAGGTGATATGTGTTGATATATTGTTCAAAACAGGTTTGAAGTCCATATTGTGATATCGGTTTTAAAATTTTTTGACCTGGCAAAATATCACAAATCATGATGTGTGTGTGTTATGCAAAAATCACAATGTGGGGAAAACTGTGAAGCCAGCCAATGCTTCTCTTGATTCCTGCAGCCTCTGTTAACTCTGCCGGCTAAGCTCTCTCCCGCCTACTGCAGGGGGCAGCCAATCACAACAGCAGATGCTGGCAAAAAGCATGACTCAGGAAAAACCGTGAAGCCAGCCAATGCCTCTACATACCTCCATCCTTATTTCAGTCATATACAGGTATGTGTGATATATAGGTATATTGCCATGTTTAGCTGGTGATATTGAAAACCAGATATTGCTCAATGTGTGAAGAGGGCAGAGGAACAGGAGCACCTGCACTGCTTGTGAGATTGACCTCCAGGGGTTTGTTTCTATATCTGCACTGTACCCCATGCACAGACTCCTATGCATAATGAAGGATAAGGCTGTCAGCATAGGGAATAGGGCTAGTGGTGCCTACCAGTCATGAGGGCTATGTTCTACCTCCACTGACAGAGGCAGTATAACCCTAAAAAACAGTGGGTGGGAATTGCAAGGAGTAAGAGGGCTGTTGCATTCAGGTTCCACCTGCAGGCTTCCCATGGACTAGATGGGACACTGGCCTGATCCAACAGGGATCTTCCCATATTCTTCCTGCAGGGGACTAGAAGGCAGCCCTACCTAGGGATGTTTGAGAATTCTGATGGAACTGGGGAAAGAAGCGGAAATTGCTGCAGTTTGCATGTTTGTCTGTGGTCAGGAATGGAAATCAGTCAAAGGAAAACAATTGGCATCATTGGTAGGTTTTTATTGTAGGTTTGCAACTTTTGTGTGATTATTTCTTTTTTGCATTGCTTTTATGTTTCATTTTTTGCATTGCTTTCATGTTTCATTTTTTGTATTGGTTTTATGTTTCATTTTTGTTGACATGAAAGTAAGTTACATAAATAGTTCTACAACTTACACATTATATTGCAGACAGTGAGACAAATAGCGTAGTATTTGGTGGCAAACAAACTGCAGAAGAGCGGAAGCAGCGCTGATTGTGAGGAATGCAGGTCAGAATGGATATTGCTACTTTTTTTCAATCCCTTGTCCAACATGCATGTACAGTGGTACCTCTGGTTACAGACGCTTCAGGTTACAGACTCCGCTAACCCAGAAATAGTACCTCAGGTTAAGAACTTTGCTTCAGGATGAGAACAGAAATCGCGTGGTGGCGGCGCAGCGGCAGAAGGAGGCCCCATTAGCTAAAGTGGTACCTCAGGTTAAGAACAGTTTCTGGTTAAGAATGGACCTCCAGAACGAATTAAGTTCTTAACCCGAGGTACAACTGTAATTACACAGTCATAGGAATCTATGTAGATTGTAAATGGACCCATCAGGAGAGGGGAGAGTACATGTAATTCTGCTCCCTCTCCATTCAATCCCATTTCCTTCTAATTCCAATGCTCAGGCTGTGAGTCCATCACTTATATTGTCAAAAAGCATCATGCATGCAAAAGAAGGAGGTTCTCAACAGGTTCTGGGGAATTCCAAGTTTTGCAGAACTACAGAAACAGAAACCTCAACCCAGCTTAATGTGGACTGCTTATGCTCAATAGTCGCAAGACAATGACTGGGTGTGAACAGGATAGTGGTGGAAAAACTGGGAGGGAGGAGAATGGAACAATGCCATGGAAGATGGGAAGGACTGTAGCTCAGGGGAAGAGCATCTGCTTCACATGCAGAAGGTCCCAGGTTCAATCCTCAGTGGCATAAGAACATAAGGATCAATAGCCCTCTCCTCCATGGCATCTACAGGAATGGCTGGGAGAGACCCCTGGCTGAAATCCTGAAGAGCCTCTGCTTGTCAGTGTAGACAATGCTGAGCTAGATGGATTAATGATCAGATTAAGTACAAGGCATCTTCCTATGTTCCTAAGAAGATAACATGATTGGCTGACTGGAGCTCTGAACAGGAGCACTCCACACTACAAGTTTTTGTGTGTTCAGAAACCACATCTTTGCACTCCTCTTCAGCCATCGGATAAAGGATTCTTTAGTCCAAGGGAACCTCATACCACAGCGAGCCACTTAGTCCTCAGTGCCATGAAACATCTCTGCTTTCTGATCCACATGCAAGACCTTTCAGAATGCTGACTATTAATAACCATTTGTGACCCTCTTTTTGTCATGTCAGCACC
This sequence comes from Lacerta agilis, assembly GCF_009819535.1. Taxonomy (NCBI): domain Eukaryota; kingdom Metazoa; phylum Chordata; class Lepidosauria; order Squamata; family Lacertidae; genus Lacerta; species Lacerta agilis. The sequence goes on from NC_046319.1 coordinate 29,711,236, forward strand.
AAAAAGAGCTCTGTTTATTTTTGCACTTAAGGTTTCTCCATGATTAATTCATGAACTGAACCACAAAGTATACCAAGGTCCCCCCATTTAATGAAAACCTATCCTTTGGTGCTCGCTGTCTGTTTTTAACATTTTGCATCAAAGCTATCTGTCTTGTTTAAAGTGGGGAGGGGGGGAAGAATTAGACTGTTCCTTCCTCTAGAATCTTGATAGCACTTTGACAAGTAAACAAGTTAATTTGCATCTAGCCAGCCAACTAGAGAAGGATTCCATTTTTCTTCTCTGCTCTGCAATGATTTCAAAGGCAACCAACCGGTCTTATATGAACCTCGTCCACATGTTATGTAGGTGTCAAATTCTCTTTTTTTTTTTCATAAGTTCACTCCCTTCTGCTCCATTTCTTCTGTACTGTCATTGGAAACTGAACGGACGATTTATTAGGGGCGTTTTGGGGTATAACACAGATACAATGCTGGGCTTGGAGATGAGAAGTTCAGATCCCCATGTAAAGATCTTGGCTTGCCTTTGAGTGTGTGTCTCCCTCTGTCAGTCATAGGAACTTAAGAAGAGTCTGTTGGATCAAGCCAGTGGCCCATCTAATCCAGCATCCTGTTCTCACAGTGGCTGAATGGTTGCCTCTGGGAAACCAGCATGCAGGATTTGAGCAAAGGAGCCCTCTCCCCTCCTGCAGTTTTCAGCAACTGGTATTCAGAGCCATTGCTGCCTCCAATTGTGGAGGTGCAGGATAGCCATCACGCCTAGTAGCCATTGATTTCCACTGCTCCTTTAAAGCCATCTAGGTTGGTGACCATCCCTGCCTCCTGTGGGAGCGAGTTTTATAGTTTAGCTATTAAAAAAATCCATCCTGAACCTTCCAATGCTCAAATTCATTGGATGTCCAATAGTTCTCGTGTTAGGAGAGAGGGAGAATTTTGTTGTTTGTCCTTAATAGTAATTTCTCCACATCTGCTGGCTGTATTAAAACACACACACACACACACAGAGAGAGAGAGAGAGAGAGAGAGAGAGAGAGAGAGAGAGAGAGAGAGAGAGTCTTCCATGAACTCTTCATTTAAATGAATGGCAGGGCACTGCCTTGGTTTCAATGGGATCAAACGAGTCTTGAAGGAACCTCATGTCTTTAAGCAGCTGAGCTTGGCCATGGAAGCTGAGCCTGACAACGTCCTTGTCGAGACAAAAGCTTTGTGCAAGGAGGAAGAACATGGCGAGATGTCGTTGGTATGAGATAAGTGCTTCGCATGCTGCGGATGTTGCTTATTGATGTGCTATTGTTCATCAGTACTGTGTCAAACACCATAAGCTGTTGCCTTGGATTTCCTGCCCTCGAATCCTTGACGTTTCCAAGGTACCGCCCCTCCTCTCGCTTTCCACTGGGAGCACATCCCCTTCCATGGCAGCAGCTACACACTCAACTTCTCATTGTCTCTGGACCCACACCGAGCAAATCACTCCAGCATATTTCGCATTTTGAACACAAAGGAGAAGTGGGTTGTTTCCTGCATCCCTGATAATGTTGCCAATGGTATAGGACCGATGGCTTCCTTGTTTATCTGTAGATGCGGTCACCAACAACATTTTAGGGCTGGAGTTTAATACATGGAGCTAAAGGAGCCAGAACATACAATTCAAGTCCCTCCCCCCCTTTAAAAAAAGTATATTGTTTCATATGTTAATGCATATTTTATTTCACTGGTCTTACTAGGAGTGTTTGATATTGGGTTGGATCCAAACACTGATTTCCTCTGTAGGAAAGCTTTTTTTCCAGGTCAAGGGTCACATCCCCTTCTGGGCAGGACCACCCCACCCACCCATGTGGCACGATGAGGCAGTTGCCTCAGGTAGCAGAGCTGGGGACACTGGGAAGGGTGGCAGACCCACACCCTGAGGAGCTCACTGCTTGTCACCTCCTGCACTTGTCCTCCTCCTCTTACTCCACTGCCCCCGCTCCACTCTGGCCTCCATCAGCACCCCGGGACTTCTCAGAGCAACCCCAACCTCCTTCTCTGCCACCACCTGAAGTGGCTGGAGGTGGGCACTGAAGGAGGCTGGAGAGGAGCAGGTGGCAGTGGCAGGAGGGCACCATTTTCTGTTTTGCCTCAAGCAGCAAAACATCCTGGGCCTGCCCTGCCTCTGGGCAACCTTCCAGGGGCCACATGCCAGTCACGGGTGGGCGGAACAATGTATGTAAATTTTATCTTTGTACAGTTGGCCACCTCCCTTGGGGAGGTGGTGGACTCTCCTTCCTTGGAAGTTTTAAAGCAGAGGTTGGATGGCCATCTGTCATGGATGCTTTAGCTGAGATTCCTCCATTGCACGGGAGTTGGGCTACATGACCCTTGGGGTTTCGTCCAGCTCTATGATTCTAGATTCCACACACCCCCCTTTCTATCCTCCATCCAGGCAAGAAAAAAGTCATAATCAAATCTCAAGGACAAATCCCAGCAGGCGAAAACACTCAGGGAGAATGTGAAGCAGTGAGGGGTGGTGCCTAGGGGAGTGTCTCAAGGGCCAGAGAGCTGTGGGGGGGCTGCATTTGGCCCCTGGGGCTGAGGTTCCACACCCCCTGCTTAAACGTGTGCTATGACCAGTGCCTGAACCCCTCCAATATGTATCCACCGGATGTTCAAAATGGGTCTGTGTGCAGAATGTCCAACTGGAATGGAACAGCAACCGTAAGGGGAAAGCATGGGAAGATCGTTTACTGCTTGCAATAAATGCAGGATCTGAACCCAGCCATAGGAAGGATGGCTTGAATGATTACACCATTTATTTATTTAAAGAACCTTTCCAGTTCTCTCTCAAAGTTTTTTTTTTTTTAAATAAGCATTAACATGAGAGTCTGGCATCATCTTGTTTGCATGGAATGCTGAATGCCAGACATAAATAATAGCTGCATCTCTCAGTAATGGAAGTTCTGTGGAGAGTGACATTTGGAGCATGGAGTAGTCTTTGCAGAAGTGCCCTCAAGGTCTTTGGAAATGGTAGGAGGCAGTCATTTGTGTTAGCGAGAGAGGGCCATTCTGATCAGAGGTGCAGAGAATGGGTAAACGCATCTCTTTCCAAAGAGGAAATGCTGAAGGAACAAATTTGTGAAGGAGAAGGCTATCCATGGCTGCATTCTACCTCCAGTGTCAGAGGTAGTATGCCTCTTGAGTGCCAGTTTCTGGGATTCAAAAGTGAGGAAAGTTGGTGTTGTGCTCAGGACCTGCTTGTGGGCTTCCCCGAAGAGGCACCTGGTCGGCCACTGTGATAGCAGGATGCTTGACTAGATGGGCATTTGCTTGATCCACCAGGGTTATTCTTGTGCTCTTATGGGTATGTATAGCCTGAGAAGGGAAGACTGAGAGGGGGGACATCATAGCACTCCTAAGAACATAAGAATTGCCATGTGTGAGGCACATGGTGTGGAGGCCTGGGAAACGGCCTTTTCAGTGGTGGCTCCTCATATGCAGAATTCAGTGTTTGCTAGGTGCCTGCACATTTTGCACCGGCTGCCAGCCACTTGTAACCAAGTGAAGATGCCTGGGTGCCAGGATGGCACCTGCCGCCTCCACCATCTGGAGGCGCATGCCTGGAGATCCTTGGATCTTGACTGTTTTCGCACACTAGCAACACATCCTGTAGAATTTCATCCATTATATTTTATCTTCACTATCAGAATGGATTTCAAGAACCAAAAAATCGCATTGGAAAACCTGGCTTTCGAGCAAGTAGGCATTCCATTTTGATGACTGTAACCCTGGTTTAAGGGGCCATTTGGTTCCTAGCTTATATATCTGAGTTTCTAACACCGGTAGAACTTTCTACAAGGTGTGTCTGGCCCCATCACTCTGTAGTTGTTAGTTAAGGAGATGAATCTTCTTCAGTCAGTTGTTGGAGAAAGAGATTGGTGATTGCTGCTGCAATCGTCTAAACAAACATCCCCAATGTTACTTTCAGGGACTGCCATTGCCAGTTTGCTGTATGGTACACTTGTTATGACTTGGGATATCAATGAGATCAGGATATCCCATCTTTTTCTCCCCCCACACGCCTCCCAACATTCATTTCAGAGTAGCGAAAGCTTCTGACACTTCCTAAAATAGCAGTCGACATAAAGAAATTGATGTGAAGCCACTACTGTGCCAAGATGTGTTTATGTGCGAATCCTTGAAGCAAAGATTTTGCTTGGATAGGGATTTCCACTTGTTTTTTAAAACGTCTTTGTATTTTTCTGTGTCATGTTTTTTAGAAACGATCGCACACACAGCCTCTCCTTCCCTGTCTCTGAAGACAAAAGCATCTTTGCTTGGTGGTTTGATGGCTAGAACAAATGTACATATTTTAAAATGCAATTTTGATGTCGGGCTAAAAGGTGCTGAATTCTAAACAGATTATACCCCCCCCCTGAGAAGGGCCCGAATGAGATGAAAATCCTGCTTCTGCTCATATTGTACATTGGATTTGATTGATAAACAGGCCATCATTTATTCTATTGTTACGTTTAGATTTTAAAATCAATTTACAACCCTTGTTAATAATGCCCTTTCCATGTCCATTGAGGCTATCTTCTCATCAGGTGTAGGAGAGCCAGTGTAGTGTAGTGTAGTGGTTAGAGTGATGGACTAGGACCTGGGAGACCAGGGTTCGAAGCTCACTGGGTGACCTTGGGCCAGTCACCCACTCTCAGCCTAACCTCCTCCCCAGGGTGGTTGTGAGACGAGTGTCTCAAGGGCCAGAGAGCTGTGGGGGGCTGCATTTGGCCCCTGGGGCTGATGTTCCCCACCCCCTGATTAAACATGGAGATGAGGAAGAGCTCCGTGGAGTAAAGATGGAATATAAATGCAGTCTTGGTAGTACTGGTAATACAGAACTTCCTCTCTCATAATACAAGAGCCAGGGGTCATGCAATGATACTGAATAGTGAGATGTTCATAACAGACAAAAGGAAGTACTTCTTTGCAAACCGAGGAATGTGGTGGCCACCAGTGTGGTTTGTTTCTGAGCAAACATGCCTTTGGAGTTTTCCACCAGTCCCTTCCAGCCATACACTTTTTGCTGTGGCCCAGGCGGCAGGTGAGCTTGCCACCATGGCTGCATTGAAGATCTGCTCCGCCGCCATAATTGATTTACACCAGATGCATTTGGAATTCAAAGCAAGAACTCACTCGAAAACAGTGCACTGAAATTTTAGTGGTTGCATTAGAATTTTTATGGCCCCTGAATTTTAATTATGCCACCTCAGCAGAACTGGTGAAGGAACCACAGAAAACGGGCGGTTGGGGGGGGGGGGAAGAGGAGGGCAGGTTGGAATCATTATATTTCCCATGGCTAGTTTACAACGTAGCAAGTGTTTCATTCGATAGCGTAGTTTTTTCGGTGCTGCTGCAGCACAGGGTAACAAAATTAGTGAATCCCGTGCCTAACGCTTGTACGGTTTATTAGTTTTAGAGAATGTTGAGCCTCAAATGAAAGACTTTGTGTGCAGAAGGAGGAGGAGCTGTGAGATTTGCTGTGAAATATATGTGCTTTGTTATATATTTATTACAGGGACAGACAAAACAGAAATTTTACATTGCTATAGAAAAACGTTCAGTCTTCTGCCTTCTGGCAGATCCTAGAGCTTTGAGGCTGGGATGTTCAGAATGGCTTCATTCTCTGAAGCAGAGTGATGCTGGGAATGCCCTCCAGTTTGAGGTTAGGTGGTGTTTATGTCCAGTGTCAACACCCAGAAATTTTACCTTTTTGCTAACATGGTTGGATCTGCTAACATATGTGGGGGGAAAGTGAGACAACCTGCTAACACGGCAGGTCTTTCCACTTTTTTGTCATACATGTTACGTATGATATGCATACAGAGTGTACATATTTAATCCAAAGCAATCAGCAAAATCACTTGATCAAAGCTATCCTGAATTGTGCCCCCTAAGGTTGCAGGAGGGTAATAGGAAATTCCCTGGGGGCAGAAAGCATCTCAGGCAGAAGGCACCAGCTTAGCCTTCTCCCTGGCATGATGGCTTTCTTTATCTGCCAAGTAAGGGGGCTATCAAGAGAGGAGGGGTCCTACCAGCGGTCACCTGGAACTGACCCTGCAGGGAAGATTTCTCTTGATTCTGATGAATGCAATGTTGGCTGGTCCATTAGTGCAAATGGGGCACTGCCTCTATGGCTGAGAGGGGCCTGACTGCTCCACCCACCTCAGTCTGACCCCACCCAGTCAGCCTGCAGCTACCTACCGGCCTTCTTACTTGTAACTAGCAGGCAGCATGGACTGTCATCTTCCTCCTCCTTATTCTTAGTGTTGCTGCCCTTTTAGAACTCAACACAAAGGAGGACGGGGGTGGAACTAGAATGTCTTAGCTCTGTGGGTCTCCCTGCCTTCCACCCCATCAGTTTCAATGGGCACCAGCCAGCAAACGGGCTGAATGTGTAATTGAGCACAATATTCCATTTAGGAGTGAGCTTTAGGTGGGCAAATATTTCTGCTGGGTTTTTACCTTTAGTCACTGTCTCACAGTGGTCTATCAGTTGCTGAGCCATCTAGTTGTGGCTTTAGTGTCCTTATTTTATAATGGCATGCTCTCCGATTTCATCTGCTGATGTGTTTGTTTGTTTGTTTGTTTATATTGATGTGTTTTTGATATTCCATTAAGCTCCATTGAATGTCAAATATGGCAGAACTGGGCCCCCTTTAAACAAAAGAACCCGCTTAAGCAGAAAAACTATGTTATTTTATGCTCACAACAATCCTGCAAGGCGGGTTAGGCTGAGAATTAGTGACGATTTAAGGTCTGTAGCCGAACACGGATACAAAGTCAGGTCTTGCTGGTAAAAATCTAGCACTTGATCTGCTCCAACACATTCTCAACTCAAGCAAGCCTGCATTTTGCAGAAAGGAAGGAACACACACTTATGGTTAGTTAGAAAAATGGTGGCTAATTTGATATTGGCATTCCATGGGGAATTTTTAATTGGATAATTGAAGAAATGCTTTTTAAATGAAACCAATTTAGCCTTTAGGTCTCTTCCTGCACTCCCGCCCCCCCCCCCTCCAGAAAGTTACAAAGAGAACGAGAGGAGAAGGATTTTTTCTCACTCGCTCCAAGCTTATCACTGCTATGGCAATGGAACTATTTGGTGCGTCTTGTGTTTTGTGACACTGTGCGAAACAAAGACGCTATAAAAGGAAAATGACACCTTTTTCCAGAAGTGATAATGGGAGGAACAATGCAGGGTCAGAGAACTGCTACAGCAGTCTTTAGCTAAATCACCAATTAGGAATGCTTGATTTAGCAGCTGTTATACACTTGTTAGGGGAAAAAGAAAGGAGAAAGGATTTTTCTCTCTCTCATTCGCACTTGCAGCTTTAGCCTTAATAATGAAATTGTCTGTTCTTCAGTTATTTGTTTATTTCCAAAAGCAGGTTGGGGGTGGGGGTGGGGATATTATGGGAAGATGTTGTCAACGTCTCTTGTTCCCAAGGAAGACAAAAGTTGGGGAGGAAACAACAGCCTGATTTACATGAGAAGAAGAAGAAGAAGAAGAAGAAGAATGTATTTTGCATGTATTCTGTTTATTACATTTATATACCTCCTTTTCTTCCAAGGAGCTCAAGGTGGTGTGCATAATTATTTGTCTGTACATAGTGTGTAAATACGTAGATTAGCTCCATGATGTCTCATGCTTCTTCCTGCTTCTTCCTTGCCTCCGAGCCCTCTGCAGACTGTCTCACCAGAGTGGTGCATGCTCTGGTTATCTCCCGCTTGAACTACAGCAATGCGGTCTACGTGGGACTACCTTTGAAGGTGACCTGGAAACTGTAACTAATTTAGAATGTGGCAGCTAGACTGGTGACTGGGAGCAAATGGCCCTAAGCATCCACCATAATGTGGGTGGTGCTGTTGACGATTGACGAGAGAAGCAGGGTGGAGATTACTGGGAGCAATGCCATTACTACAAGAGGCTACATTTCTAAGCTTCTCTCTGTGAATATTGAATAAAAGACATCGGTAAGAGCTTTCCTTGTCTATCTGCCTACTGTGGGGGGGGGGATCGGATTCCTTGACACCTGACACCTATACCGTCACCGCTTCCCTGGCAGAGGTGGGGGCATGACACTAACTCCAAACTAGGTACAGATTTGGAGTGAAGCATATTGAAAAGCAATCAAAGTACTCAATTTTCTGAGGTTCTGCAACCCCCTCCCCACCCCACCCCTCTCCCTGCAATGTCCTGTTTACGGGGTATTTTTACCTGTGATTTCCATAGGAAAGCTCAACAACATGGTTTCCTAAAAGAGGCTCAACAACTTGGGATGCCCGCCCCCCAACAAAAATCCTGGCTACACCTATGCTTGTACCTGCAAGGGAAACTTTTTATTTTTAATAAAACAGATACCTGATGAGACTCCCGCAAACCAGAGGTCTTCCATCCCTATGAGAATTTAGCTGAACTAGGAGGTTTGCGTGTGGCTTCATTGTGTTGCAGCCAGCATCCCTTCTACCGGTATTTCTGAAGTTCAGAGGTGAGTGCCGATTCCAACATAGCCAATTCAACATCGATGCAAACTTACATTTTACAGAAGTACAGCCCCACCATTAGGGGGGGAAACCAGCGGTGGGTGGGATCCCCCCAAACAGCCCCGCTTGCTCTGTTATCACAGAATACTAGTTGAGTGATGGGAGCAGTGGTAGAAGAAATTGGGTAAGCAGACCTTCCTGGGATCTGAATCTCACAACTTCGAGTCTTAATATTAATGGGTAAATTGTCCAAGAGAGCTGAACGGACAGGAAAATCACTACTTTTCAATCAAACTGGCATACTTTTTTTTAATGACACAGGCAACAGCAATAGAATGTGGTTAAAGGCCCACGAGATCACATGACAACTTATGGAATGAGACCTTTGTTTAAAAACTAAAACTGTTTAGAAGTTAAATGTAATTCAACATACATTTGGTGTTTCTGTGGGTCGGGTGGGATTGTTGAATACTGATCGTTGCTTCTTGAAGAGAAAGGTGAAAGTCATAAAAGAAAATTGGGTGGGTGGGTGGATAGGGGGACAGCATGGGATGTTTTGCAGAAGAAGGCATGGCTGATGGAGAGGTGCACTGAACAGGAGCACTCGACGCTGCAGCTTTGAGTCGCAGGTCTCATTTGTTATGCTTAAATAATCCCCAGCCAGTCTTCAGATTCGTCCTGCCTCACTTTCTGATCTGCAAAATGGAAAGAATAACGGGTGAATGAGAGGCACATTTTGCCTGTAAAGCTTCAGAAATCAGTGACGTGACAATGTGATGTAGGGGAAAGCGTGAAAATAACCCTTGGAAAAGGCATTGTGGTTGCACCTTTAGTTAATTTACACGTTTTGAGGGAGTGGAGCAGAGCTTAACGCTGCCACCATATTGGCAATTCTTCAGCAAATGGTCTTGTCTGGTTCCCCCACTCCCCGTTTTATATTGGTGGTGGGGGGGAGAGGAGGAGAGTGCCTCCTATTATATATCATTGGCCTTGAGATGCTTTTCTGCAAGCTGTTGTGGGGCCATTTGTAGTGATAAAGCTTCGGGGTCATCAGGAGAGGGGGGGGGGAATATCAGAGCAGAATGAAATGCTTTGTTAGAGAGTCCTTGCACCGAAAGATGTACACAGTGTTTTGAAAATCTAGATTCCGTGGCCGCTTATTCATCCTTATGTCAGAATTAACCATCAGCGGTTACAGGAGAGGGAGTGTGTGTGTGTTTCTTTGTCTTTTTGCACAAGCTGTGACAGGTGAGGGAGAACAAAGTCCTTCTCTCTACCCCTTGCATTATCTGGTCCCTCCAACTGGTGAAGAGTAGCAGCTGGTCTAAAAAAAACTGACTTGGGTCTGGTTAAAGGATGGGAGAGAAAACATGCTCAACTAACATGTGGCGGATAAAACTTGTTTTTATTGTCTCAAGCTGTAAGACGCACAGTTAATTATACTGTAGCCATTTAGATGGTTCACTTCATGTTAATCCAATTATAATTTTTTAAAGAGTGACTTATTAAAATACTGTTTCCCATCCAGCACAGCTGCCCTGTGGCACGGTGAAGCTATTCTGTTGCTGCCGGGAGCGTTGTTTGTATACAAAGGCAGCTCAGCTGCAGCTTTAGCCTGTCCATACCTTTTCCTTATTTGTTTTTTGCATGATTGCTGGGCATCCGTTTCATGTGCTACAGGGAGATTTCTTTCTATGCGGTAATACAGAGAGTTGCCTGGGAAAAGACATGAAATATCTCGAGCTGTTTAAGGGTGTGATCCGGAAAGGACTGGATTCAAATGCCGCCACGCTGTGAACTCCGTACACAGCGTTATTAGGGATGGGCGAATTTAGTCAAATTCTGTTTCGCTCCATTTCTCATTCCGCTCCCCCAATCTTGAATTAAACTCTCTGCATTCTCAGTTCATGTCCCCTCCCCCCTGTCCCCCCACCAAGAAAAGTGCTCATCATGGGAATGCACCTGTGGGTTTCAGCCAATATACACAGGTTTCTATGCAATTTTGCCTGATATACTCATTTCTGTATACAATTTGACCTAATATGCTTATTTTTGCAAAGCCATCTTCCCTTCCGCAATGCTATTCTGCATATGCTGTTTCCAGAAATATATGCACCCATATGCACATTATAAGGGACGCGGGTGGTGCTGTGGTCTAAACCACTGAATCTAGGGCTTACCGATTGGAAGGTCGGCGGTTTGAATCCCCACAACAGGGTGAGCTCCCGTTGCTCTGTCCCAGCTCCTGCCAACCTAGCATTCGAAAGCACATCAAAGTGCAAGTAGATAAATAGGTACCACTCTGGGGGGAAGGTAAACAGCATTTCTATGCGCTGCTCTGGCTTTGCCAGAAGCGGCTTAGTCATGCTGGTCACATGGCCCAGAAAAACTGTCTGTGGACAAAAGTTGGCTCCCTTGGCCAGTAAAGCAAGATGAACGCCACAACCCCAGAGTCATTCATGACTGGACTTAACTGTCAGGGGTCCTTTACCTTTACCTTTATGCATATTATATCTCAGTACAGTGGTACCTTTGGTTAAGTACTTAATTCGTTCTGGAGGTCCGTTCTTAACCTGAAAATGTTCTTAACCTGAAGACCACTTTAGCTAATGGGGCCTCCCACTGCCGCTGCGCCGCCAGAGCACAATTTCTGTTCTTATCCTGAAGCAAAGTTCTTAACCTGAAGCATTATTTCTGGGTTAGCGGAGTCTGTAACCTGAAGCGTATGTAACCTGAGGTACCACTGTACATGCATTGCTGTAGACATGACTTGGCTGGACCACTGTATTGAAATATGCAGAGAAATGCAAATTTCAACAGACAGCTATATTTCAGCTTGCACATTATTTATGAGAGTATGAAATAGTCATTTCCTCTCCCCGAGTGCTCACTGGAAGGGCAGATCTGGAAGCTGAGGCTCCAATACTTTGGCCACCTCATGAGAAGAGAAGACTCCCTGGAAAAGACCCTGATGTTGGGAAAGATTGAGGGCACAAGGAGAAGGGGACGACAGAGGATGAGATGGTTGGACAGTGTTCTCGAAGCTACCAACATGAGTCTGACCAAACTGCGGGAGGCAGTGGAAGACAGGAGTGCCTGGCATCCTCTGGTCCATGGGATCATGAAGAGTCGGACACGACTGAACGACTAAACAACAACTTACGTAATGCATTATTTCCACAAAGTTATCAATCATTTGGTTTTTTTCTTTGCTTTTTCCACCTTAGGTTGGAGAAACGCATTTCAGAATGTCGAAGTCAGCAGACTGTGAAAAAAACAGCCATGGCTTTTGGTTCAGGTATGGTTTTGGGAAGGGCAAATTTGGTAGGTTCACCTTTCAAGGTGGACTGAATTCAAGTTCTCCTACATCCCTCTATATCCTTGATATTTCAGCCAGGATATCGCTTCCCAGGAGGAAAACACCAATAAACCCGTTGCTTTTGAAGGCTAGCATTTTAAAGGGGGGGTAGGGTTGGAGGGGGAAAGCATGTCTCCCCTTTCCTCCTTGGCATTATTGCCACCAAATACGGCTCGCCCGCCTCCCGCGGTCTTCAAAAGACTGTCTTCGCCAGGCTGGCTGAGCACATCTTTGATCCATAAACAAGCACATTGGGCATGGTCTTTGATGAACTTTGGGCGATTTAAACACTCTCCATTAATTACCTCTCCTTTTATCTGCTGTTGCAGTAAAGGCGGACCTGCTGCTTCCCTAAATCAAGGAAATGTGACTGAAGGCCTCCCGATCCAATTGTTCTCATTTAGACCAAGTCCTCACAAACACGCCTCTAAAATATTATCACGGCTTCGGCTGACATGAAACACCATTGTCGTCAATCAAACACACACACACACACACACGAGGAAAGGAAAAGGAAGGGGGGAAGAGGGAGCCATTGCAAGTGTGAGAATTGATCTATAATACACGCATGGAGCCTGCAACCACTTAATCATCAATTGCACACGTTCCGCAGTGGCACTCTCACCAGGTTCTCCCCCACCTTCCTCTCAACACTTGTCATTCTGCTATCTGCCGAGATTTAGCAGCTGCGGAGATGGATGGATCAATACTGCCCAGCCTCAGAAAGGCACAGTTTTTCTTTCAATCTAACCAGAGGACTAAAAACAACACACTCAGGCTCCTGTGTCTGATTTAGCTAATCAGTGATTAAAAGAAGGGGAAGAGGGTGGGGGTGGGGTGGAGAGAAAGTAATGTGATCACCATATTTGGCCTCAAACCCCCCACCCCCACCCCCGCTGATCAAATTATGCACAATATATCGAGCGCGGTTACGATGCTGTCACTTGATGGCCTTCCGTGGTCTCTGCCAAAGACCCTGGTATGTATAAAACACATTCAGAGCAGTGAGGCGGGTTTAATGGGCAAGTTGGATGAAGGAGGAGGCCAGCTGGTATCAGCTGCCTCTAACTACAATAATGTGTATCAATCACTCGGCGTGGGACTTTTTGGTGTGAGGTGTGTGTGTGTGTGTGTGTGTGTATCTAATGCTTCCAACCCAATATTAGCAGGTTCAGTGTGTTTTAAAGAGGCAGCCCTTAAAAAAAAACGCTTGTGGAAGAAAAGGAAGAAAATGATGTTCCTGAAGGTTTATTAAAGCAGTACTAAAGGGCGAAGAAAGCTGTTACCATAATTAGGATTTTGTTTTTACTTTTCTGCCCTTCATACCAAGGTTCCCAGTACACAATATTAAAAACAGTTTAAAACAACTTGCCTTGCCTTCACAGAAATAAGGCTGGTCCTGAAAATATAAACCTCTCAAGTGTCAAACACCAGGAAAAAGAGGTGTGTCATCACAACCGATAGAAACGAAAGGGGCTTATTCAGAGAGGCTTCGGCCATGCTTGTTTTAATGGATGTACAGTCTGCTCCACTTCGATTCCAGTGTGAACGCACCTGATTGGATCTGGGCCACATACATTTAAAGTGCTATGATATCACTTGAATCAGTCATAGCTTCCCCTAAAGAATTCTGGGAGCTGCAGTTTATCCTGGCTCCTGCCTGTTGGCCAACTCAAACTCAGGTGATGGTTTCTCCCAAACAATGCTCGGATCAGTGTGATACATATGCAAAGCACTGTTCAAAGGCACAGCAGGTGATGAGCACAGCTACACACAGGCACAGCTATACACAGACATGGCAGGTTGATATAGCTACTCAAGTGAAGGTATTGGTCCAACAACGACATGCCCCCTGCAACGCTGTCATAATGAAGAGGCAGAGCTTATTCACGGCAAGTGCTTCTGACCTTCTAACTGGGCACACAACCTAGTTGTCAGGGACTGGGCAGAGGAGGAATGGTGGAGACCACCTCCCCAGCCTGACCCTTCCAGAGAAGAGGAGGACAGTTCAGAATTACAACAGGGGCTTGAGGGAAGTCAAAGCTCAGAGGCAGATGAGGGGAAAAGCTGGGAAATACTGGGAGAGGAGGAGGAGGAAAAGGAAGCACCGGGGGGGGGGTGACAGCTGATGGACACAGTGTCTCTAGAAAGCATTCCAGACCCCTCCCCCTTTACCAGAACCTGCCAAGCCTTGAAAGTAGGAGAGCAAAGAGCTTGGAGACAGGGGGCACTAAGCAGCACCCGTGCAGGAAGTGATGACGACGAATGAGGAAGTGGGAGAGAAGGGGTTGGAGATGCACTCGGGACAATGCCATTATCCAAAAGGCTGTGTTCCAAGCCTCTCTCTGTAAATATTGAATAAAAAGCAGATGGTAAGAAACTTTTCCTTGTCTTTGAACATTCCTGGCAACCAGCCGTGGCAGTTGCTTACAGCCGCCTGACACTAATACTTCTCCAAGAAGGCTGAACCAACCACGGTTGTTGAAGGCTGCATTGGTGTCTCAATGACCTAAGTGACGGAGGAGGTGCTACTGCCTCATTAGAGGCAGGTAATAATTATTAACCACTCTTCATCTGCAGGTCCCTGGGTGGGATATAGCAATTTAAAACTCAGTACGGAAAAGAGTAGTAAAACAAATCACAATCACAGGGATTGGGTGGCTCCTCAGAGCACATTTCAGGTGTCAAACCCCAGGGTTAAGAGGTGTGTTTTCAAGATCTACAGGTTTTAGATGGACAGCCCACCCAGGCCAGTGGTGACCTCTCCAAGCCTATTCCAGAGTCTTTATAGGATTTGTATGTACTCAAATAACAGCCAGGGTCTGACCTTCAAAAGCAGCAAATGTGAATGAAAAATTGAAATTCCATTCTTAGTATCTCGTATGTAATGTGCTAGGTATTAACAGAGAGAGAGAGACTTGGATCAGCCACTCCTAGGAGACATTTGCAATTCTTAGGTGCCTTAAGAGGGAACAAGAATGGGATTTCAGCCTGCTAATTCTTAATATCACTCACATGTTCCTACTATAGGATTTACTTTGGTGGATGCATTTTTTACTAAGCTGAAAAGTGGAAGGCTCAGTGTCTCCCTAGTGGAGATTTTAGACTTGGGAGCGATATGAACCGTCCTCGGAAAGCGGAGCAAATTGATGTGATGAGCTGCAGCCTCTTTTAATTATGCAGTCTAATGTAGAACGACAGAGTTGGAAGGGATCTTGACGATCATCTAGCCAACCCCTCTACCGATGCAGGAAATCCAAAGCATCCCTGATAGGTGGTCATCAATGTAAAGGTAAAAAGGTAAAGGACCCCTGGGTGGTTGAGTCCAGTCAAAAGTGACCATGGGGTATGGTGCTCATCTCACTTCAGCCAGGGGAGCCGCCATTTGTCTGCAGCTTTCCAAGTCATGTGGCCAGCATGACTAAGCCATTTCTGGCACAACAGGACACTGTGCAGAATGCCAGAGTGCATGGAAACACCGTTTATTTCCCCACAACAGCAGTACCTATTTTTCTACTCATGCTGGTATGCTTTTGAACTGCTAGGTTGGCAGGAGCTGGGACACAGCAATGGGAGCTCACCCTGTTGTGCAGATTCGAACTGCCAACCTTATAAATAGCAAACCCAAGGGGCTCAGTTTTTTAGACCACAGTGCCATTTGCATCCTTAGGTGTTCTAGTACTTCGTTCTGGCTCATCCTGTGTTTCCATGGTTTGTTTTTGTTAATGTAAAAATTATCAAAAGCACAGACAAAAAAAAAAAACGCACCCACGATCAAAGTTACAAAACATAGGAGCAGTACAGAGGTTGTATTTTCCGAGCAGATTGAAAACAGACAATGTAGATGAATAAAACCAGCAAATCACATAATGGAAGCCAAATTTCATGATTTGCTGGAGGAAAAGGTTTTCGTTTATCTGAATAAGAAATGAAATCCTACCAAATAGCATTGAAATGCTCTGGGTTTTCCTTACCCTTAGAAGTGTGTAATTTATGAGTTATTTTCCCTGCAGTAGTCAGAGTCCACACATTCTTGTAGCACAATGAGAGGTTTTAAGCCCTGTAGTGTCCATTTCCATTTCTGGGCCAAATAAGTTCTCATTGCATCCAGCACTCACAAAAGAAGTTCATAAAATTGCTGTTTGATCACCCCATGGATTCAAAAGTTGTGGGGATGTTTGGATGGGGGCATTTAACACTTATTGATATTTATTCAAAAACATCAGATCAATATTTGGGTGCCAGGGGGCACTCCTGCCATGAGTGGGGAAATGTTCCCCTTCTGCTGAAACCAAACCAGCAACCCTGTGGAGTATTTGATGTGTTTCTGCCATCCTAAGAATTTTCCTACAGTCATACCAACTGGATGTAAGCATAACCCGAGGATACAGATCTTGCCTTCTGACTTTGACTTGTATACTTAATAAAAGTATTATTATTTATTATTTATTAAATTTGTATACTGCCTTCACCTGCAGGTCTCAGGGTGTTTCACAGCATAAAGATACAAGATAAAAACACAAAATACATAATTAGAACAAGAACAAACCAAACCAGTAACAGGACCAAATGCGTCTTTCCCCACTTTTTAGCCTTCTCTTTTCAGTCATCCAAGAAAAGAGTCCCCTGCCACACGTGGGAACACCTGAACCCCCTTTCCTCACAATTTGACCTTGTTGACTCTGGTCCTATCATCTAGAGGAATGGAGATTGGGTTTGCTCTGTCCTGCATGTGACAGCCTTCAAATATTCACACTGAACATACTATTCCCCCCCCCCATCCCCGAAATGGCATGAGGCAGACTCGCCATATCAGAATGTGACAGAAAAACAATACAAGTCCTTGTGGTTCCTCTGAATCGGAAACCGCTGTGACAGCAACCATGCCTTTGTTGCATTAAGTAATTGAACTGTACTTATGTAGTTATTTATAATAGTGCTCTAGTGGTTTGTCAGGAATTACCAATCTGACTTTCAGGCGAGGGCCGGAGCTCTATTGCCATGTTTGCTGACTGGCTGGTTGTATGTGTTTCTGTGTTTTCTGGGCGACAAAATGGTTCTGTGGGCAGGAATCAAGCACTCCCAAAGTACCATTGCTTGTTCCCTTTTTTCTTTGTTTCTGCTGGTGTCTGTCAAAAGGAGTGTCAGTCTTGTAGTGGCAAGTGGGATTCTTTCTGATATTAATGTCTGAGGCCCAACCAGCACGTTCGACCGAATAAGACAGGGCAGCTAGGCTGTATTATTTCAAACTGAAGAGTGATGTCAAGACTGGGCTGCAGGGCATCAGTCTGGAGTGATCCAGGAAGTTGAGAACTGTGGGGGAAACCAGGAATCCAGGACCAAAAAGCAAGTCAGGAATGAGCTAGGAGGCAGAAAGGAAGAGGAGGAGGAATACAAGACTTGGACAACAATTTTCTTCCTGATGTGTTTTGATTCGTGCTTGGCTCTGAATCTGGGCTTTGGCTCTTAATTCCTGGCTCCAGCCAGGCAGGTGATTATGCCTCACCTTTAACCTCTGTGATGCAGTTGGTTAGAGTGTCAGATTAGGACCTGGGAGACCAGCGTTCAAATCCCTGCTCAGTCATGAAGCACACTTGGTGACTTTGGGCCAGGCGTGGTCGCTCAGTCTAACCCACCTCCCAGGGTTGTTGTGGGGGATTAAATGAGGAAGGGGAGAACTATGCATGCCATCTTGAACTCCTTGACTGAAGAGTCAAAAGACAACAGACTCTGGCCTCTTGCCAATGGTGGAACATCTGCCTTCCAGGTTCAATCACCATCTCCAGGTACAGCCAGAAAAGGCACCTTCCTGAATCCCTGGAAAGCCACTGCTGGTCGGTGTAGACAGCGTACCATCAAGCCTGGGCAGTGTGTATGGAAGTCCTGGGCTGCTCAGTTGGCAAAAAAACTCCTCTCAGCCTTGCTGATATGGTCCAAAACAAAGCAAAGCAATACGTTTGGCGCTTGCTTGGCTGCAGGAGTTGCTGGAAGGAGGCATAAAAGACACCATCCAACTGCCTTTGGGATCCATTGGCTACTCTCACCTGGTTTAGCCAGCCAGTCAAAGCTGTTCCTGGCGTGTGGCTGCTGTTGCATGCTGACAGCTTCTGGGAGCCACAGGTGAGAGCTGAGTGCGGGGATGTGGGCGGAGGGGGGGGGGAGACACAAACTACCAAAAAGGAGCACGGCATGTCCCCCTATCAGAGATACTGCTCCTCCCTTAACAGTGTTAGATTGTGTGGGTTTGTGTGCCTACACAGGGATGTAGCATTGCAGTTTATTGAAAGCCATCTTGAAGATCAGTCAACATTTATTACAAATAATGATTAATAATAAGTGAAATCATGTGTAAATATAAATGCAATTGTCTTCACAACCTTTTGACATTTGTTTCCTAAGGGGTCATTTTCCCAGGTCAGTTTCCCATGTGTCCCCACTCACATGGCTCCTCCCCTCCTGATATGATGTGAGAAGGGAGCTAGTTTTCAAAACACTGTGGACCATAGTTGGGGAACCAGTGGCTTTTCTGGGGTTCTTGGGCTTCCAACTCCCATCATCCCTAACTGTCATGGCCAACTGTCTGGAATGATAGGAGTCATGGCCAGCAGCATGTGGGAGGGTCAAAGACCCCTTCCCTCGCCCTAGATAACCAGTAAAATTGAAGAGTAGCTATCTAATTCAGTGGCAATCTTCAGTGTCCTTGTCCTTCCATAGTCTTCCACTCCCCACTTTTAGAGGAGGGAAAAAAATTCAAAGAGGGTAAATATTGTAGCCAATTAGTGAAAATGTTACAGTGCATGCATTTGAAGCGTGATGGGCTCATTAAGCATTAAAACTCCCTGACATTTTCTGCATGTAGTGAGAAATGGTTATTTTCTATTTGCCTTTTAAATTTCTGCATCTTTTCTGTATCTTTGTCATGTTTTAGCAGCTTCCATTGAAAGTATTTTGGATTTTATTTTTTCTTACAAAGTCAGAACTAATTTCCTTCTTTTACAGCTTATTGTCCCCCCACCCAACCACCCACTTTGGGACATACCCCTCTTATCAATTGCATTGTCTCCTTCCAGAGTTAATACTCACTTAAAAAAAAAATTGCCAAAAGGCGATGAGCTAATGTAACTTGTCATTTCCATTTGATGAAAATGCCATCATTACTGATGCATAAGTTGGGTTGGGAGTCAGGAGAGAAGAGGAAAGGAGGCCAAGAATATTATTAATATCTGAAATGTTTTCAGTTCAACAGAAAAAAAATTGAATAGGGGGAAAAAAAGAAATTCAACAAGCAGAAACAGAGAATAACCTGCAGGATCAGGCCAATGGCCCATCTAATCCAGCATCCTGTTATCACAGTGACCACCCAGAAGCTTGTGGGAAACCTGCAAGCAGGACTCAGACACAAAAGCGCTCTCCTCACCTGAAGTTTCCAGCAACTGATGTTCAGAAGCATTGTTACTTCTGACCATGGAAGCAAAGCATGGCTAGAAAAATAATCATACATAAGCTTCTCTAAAATGTTTTTTTTTTTTTTTTTGGCAGCGTTTGACTTGGGTGCACTAGTAACACAGAGCAGTAAAAGGTAAAGGTAAAGGACCCCTGGACAGTAAAGTCCAATCAAAGGCAACTATGGGGTTGCAGTGCTCATCTCGCTTTCAGGCCGAGGGAGCCGGCGTTTGTCCACAGGCAGCTTTCCAGGTCATGTGGTCTGACACAATGGAACATCGTGACGGAAACCAGCGTGCACAGAAACGCTGTTTACCTACCCGCCACAGCAGTACCAGTTTTATGAAAATGATGGACTATATGGAGCTCGCTGAGATGACCGGGAAACTTTGTGACCAGAGGGACGACGCGGTGGAAGAAGAGGGGAAGAAATTTAAATTATATTTAAAAAACTATTGTATGATTGAAAATTAGATATAATTTGGAAGAAAAGCTAGACTGTAGATTTAGAGTTTGGTTAAGTGTGTTGGAATTGTGAGGGAATGAGTTAAGATACTAGATAAGATTAATGATTCTTTATAGTAAAGTAAGATGTTTTAAGATGGTAAGAAATTACTAAAGTTGATTCACAAGGAAAGCAGGAAGTGGAGACAGGAGGAAGTCAGAATACAATGTAAAGGATAGATGTTAGGGATAGTATAAGTTTTTTGTTTTTATTGTAGATTTGTTTTTGTTTTTTATGGTTGTATTGTTTTGTATTGGTTTGTTTATACTGATTGTTTTTATAAAATTTAATAAATATATATATATTTTTAAAAAAGCAGTACCAGTTTAGCTACTTGCACTGGTATGCTTTCAAACTGCTAGGTTGGCAGGAGCTGGGACAGAGCAGCAGGAGCTCATCCCATCGTGCGGATTAGAACCGCTGACCTTCCGATCAGCAAGCCCAAGAGGCTCAGTGATTTAGAGCATAGCGCCACATGCATTCAGAGCAGTAGCTGTCCAGCAAGGCTATTTTTTTTCGGGGGGGGGGGCAGTGTTGAACTTACATGGCATTTGGGGAAGGTGGTATTTGTTATTATTTTTGTGTGTGTTACAATGATTGAACTCTTAATCTGGCTGGGTTTGTAAACTGCATTTGTTATTTTCAAAGACTGGAATAACCTAATGCTAAAGCAAAAGTAAAAAACAAACAAAACACCTTTCATGCTAAGGAGATCTCTTGGTTGAGCATCTGTTAGAACTCCATTGATCTCTTAACCCTGGTATCTATTTGTGGATTACTTTGGCTCTGCATAGAATCATAGCAATGTAGTGTCGGAAGGGACCCAAAGAGTCATCTAGTCCAAGCCCCTGCAATGCTGGAATCAAAGCGAAAGAATCCCCATCAAATGGCCACCCAACCTCTGCTTAAACACCTCCAATGAAGGAGAGCCCGCCATGTTCTGAGGTCAACTTGTTCTACTGTTGAACAGCTCTTACCCCCAGAAAATTCTTCATAATTGTAAGTCAGAATCTCCTTTCTTGTCATTTTATTCTATTGGCTTGGGCCCTACCCTCTGGAGCAGCAAAGAACAAGACCCTTTCAAAAGTTACAGTGAAATAAGCCAAGTGTGGAATGTTATTTGGAAATAAGCTCCACAGTTTTGTTCTACATTTCCTTCAATTGCCTTTTCCCCTTTCCACAAACACACTTCTCAGTTATACTCTTCATAGGTTGCCTTCATAAGGCTGTTTGTTGAAAGGGGATGGTGGTGAAAAGGACACTACAAATCACACACTGAGGAGTTCCCTTCCCTTCCCTGTTTTAATGGGCTATTTTCGAGCACTGGACAGCATCTCAACGGTTGCTTTCATCTGTCATTCTGCTTAAGCGATCGTTCTTTAGGCCTTGATTAGCCTTGCTCTGGGCAAACCCATCGCTTTTGGATAGTACGAGGAAAAGCAGAAGCAGTCAGGCTTGCACAACAAGACCTTTCAGGCTGCTGCTCAATCTTACTTAGTCTAGTTGAGGCAGATATTGGTTTTTCCCTTTGCGGAAGCAATGATCACCAGCCCGGGTTGTCATAATATTTGCCAGAGACTGCATGCCATTAAAGAACGATTAACCATATTGATGCATGATGGTGGACAGCACAATTCAGATTATTTTGTTTTACTTGGCTATAGAAAAGGCATGGCTGTGAGATATTGAAAGGTTTCTCATTCTTTATGGCACAAAATAGACTGTGTTTTCAGGATTGTGGGTGTGAGTGCATGAGGGGTAGAGGGCAAAGATATATTGTTCCACCTAAGCTGTGCTGTTCTCAGATGCAAAGTGGGGGGAGGGGGGTGGCCGTCTCCTTGAAGGTAGCCTGGCAATGATGGGTAGGATGGGTTAATCTGTCAATTTCAGTTTCTCTTCCTTTCTCATTTTTTTCAGTTTGGTTCTCTACACTTCTGGATCAGTTTACAATTCTTTTTTTTTAAATGTCCTTATGGAAACACAGCAAAATTTAGTGCAACAAAATGCACACAACACTGTGTCGTCCTAATATACACACCATTTTAATGCAATTTTCCATAATATGCACATTTCTGCAAAGCAATTTCCCCCAATTTACATAATTTAGCAAAGCAAATTTGCCTAATATAATGTATTTTGTATGCTATTATCACCCAACTATTCACATATCTGTATCATCTATATCTATACCTATTTCTAGCTAGTTAGATACCTGCACACTTTATTCTAGTATATGCATTTTGGTAGGCATTCACTGGAGAACTGCACTGCAAAATTCAGAGCAGTGCAACCCTTGAAGAGTGGCTTGTGTTTTGGTCCACATATTGTTTAGAAAAGCACAGCTTGGGGAGACTTGCCTTTCAATGTGAACGGAATTGATTTCCCCCCCCCCCCACCTTCCCTATTAACGGGTAACAAAAGATGCGATATTAAACTGCTCCAAGGCTGAACTAAAGACGGCATGGGGGGAGGGTCTGCAAGAAGGACAGACAAAAGAAAGTACGTCAACACACAGCACACAGTTAAACTGTGAAATTTGCTCCCACAATAAGCATTGGTGACCACCAGCACGGATGACTTTAAATGATGATTAGACAGATTCATGGAAGAGAAGGCTATCAATGGCTACTAGTCCTGATGGTTATGCACTTCTTCCACTGTTGGAGGCAGGGATGCTTCTGAATACCAGTTGCTGGAAATTGCAGGATGGGAGAGTGCTGGAGTGCTTCTTCCCATATACATCTGGTTGGCCACTGTGAGAACACCCAATGCTGGACTAGCTGGGTCATTGGCCTAGTCCAGCAGGCTCTTATGTTCTTATTTTCTTCATAGGTAAATGCAGTTGTGCGGTAGAGACGAACGATACTGTTTCTTTCTCTGCGCCTCATTTTTGCCATATTCAGTTCCGTTCACCCTCATTTCTGCATCAGTTTGCACTTTATATTTTAAAGCCCGAACAAAAGTTCTTACACATTTTCATGTATATTTTACCCAGTGCACACCTTTTTGCAAGGAGCTTCCCAAAATATAGTTATGTCTTCAAAACCGATATACAGTCGTACCTCGGGTTACATACGCTTCAGGTTACATATACTTCAGGTTACAGACTCCACTAACCCAGAAATAATGCTTCAGGTTAAGAACTTTGCTTCAGGATAAGAACAGAAATCGTGCTCTGGCGACGCAGCGACAGCGGGAGGTCCCATTAGCTAAAGTGGTGCTTCAGGTTAAGAACAGTTTCAGGTTAAGAACGGACCTCCGGAACGAATTAAGTACTTAACCAGAGGTACCACTGTACTCATTTTTGTACACATGTTTTGCTTGGAGAACATCTCAAAATTAGAAGGCATGCCAATTTCAAAAGTGAGCTCCGTTTCAGTTTATGTATTGGGCTCTATCTGCACTATACATTTATAGCAATACCATACCACTGTAAACAGTCATGGCTTCTTCCAAAGAATTCTGGGACCTGTAGTTTGTTAAGGGTCCTGAGAGTTGTTAGGCGACCCCTATTCCACTCCCAGAGTTCCCTTTTGGGTTGATTCATTGTTAATCCACTTTGAAAATTGTAGCTCTGTGGTCAGCGGGGAAAAGTCTCCTAACAAGTAGCTTGGATTGGGATCATGATGCTTAGAGATTTTCTATTTTTGCTGTTTTTAATTGCTGCAGCTCGAACTCACTGACGTGCCCTGAAGAAGTATTTGTATGTGGAAATTAGGACTGTCACCCAATTAAAGAAATTAGTTTTAGCAGATTAATCAAGTGAATTTGAGTCTATTGATTAAACCTACTATATTTGCATATGGAAATGTTTCAAAGGGTAAAATCTCACTTTAGAATTTTTTAAGATTACACTTGCATATGCTACAGCAGACACCACCGTAGAAGGGACATTCTTTCATCTCTCTCGTATAGGAGGGAATCCCTCTTTTAATATAGCCTTTGCCAGCTGTTGTTATAGGTACACTCCGGAAAATAAATCAGGGACACTATTCTGGGTGATTCTCATGTTTGAAACACGTTGGGGGAGAGGCCTTGGATCAGTGGTAGGTGGGGAAGGGCAAATTCATCAGTTTCAAGATCTCATTTTTCCAATCTTCAGTTCTTTACATTTCCACATCAAGTTTCCATTTTTGTTTTTAAAGGTTCTCCTGAAAATGTCAGCATTTTTGTGTGGATTTGTCCTGCAATAGACATTTTGATATGCGATTTTGCCTAATAAACACATTTTTGCAATGTGTGCATGTTGTTTGCATGTAGTTTCAGAAAGTCAAATTAAGTAAGTTTGCATTTAAATGTGAACGGAATCAAATTTCTCCTCCATGCCTAGAGGTAGAGCCTCTGCTCTGCATGCAAGAAGTTCCTGGTTTAATCCCTGGCATTTCCAAGTAGGGCTGCGAAATACCCCAGTCTAAAACCTGAGAGACCTGCGGTGCTGCCAGTGTGGGCAATACTGAGTAAGGTGGACCAATGAGTTGAGGCAGTACAAGGCAGCCTCCTATTGTTCCTATGAAAATCTAAGCTCTAGGACTAAACATTACAGCCTGAATTAAAGCACACTGAACATCTGCTTGCTACAAAATGATGCCTTTTTGCAACCTGTGGTTTGAGTTTTTGCCTTCTGCAAAGGGTTTCCAGGGATGAATAGAGCATATGGAGCCCACTCTGTTTTTGTCTGTTTCGCCAGTTCACAAAGCCTAGAGCATGGAATTCGAAAGGAAGCTCTTGCTGCAGCAGTGAAGAAGCTTAGATTGGGTCTCTGCCCATTCCTGGCCCTTAGCCCTACCCAGATCCAGGCAGCTGCTTACACGTACAGACCCTCCAAGTATTCCTATTTTCCAGAGACAGTCCTGGATTTATAGAAGCCATCCTGGTTTCTGATTAGATCCCATGATGTCCCACTTTTCCTTAGGGCATCCCTATTTTCACCAGAGAAATGTTGGAGGGTATGGAGTTATGCGACCACTGAACCAAGGAGATAAGGAACTATACAACCTTTAGAGGACATTTGAAGGCAGCCCTGTATAGTTTTGTTATGTTTTTCTATATGTTGGACGCCAGCCAAAGTGGCTGGGGCAACCCAGTCAGATGGGTGGGGTAATAATAACTATCACAATCATAATAATATCATCATCATCATCACGGAATAGGACGTCCCTATTTTCATCGGAGAAATTTGGGAGGGTGTACATATATTCCCTCCGCACCATCAGACTCACGGGGAACCACGTTGGCAATAAATTTTACCTTTGTACAGTAGTGTTGTTTCTATATGTGTTCCTCTCCATCCTCCATCCAGATATGCCAGAAACCTGATCAGAGTTCCAGGACACATTCCAGCCGGGCAAAAACACCCAAGGAGGTGTGTGAATCATGGCCAGGGAAGGGCGTAACCTCAGAAGAGTCCCAAGGGAGGCAGATAGAGAGGTCTAGAGGGCTGCATCTGACCTATAGGCCTGAGTTTTCCCATCCCTGATTCAGTAGAACTACAAACACACACACACACACACACACACACACACACACACACACACACACACACCAGCCAAATATCCCAGCAGACAAATAAGTTGAA
Organism: Lacerta agilis; assembly: GCF_009819535.1. Taxonomy (NCBI): domain Eukaryota; kingdom Metazoa; phylum Chordata; class Lepidosauria; order Squamata; family Lacertidae; genus Lacerta; species Lacerta agilis. The sequence continues at coordinate 29,736,636 of NC_046319.1, forward strand.
ATGTGCTAGTGTCATTTGCATAGTGAGGCTCTCAAAGCACAAAGTGGCACCTCCGCTTTTTAATGTGTGACACCTGCCACCATCTGTCTCTGGCCACCTTCCTCTTGAAAATGCCTATTCACTGGAAAGGAAGGAAAGGTCAGCAGTCTCCCATTGTCTGACAATAACATGGATTTCCTGAGATTGGCAACTGGCTGCATCTTGCGGGGGGGGGGGGGGAGACGTGCCAGCCTGGATGGATCGGCTTGCATAGATCAGCATTTCATTACAAAAATAGCAAATGACTCTGATCTTATTACCTAGCTTTTTCAGGTCAAGGTGGAAGGAGCTTGGCAGATAAGGATGCTGATGAGTTGGGGGGGGGGAAGGAAGCAGAGAGCAATGAGGATGACTGACTGTCAAGTCAGGTGCAGATGGAAGCAACTTGGGAAGATTCACCTTTGTTTCACTTTGGGCTGTTTTACATAAGAACATAAGAAGAGCGTTGCTGGATCAGGCCCACGGCCCATCTAGTCCAGCACCCTGTTCTTACAGTGGCTGACCAGAAGCTTGTGTGAAACTTGCAGGCAGGACCCGAGCACAACTGTGGAGGCAGAGCCGAGCCATCATGGCTAGTAACTGTTGAGAGATAGCCTTATCCTCCATGAATTTGTCTTAGCCTTGTTTAAAGCCATGTAGGTTGGTGGCCATTACTGCTGCATAAAGCAGCCAGTTCCATTGTTTATGCACCACAGGAAGAAGTACTTTCTTTTATCCATCCTGAATCTTTCAAGATTCAGCTGGGAATTGTAACTCTACGAGGGGTAAACTACATTTCCCAGAATTCTTTTAGAGAAATAGTATGTTTCAAATGTGCTTGAAAGGTCTCAAAGAGAGAGAGATAGAGATAGAGATAGAGATAGATAGATAGAGAGATTGCCCCCATGGTTACCAAGTGAGCTTTATGGACAAGTGGAATTTGAACCCTTGATCTCCCCTTTATGCTAACCACCACTGGCTTTCTACTGGATAGCCAGGAGAAAGATCTGCTTACAATCAGAGATTTTCACTTTGTGTTTCAAGAGAGACAAAAGAAGCTACTTCACACATGTTGTTGTTGTTGTTCAGTCGTTCAGTCGTGTCCGACTCTTCGTGACCCCATGGACCAGAGCATGCCAGGCATGCCTATCCTTCACTGCCTCTCGCAGTTTGGCCAAACTCATGTTAGTAGCTTCGAGAACACTGTCCAACCATTTCATCCTCTGTCGTCCCCTTCTCCTTGTGCCCTCTATCTTTCCCAACATCAGGGTCTTTTCTAGGGAGTCTTCTCTTCTCATGAGGTGGCCAAAGTACTGGAGCCTCAACTTCAGGATCTGCCCTTCCAGTGAGCACAGGGCTGATTTCTTTAAGGATGGATAAGTTTGATCTTTTTGCAGTCCATGGGACTCTCAAGAGTCTCCTCCATCACCATAATTCAAAAGCATCAATTCTTTGGCGATCAGTCTTCTTTATGGTCCAGCTCTCACTTCCATACATTACTACTGGGAAAACCATAGCTTTAACTATACGGACCTTTGTCAGCAAGGTGATGTCTCTGCTTTTCAAGATGCTGTCTAGGTTTGTCATTGCTTTCCTCCCAAGAAGCAGGTGTTTTTTAATTTCGTGACTGCTGTCACCATCTGCAGTGATCATGGAGCCCAAGAAAGGAAAATCTCTCACCCACTTCACACATAGCACAGTCTAATTATGGAATCTGCTCCTGCGAGATGTAGCGATGGCCACCAACTTGGATGGTTTTAAAAGGAGATTAGACAAATCCTTGGAGGACAAGGCTATGTTCTACCTCCACTGATACAGACAGTGCGTACCACTAAATGCTAATTGGGAGAGTTGGTGTTGTGCTTGTGTCCTGCTTGGGAGCTTCCTATTGAGGCACCAGATTGGCCACTGTGAGAACAGGATGCTGGACTAGATGGGCCACTGGCCTGATCCGGCAAGACATTTCTTATATTCTTAGTAAAAACAACAACAACAACAACCCGGCAACACTCTGATCAGACAAATGTCTAACCTTTACTGAAAAACACATGTATTTAATTCCAAGAACAATATTTTGCATTATAATGATATCTTTTGTTTTCCTTTTTAAAAATAATAATAAAAAGGCCAAGAGAAAGATGAGCCTCTCTCTGCAAGACGACTTAGCTTGTCACTGAGCTCCCAGATAACAAGCATATATTGTTCAGGAATTTTTTTTTAAAAAAATTACAGTTTTATCTACTTGTACTGTTCAATAAAACATTAGTATCTCAGCATTTTTATTTAACAATAGGCAACCTTAGGCCAGTAATTATGCAACAATTATAATCATAAAAAACCTCTCTCCCCTGCTGCTCACCTAGAAACAGGAATATATTAAACTGGGACTACCATCGGAAAAAAGACAAGCCACAAACTATGCTCATTTTTTAATGCCCCTGCAGTGCACCATGGGAAACTAATAATTCACCGTCTAATTAGTATCCCTTCTGCCACTGTTGGCACAGGGACAGACAAAGAGGTATCCGCTTCATTACAAACTTGCCTCAGTAATCTTTAAATGTCTTTCTTCTCTGCAGGTTGAATGCACAGATCAGGGGCAAATAGGATGCACAATTAAAGAAGCTTTGCTCAGGTTGCTGGTCTGATCGTGCATTCTTAGCCCTAATGAGTATGCTAGGGAGAGACTGGGAAGGAGGCTGGGGAGGGGGGGCATCTAAATGCACTGTGTCTTCTTCTTGGCTGTGTGATAAGTCTTGCTTGTTGTCCTTCATTAACTTCTGCAGCTACCAGGAAGAAAGAAAAAGTGGAAGTGCTGGAAGGATGTGGAAGCTCAAGGCGCTGCAAGGAGGGCTGGACATTTGGTAAACAGTAGAGAAGGGACTAAGCAGAAAGAACACACTCTGGTCCTTTCCAAACCATTGCCTCTGCAGTGCCTTCCAGAGGTTCTGGACAACAACTCCCATCAGCTCCAGCCAGCGTTGCCAATGGTCAAGGTGGATGAAAGTTGCAGCTCAATATCTAGAGCAGGCATAGGCAAACTTGGCCCTCCAGATGTTTTGAGACTACAGTTCCCATCATCCCTGACCACTGGTCCTGTTAGCTAGGGATGATGGGAGTTGTAGTCCCAAAACATCTGGAGGGCCGAGTTTGCCTATGCCTGATCTAGAGGACCCAGGTTGGGAGGAGGCTGGTTTAGAGGAGCGTCCCTAGGGCCATTCTGTTTTATCCTTATGACAACTCTGTAAAGGATGTTGAGAGAGAGGCCAAATGTTAGTTGAAGAGCTATTAGGCCAGGGCTGGTATCTGCCCTGCCCTATCTCCTGGCTCTGGCCCAATCAAGTGCTACGCTCAACTATGTGGCAGAGCATGACTCCCAGCAGTGAAGTCATTATCTGTAGCCACTGTTAGATCAGACTTATTTGGAAAGAGGAAGGAATCCTGGAGGGTCAGTGAGGAGGAACATAGGATATTTACCTCTTTTCTGGAGGAGCAAAACCCATAGCTTGTGGGAGTTCCAAACCTGTGCTAATGCTCTTAGCAGCTGTTCAGGAGGGATGGTAGGGACCACCTAGCAAGGCTGGAAGGGTGCTGGGAATGAGACCTATTCTTTGCCTGGTCCTATGGCTAGATACAAGGCAGGTGGACATGGTTCATTTGGCAGGTCACCAGCCAAATGAAGAGGTCTGGTAAGCCAAACCTGGCCTGTGGAGCAGAGGTTTCCTACACCTGAAGTAAAGCATTTGGCTGATGCTAGAGAGTGGAATGACACTTTCATTTTTTTAAAAAAAAGTTTAAAGGGGGAACATAGCTCAGCTGCCTCATCCACTATGGGGGGACTATAATTTTTCCAGAACTAAAGTTCTTAAGCTGGTCATGCTTTTCATGACACTCCACAATTTTGGGGTACGGTTTCTTTTCATTTCTCCATGAATGGCCAGAAATAAGTTGACTGAAATATCAATCTAGCATTAGTTGTTGTTCAGTCGTCCAGTCGTGTCCGACTCTTCGTGACCCCATGGACCAGAGCACGCCAGGCACGCCTATCCTTCACTGCCTCTCGCAGTTTGGCCAAACTCATGTTAGTAGCTTCGAGAACACTGTCCAACCATCTCATCCTCTGTCGTCCCCTTCTCCTTGTGCCCTCCATCTTTCCCAACATCAGGGTCTTTTCTAGGGAGTCTTTTCTTCTCATGAGGTGGCCAAAGTACTGGAGCCTCAACTTCAGGATCTGCCCTTCCAGTGAGCACTCAGGGCTGATTTCTTTAAGAATGGATAAGTTTGTTCTTCTTGCAGTCCATGGGACTCTCAAGAGTCTTCTCCAGCACCATAATTCAAAAGCATCAATTCTTCGGCGATCAGCCTTCTTGATGGTCCAGCTCTCACTTCCGTACATTACTACTGGGAAAACCATAGCTTTAACTATACGGACCTTTGTTGGCAAGGTGATGTCTTTGCTTTTTAAGATGCTGTCTAGGTTTGTCATTGCTTTCCTCCCAAGAAGCAGGCGTCTTCTAATTTCGTGACTGCTGTCACCATCTGCAGTGATCATGGAACCCAAGAAAGTGAAATCTCTCACTTCCTCCATTTCTTCCCCTTCTATTTGCCAGGAGGTGATGGGACCAGTGGCCATGATCTTAGTTTTTTTGATGTTGAGCTTCAGACCATATTTTGCGCTCTCCTCTTTCACCCTCATTAAAAGGTTCTTTAATTTCTCCTCACTTTCTGCCATCAAAGTTGTATCATCAGCATATCTGAGGTTGTTGATATTTTTTCCGGCAATCTTAATTCCGGTTTGGGATTCATCCAGCCCAGGATTTTGCACGATGAATTCTGCATATAAGTTAAATAAGCAGGGAGACAATATACAGCCTTGTCGTACTCCTTTCCCAATTTTGAGCCAATCAGTTATTCCATATCCTATTCTTCACCAAAGTCATATTAGAAGCAGCATGTTCTTACTTTAAAAAAGATTTCTGAGGAAAACGGCACTGATTAAGAGTTATCTCCTTCCTTTCCCCCCTTTCTTGCCATGAATAGCAGCGAGCAGTGGAATTATGATGACAATCAATAGATCGGAATTCAGAATTGCTTATAAAGAAATTTGTATTGATTCAGCACTCATTACACATTGCTGTTTTGATCACCTTACATTATTTAATTTCCAGCTCTAACTCTTGTAGAATGATGAGTTTTGCACAAATTAATCATCAAGATCAAATTAACATTGATTGTGTTTTGAATCCAGAGAAACTCATCCTAAATTTCTTTGCAGTCTTTCATTATGGTGAAAGACAAACAGTTAATAGACTGTGTCATTCCGGAAGACATGATAAGTTTCCCTCCCGCTTCCAGTGGGTAACTGCACCTCAGCTTGTCAGACTGGAATTAGCCCAGTGAAACCAATCATTTTGTTCCACTGTGTAAAACCCAGTGCATCCTCGGAGCTTGTTAAGACGGAGAGCGGATTGCTCAGTGTGTCTGATGAGGTTGTGAGCTTTCACTCAATAGTACTGAAAACTGCAGTGGTGAAGCAGCAGTGGTCTCTTACGACAGTGACATCTTCAATCTATCATGAATCCTCCCCATCGTTAACTCCCACTGTTCCTGAATCTTGGTCATCTTGGCTGGGGTTGATGGGAGTTTTAGTCCAAAACATCTGGAGGGCACCAGGTTGTGGGAGACTATGTTGGTGAGTTCAAAAGGCAATTTTAAATTCATTTCTTCACTCTGGAGTTCCGAAACAGATCTCCCCCTCCAGCATTTGTGTGTGTGTGTGTGTGTGTGTGTGTGTGTGTGTGTGTGTGTGTGTAAAACTATATCTTATTTACTGTATTCATATCTTGCCTCTCTTCCATCATGCACTTTGGGAGGTTCCCATGAGGCCTCTCATCTAGGCACTGACCAGACCTGGACCTGCTTAGCTTCAGCAAAGTAGCTGCATCATCTATCTTCAGACCATGCTTGGCCAACATTATAGGTGCCTCTATGGTGTGGCTGGCGCTGTGGGTTAAACCACAGAGCCTAGGGCTTGCCGATCAGAAGGTCGGCGGTTCAAATCCCTGCGACGGGGTGAGCTCCCGTTGCTCGGTCCCTGCTCCTGCCAACCTAGCAGTTCAAAAGCATGCTAGTGCAAGTAGATAAATAGGTACCGCTCCGGCAGGAAGGTAAACAGAGTTTCCGTGTGCTGCTCTGGTTCACCAGAAGCGGCTTAGTCATCCTGGCCACATGACCCGGAAGTTGTACGTCAGCTCCCTCGGCCAATAAAGCGAGAATAGCGCCGCAACCCCAGAGTCATCCACGACTAGACCTAATGGTCAGGGGTCCCTTTACCTTTACCTAGCAGTTACTTAGATTTTCCGGATCCAGGGAAAAATCCTGCTGCCTCTCAATCTTCTCTTTACCAGGCTAAACATACCCAACAACCTCAACCATTCCTCATAAAGCTTGGCTTCCAGACCCTTGATCACCTTGGTCACCCACCTCTGCACACATTCCAGCTTGTCAATATCCTTCTGAAATTGTGGCACTGTGGATGTCTGATGGAGCACCCCAAAATGCCGGCTCCCTCGGCCAATAAAGTGAGATGAGCGCCGCAACCCCAGAGTCGTCCGCGACTGGACCTAATGGTCAGGGGTCCCTTTACCTTTACGATGATGGTCATGATAACAGCATACAAACATAAGAAGGGCCTGCTGGATCAGGCCAATCTAGTCCAACATCCTCTTCTCACAGTGGACAACCAGATGACTGGAGGAACCTTGCAACAAGGATTTGAGCACAAGAGCCCTCTCTTCAGAAGCATTGCTGCCTTCAACCATGGAAGCAGAGTGTAGCCATCATGCCCCCTCCTATATATACCCACCTCCAATAATTTGTGCTATCCTCTTTTAAAGCCATCCAAGTTGTGGCCACCACTGTTTCGTGTGAGAGTGATTTCCATAGTTTAAACTATGTGCTGTGTGAAGATGCACTTTCTTTTATTGGTCCTGAATCTTCCGACATTCCGCTTCACTGGATGTCCATTAGTTCTAGTGTTATAAAAGAGTGTGTGTGTGTGTGTGTGTGTGTGTGTGTGAGAGAGAGAGAGAGAGAGAGAGAGAGAGAGACTTTTCTCTATCTAGTCTATCCACTGATGATGTTTAACAACAACAACAACATTATTCTACTTCACCCTGCCCCCCAAAGGAGTCCAGAGTGTCAAACACGGAAGTGGTGAAATAATACTATTGAAAATCAAATAGATATATTATTAAAAACAATTAAATATATTTAACAATTAAATATAAAACATATCTAAAACAATCAAAAGATCTAAAAGCATTAAGATAATCTAATAACATGTAAAGTATGTAAAACAAGTCACAAACCTCCACAGGTTGTATTTTCAAGGTTTCTTTGGCAAACAGGAATGTTTTTTAATTCTTCTTGAAAGTTAATAATGAGGGAGGCAGATGCATCTCATTGAGGAGGGCATCCCACCCCCACCTTCCTAAAATGTGCTTTTACTCACAACCTGTGTTGCTAATATGGCACACTGGGTGCATTGTATTCTGACACATCTCTACATGCCTTTGTACAATTGTACCATCATATACTTTATGTCTTTCTCTCTTTTGGACACCTATCCATTATGAACTAAATGTTCTCTCAAGACATTCAGCTGAAATTGCATTGGGGAAGTTCCATTCTAACTGCACACAGAAAAATAAAAGACCACCGACACCGAAAGTGACACCCACTCAAGCACATAAAAGCCCAGAAAAGCTTCATGTAAGGCACATCAGTTGGATCTCCTTAATACCTTTCTTTATTGGAACGTGCAGTTCAACTTGTCAGGTTTTGTCCATCACATGAAAGTTGCCCCCGCTGTAAAAAACAAACGCACTAATGCAATACATGTACACATTAGCTTCCAAACTGTTACTCTTGATACAGAAGTGAAATGCAGCTGTAAGAGTTGCAGATGAAAGCTTAGTTTTCCATCTGAAATGTTACTCTTTTATATATAAAAAAACCATTGGTTTTAAAACAGGTATTTTGATTTATTGGCATGTTGTGTTTTTATTCTAATTTGAAATATATTATTTGAAAGCTTTGCACCAAAATTTCCACTCACTTTTGCCCTGCCTTTCTCTGTCAATTAGTACAACGGCTCCCAAGGCAATGTGTAGAAACAGGGTGCCTGCATACAAACATAGGTTGCACCCTGTTCTGCTGGGGCTTGGGGTTCACAGGGAAAGTGGAAAGACATACTCTCTTTCAGGCAGCTCCAGGCAATGCAGGTCAGGACCCTGGACAGCTCTCAGTGAGTCCTGCTGCCTCAGCTATGAGAAATGTTGTCTCAGGAAAGGGTCAGAGTCATCTGGAGGCTTAAAAATGCTGGTAGAGCCTTCTTTTACAGTGACCCCCACCTTCCAGTGGAGGTGTTTGCAAACCTTGAAGGGCGTAGAGCTGATGATATAAAGCCATGCTGCTTTGTGACTGTGGAGCAGATGAAGCTACAAAGAAGAAATTCCTGTAGTGTGAGGATGATGGGAGGGTACAGAATAGAGTGCTCCACCCTCCAAGTGGAGTCATCTGTCATTTGTCCAAATATGAATCCTCTTCAAGGGAACACTTGGACTCACTTGCAGGGAACATTACATAGTGTGCCTGACAGATTAGCTATATAGTATGTGCACAAGTGTTTTTCATCATGTGAAATAATTTCTTGTTCTTTAATCCTTTGGGCTTACCTGCAAGGCCCTCCTTATTGTTCCTCCCCCCCTCCCAATCAAACTCCTTGCACCTTTCTGTGTATGCTGTTCATGGATGAGCCCAAGGTATATAATACATTGTTGCAGCCTCCTTGGGATTATTGGCTGCATGACAATGAACCATGAAGCCATGTGATAAAGATGCACATCACACCTGGAGAAGGACCCTTGGTGAGTTTTCACTGCTGAATTTACACCTTGCAATTAACGGCACTGTGCTTGCATATTTCTTTCTTAGACTTCACTAATTGTCAGGGAGCAACGAGAGAAGATATAAGAAGGAAGCACTGATTAGAACCGTGGACAGCAGCAGGAGGATCGATAGAGGCATTTTTTTTTAGCACCTTAGGTGCTCCTAGATTTAAGAAGACACTTTGTTTTGGTTTTTCTGCTGTCTACTAGTTAGCACTGGGCTGATGTGAGAATCCTGGCATGAACAGGGCCAGAGATAGATAGAGAGAAAGAGAAAATCCTCCAGAGTCTGAGCTGACAAATCTATCCAGAGTAGAGCTGGAATGAAAATGTCAGCAATCAAAGGGCAGAATGATATGGCTTGGGCCCAGGCTACTGGAAAGATTATATCTCCATCTATGAACCTGCTCAGGTGCTAAGATCCTAAGACGAGCACCTTCTTTTGGTCCCACCAACATCAGAGGCATGGTTGGAGGTGACAAAGACAGAGCCTTTTCTGTGACTGCTCTCATATTGTGGAATTCCCTCCCAAGAGAGGTTAGACTGGCTCTCTCCTTGTTATCCTTCTGCCAGCAAGTCAAGACCTTTCTGTTCAAACAGGCCCTTGAAAAATAAGGTGCAGAGAATGCTGCCCACTGGGCTGTTGTCAGGACAAACTGCATTTTAATTGCTGGTCCCCAGCAATTAAAATGCAGTTTTATTATTTAAAATGCCTCAGTCCAGTATACCTGAAGGAGTGTCTCCACCCCCATCATTCTACCCGGACACTGAGGTCCAGTGCCGAGGGCCTTCTGGTGGTTCCCTCACTACGAGAAGCCAAGTTATAGGGAACCAGGCAGAGGGCCTTCTCGGTAGTGCCACCCGCCCTGTGGAACGCCCTCCCACCAGATGTCAAAGAGAAAAACAACTACCAGACTTTTAGAAGACATCAGAAGGCAGCCCTGTTTAGGGAAACTTTTAATGTTTAATAGATTATTGTATTTTAATATTCTGTTGGAAGCCGCCCAGAGTGGCTGGGGAAACCCAGCCAGATGGGCGGGGTATAAATAATAAATTATTATTATTATTATAATTATTGTTTTTAACCAGCCCACAGAAAGGTTGGCAGGGACAGAGTCTGAATGCTACACAGGAAAAAAGTTGGACTGACCCAGAGGCATCTAGAGCTAGCTCAGAAGGAACCAATGCCTTGCCGGCAGGTTTGGTTATCAGCAGAGGGAGGAACAGGCAGAATCATATGAGAGCAAATAGGGAAGCTAGAAGAGTTGGGGAAGTTCTGACTGATCAGAAGAGGCACCTGGAGCAAGGCCAAGGTGTCAGAGGTCCAGAAGCAGGAGGAACCAATGGTTGTGTGGTTAGGGGTGTGTATGTATGTATAAGGGGGAAGAGTTTCAAATGCAGGGCTGTGAGAATGTTTTTCATCTCCAGGGTGACATTCGCTTTGGGGCAGCCTTCTGGGGGCTTCATGGCAATGTTGGGCGGGGCCAGAGGCAAAAGTGGGTGGAGCAACAAGTGTGACTTTTACCTTTGTAGACTTGCTTCTATAGCTGCTCATAGTCACCCTCTATCCACCCAGAGAACAAAAGGCATTATCTGAGTTCAAGGCCATACTCACTGCAACCAGACACAAACACTCAAGGGTAAAAGGCAGCTTCCTATGTTTCCTGAATCAGAAGTGAATGAGGTAATGCTTGCTTAAAAGAGAAAGAAAAAGGAACAGAACAGAAGAAGAAAGCAAGGAACCAGGTTGGGAAGAAAGGTTGTTTTTCAGAGATGGGCTTGTGCCAAGGGATGCTAGTGAGATCTTGGATGCAACTCCTGAGTACAGGACCTTCAGGTGGGCTTCATGATGTGAGATGGAGCCAGAATGTGAGTTAGAGTTGCAATTTCTCCCCCATTGTGTAGGCTTCCGATTCTGGGCACCACAGGACACGTCCTATGCTGCTTCTTTCTCTGTCCTGACTTGCGTCCTCTGGTGGGAGCAATCTGGATGATGCAATCCAATATGCTGCTAGCAAACTCAGGGCCACCCCAACTGACCCATTTTGATGAGTGTTTTCCCTGATTTGCTTACACAAAGCTAATGTGGAGGTTTATCCCCATCCAGTCATTTCTTGGCACATGATGGCTCCAGTGCACGGCACTGATTGCAGATGCTTAAGGATGCTGCAATTCTTCAGAACGGGGGGTGGGGGTGGTGCACATTCCCTTCTGGGGGCCACATGCCAGAGGTGGGAGGGGCCAGCAGCAAAACTGGACAGAGCAATAGATGTGGTTTGTACCAGCTTCTTCCACTCATTCGTTCCCTGCAACACCCTACAAGGTCTCCTTCCCTCACAGTGTTAGAAGAAATTCGGAAAGTCTCACATGAAAAAGCTTCTCCCTCAACTACACCAAGTTACGATTTTTGACTCTGTTCCATTTTAATGCTCAGGAAAAGAGTAAATCTAAGAGCACTGTGCCGCTACTACAATAATTTAGGGGTGTAAAAATACACGGCATCCAACCCTACCCCCCGCCAACATGTTAATGGTTAATTGGCAAATTGGAGATCTGCACAAGGAAAGCAATTTTTATTAACCACTGGTAGTTTTGCTGGGGGGCCTATTTCTGACTTCTGAGCACTCTAAATACGCATAAATTATTCAGCCTAAATGAGTTACACCCTCTTCTTACCATACCAAACTCCAAGCTACGCCACAGATCAGGGATCAGCAGCTGCATGAATGAATTTAGAGAAAGAGCTGCCTGCTTTGCTTGATTTGATTTTGCAAAGCAAAACCCACTCTTGTCTGGGCTGGAGCTGAGAAAAGTGCTGCGGATGTAAAATCCAAAGTGATGAGAACTCTTAAGAGATGAATCTTTGTTTATCGGAGGCAGTGAACAGAGCAAGGTTCTAATTGGCAGGTTTACCGGTACTTATTTTTGTTCTGTTTATTTGTTACATTTATATGCCACATTTTCCTCCAAGGAGTTCAAGGTGGTCATAGAATTGCAGAAGCTGGCAGGGGCCCAATCGGACATTTAATCCAACCCCCTGCAATACAGGAATCATGGGGTAAATGGTTTTCATCCTCCCCCATTTTAGATTCACAACAACCCTGGTAGGTAGGTAGGTTAGGCTGAGAAACGGTGACAGGCCCAAGGTCACCCAGTGAGCTTCATGGCTGAATGGGGTTTGCAACCCTGGTTGCCCAGGTCCAAGTCCAGTAATCTAACCACCACACCCTACTGGCTCTCTAGGCTAGTATGTAACAATCATTTTTACATCTTGATTACAGCACATAGGACAAATCTACAGCGGTCAGTTATAATGTTAAAAATATGTTATAAAATGTGACATCAGAGGGTGCTATAGAGCAATGATCCTCCATTAATGGAAAAGTGAATTGAGAGCTATATCATGGTTGTTGTTTTTTAAAGCATTTTTACAGATCAGCGTAGATCCAGTCATAGTTGGACTATGGAACTTACTCCCAAAGGAGGCACTGATGGCCACCAACTTGAAAGCCTTTAAAAGAAGATTGTACAAATTCATAGCAGGCAAGGCTATCAATGGCCACTAGCCATGATGGCTGTCCTTCCCCCTCCAAAGTCAGAGGCATCATTGCTTCTGAATACCACTTTCAGGAAACCACAGGGAAGCAGAAACCTCTTGTACTTGGGTCATGCTTGCCTGTTTTCCCACAGGCATCTGGATGTGAGAACAGGATGCTGAACTAGATGGGCCATTGGCTTGGTCCAGCGGGGCTCTTCTTATCTTCTGAAGTTCTTACAATATCACCTTGTAATTCTGCCAGTGACCAAAGTGATAATAGAATTTTTGGATTCTTGTCTAAACAAAATTGACCAAACCACATAAGACTACATAGGTGGTCATTTGTATCAGGGGTGGGGAGGGACACTTCTTTAAGTCCAAGGGCCATTTTCCCATCTAGGCAATCTTCTGAGAGCCACATCAAATGGTATCATACCACTTTAAACAGCCATGGTCCCCCCCCCAAAAAAGTATTCTAGGAGCTGTAGTATATCAAGGGTGCTTAGAGTTGTTAGAAGACCCCCCTATTGCCTTCACAAAGCTGCAGTCTGTGGAGTGATTTAACCATCAATTTATCTTCTCAGGAACCTCTGGGGATCCAAAATCTCTGAAATAGGCGTCTCTTCCTAACCACTTTCAGCACCCTTAAAAAACTACAGTTCCCCAAATCCTTGGTGCAGGGAGGTGAGGCTGTTTAAAGTTGTATCACAGTGCTTTAAATACATGGTGTGAATGTGGCCATGGAGAGGCCTGGAAACTGTAGTTTATTAAGGATGCTGGGAACTGTAGCTCTGCAAGGCCAGTGGTGCTTTTAACAGACTATGGTGCCCAAGATTCTTTTGGGGGAAGCCATGACTATTCAAAGCGGTAGTGTTGTGCTTTCAGTGCACGGTGCAAACGAGGCCTCGGTACAAGGCAGCTTCCAGCGTTCCTGCCCGTTTGTTTTTACGACAAGATGGCCATCAATTTTTGGAAACCTGTCCTGAAGTGGGCGTTTTGTTGTGCTTGCATGGTGAGCTAAGCAGCGTCGTGTGGGAAGGGATCCTGATTGCTGTTCCACCATTGCAGGACATGACAAATTCGGCAGCAGCTGCAGAATCAGCATGCTCCTCACACTTTGCTCGAGCGGATCTAATGAGTGGTTTTGGCAAGACAGAAGGCCCACCGGGTGTCAGGCTGGCAAGAAGCCCCTTCTATCTCATTCCTTTTTAGGATGGTTTCACCCCCTCCGCCTCCTCTTATTTCATAACAAGCAGCAAGCAGCTTGTGATAGAGAAGGCTGGGCGAGGGCCGGAATGGGAGGCAGGGAGGGATGGCCAATGACTCATGCTTATTAAGGAGTCGCTCTCCTCCCGCAATCTCTTGCCCTTGCACCTCCTAATTCTCCATCATAACTAATTAGAGAAAACACCCAGAGGACACAAGTCAAGGACTGTCTCCAAAAACACAAACGGAGGGAAAGAATGAAAAGTGTTAAGGGCTTCTTCCTTTGTATCGTTATGCTGCAGCTGCTCACACAGTGTGGCTAGTGCAGAGGAGAAGGGCAAGGAGGGGGAACAAGTTTCTAGTCCTCGGCGAGGAACGGAAAAATGGTAACAAAAGTCTGAGAGCCACAACAAGGTCAGTCCAATACATTTTGCTGCCTGAGGCGAAGGACAAAATGGTGCATGGAGACAGGCACGCATGCACACACGCATGCAAACACACAGTAGTGAATTTTAATTTAGTGCTAGCAATGGGGCACCACACTGCCCCTGAAGGGGGTCAGTAGGATACTTATAAGGGCAGAGAGCAAGATGCATGACACCCTTTCCCACAGAAGGGTATGGTCAGGGAGCTCGGGGTCACCAGCACCTCCCAGCATATGTCACCTGAGGCAGTGGCCTTGCTCTGCCTAATGGTAGGGCCGACCCTAAGCTAGAGAACACTTATTATGTGGTCTCATTAGATTCTCATCCTGTCCTCACTGCTGGCATTTCCAACATATATAAATAAATATATATTTATATTCCAGCTTGCTTGCTTACTTACTTATTTATTTATTTTGTATGTGCCTGTCCCACCTTTCCAACACATTTGCAAGAAGAGTTTTAATTTGATATCCCGCTTTTCACTACCCGAAGGAGTCTCAAAGCGGCTAACATTCTCCTTTCCCTTCCTCCCCCACAACAAACACTCTGTGAGGTGAGTGGGGCTGAGAGACTTCAAAGAAGTGTGACTAGCCCAAGGGCACCCAGCAGCTGCATGTGGTGGAGTGGAGACATGAACCCGGTTCCCCAGATTACGAGTCTACCGCTCTTAACCACTACACCACACTGGCTGCAACACACAGTACAGCTTACAAGAATAAAACAACCCATCGAAAAGAATACAAAACCAACAGCACAGAATGGAAAACAGGCTCAGAAGATTTAAATATTCTACAATGATGGGAAAGGGCTGTAACTGAGTAGTAAGCATCTGTTTTTGGATGCAGGCAGTCTCAGGTTGAATTCCAGAGAGTTGCTAGGGGATCCCTCACAGTCCTACAACTCCTAGCACCCTTAACTTAACTACAGTTCCCAGGATTATTTGTGCTTTTAAATGTATGGTGTGGATGTGGCCTTTGGCAGAGGGCTACAACCAGGATGTAGCTAACCAAAGTGGAATTTCCAGAAGGAAGAAAGCAGGTTCCTTGCCATCTGAGGTGTGGAGGATGTTAAAAGGAACAGGGCCTTTTCAGTGGTGGTGGCCCAGTTCTGAATATGTTCCCCCAGATACTCACCTAGCACATCCACCATGGAGGATAAGACCACAATGGCTGTGTTCCATCTCCAGTGTTGGAGATAGAATGTATCTGAATACCTTGATACTTGTTGATAATCACAAGTGGGGAAAGCACATCTTGCACCCGGGCCCTGCTTGCAGGTTTCACACAAGCAGCTTTTGGTCCATTTGAGAACAGGATGCTGGACTAGATGGGTCATTGGCCTGATCCAGGTAGGCTCTCCTTATGTTCCTAAAGCTAGGAAGAAAAGGCATACATTTGGACATGAGTTGTCAAAACGGTGGGATTCATACTCATGCGTCAATCTTGCAATAATTTAACTCATCCCTATCTTGCATAAAGAAAGGTATATTAATCATTCTCTTTACAGCCAGAATGCAGAACCAGTGGCTTCTCCAGGTGCTGCTGAACTACAACTCCCATCATCCAAACTGCCTGGGGCTGATGGGAGTTGGGAGTCCAACAACATCTGGAACTTACTCAAACATGAGTGTGCATAGAAATGCAGCCTGAAGTGCCTATAAACGCTGACTATTGTTATTATTATTATTGTTCCAGTTATTTTAATATTAGCGACCACCACTCAAAAGAGAGGGTTCCTGGGTCCATTATTTAATCAAAGCACACAGCAAAGAGGAACGGAAGTAAAGCTGATTGTTGTGTGTTTCACGCACATCTGCAGAACCTCCCAGAAAATGCAGAATATTAAGAAGTCATGGCTGATTAATTCTTCAGTTGGATATTTGGGAGATCACTGCATTCAGCATCCTTCATGCTTGTCAGCCAAACTGAATGACTGGTTGAAAAGAGATGAGCAGTCATATTTTTTTTTTTTTAAGAAGGACTCCAACACGGTCCATAGAATGTGGACCCTAGTTAAATGAATTTTTAAAAGTGAAACGGCATTGGACTATAAATTCCTTCATATTGTCTACCAATACAGAGTACTGCTATTCCTATTCTCTGATTAATCCCTATAATGTGTCTGTCCAAGCTATCTCCTGGTGTGGGTTGGGGGGCAGTCAGTTGAGAAGTGTATCTAGTTCTTATTGACTGATTCATTGCATTTATAACTCACCCTCTTTTTTTGGCCAAGGAGCTCAAGGCGGCGTACACTCCTCCATCAATCCCCACAACAACCCTGTGAGGTATGTTGGGCTGAGAGGCAGTGATTGGCCCAAGGTCACCCAGTGAGCTTCATAACACAGTGGAGATTTGAACCCTGGTCTCCCAGGGCCTAGTCCAACAGTCTAACCACTGCACCATGCTGACTCTCACTTAGTGATAAGTGGATGACAGAGAAGAAGAAACAACTGGAGAACAAGGGTGGGGGAAGCTCAAGCACAGGGGCTGAATGCACCACCCCCCAGTCTCTGTACCCCCCACACTTCTCCTCAGGCCACACCACACCCCTCACTTGCCTTGCTCCACCCTCACATGGAGTGCTTCTGTCTAACTGGAATGTGTCCTTGGACTGTTATCATGTCTAGCTTGTCTGGATGGAGACCAGAGAGACATAAGTAATTGGGGTTGTGATGTTTGTGTGGCTGAAATTTCCCCCAATGAACGAAGTTAAGAGGCACACCCATTGACTTGCCCATTTTGGATGGTTGCACTACTACTGGTTTGGGGTCCTCAGAAGGTTGCCCTCATGCAGAATACATCCTCCAGGCTGAAAAAGATTCCTGGCTCTTATCATGGAACCTTCTCAGGTGACTTCATGTGACAACTGAGCTTCCCCAGTTTCTGATTGGCTAGAGTTTTTATCTGCCTGTCTCAGGGTGGTGCTAAGTCCTGAGCTGCCTTTTTTTTTTTACAGGTCTTCATTGGCTTCCATCACTGCCTTCTTTACTTCTGTCCTGAACTTAACTCAGATGCCTGCCTGAAGTAACACTTGGATTTGTTTCTGCCTGCTGGCTGGGCTTCTCATGGCATCCAGAGTTGACATTCTCTACCCTTGTTGTACCATTGATTCACTTGCTCATTGGTGAGGATCATTTGAGGTAACAGGAGAATAAGAATTCCCAGTTGTGTGGAGCCATCTTCTCCTGTAGACTCCAAGCAACAAGATCTCAACAGTAGCCTCAAGCAGCTTCATATTTTGGAGGAGATGGAGCTAACTGAGGCTGAAGGCACACTATAATGCACATGCTTCCCCCCCAAAGAATTCTGGGCACTGTAGCTTGTTAAGGGCTACTGGGAATTGTAACCCCATAAGAGATAAACTACAGTGCCCACAATTCCTTGAGGGAAATAATGTCTTTCGAATGTGCACACAGCCTTAGGCTGCTGTTCATAGGTCCAAAAGGTCTTTTTTCCTTTTGTAAAGGAAATGAAGAGAAGATATTGATGAGTGCCTGCAGATCTGACCCTCTCAACACTGCTCCCTGGGTAAGCAACTTCCATGGATAAATTGCCAATTGGACATCTTATGCAAATTTGTGCTTGTTCGTCCTGGTTTGCTTGACATTGTAAATGGCAGCTCTGGTCTTGATGGTCCACAGAGTTCAGAACAGCATAATCAGGCCATTGCATCTCACAGTTTGCTTTATGGCCCTTAGTCATAGATGGTTTCACTTCAGTGATTCCCCCCATCTCTCTTTTAACTGGGCTAATTATTCCCCCCACCCCCAACTGCCCTTTGGTTGTCTCTGACCTTACATATCAGTCTCTTAGAAGTACTTTTCATTGTATGTCTTCCTAGTTACCAATGCAGTGACTTCCTGCCTGCTTTAAGGAAACCCTTTCCCTTACTTTCAGAGCCTCTGGTGGACTATTCAGGAGAAAGGCCCTTAGCTCAGTGGTAGAGCATCTGCTTTGTATGCAGAAGGTGCCAGGTTCAATCCCTGGCATCTCCAGGTAAGGACTAGGAGAGAGAACTCTGCCTGAAACCCAACTCAGTCTTTTTGGAGTTTGGTACGTATTGCATCAGGGTGCAGGAAAAAATAGCCTGGTAAGACTTATTGTTGAAAGGAAGTAAGAAAACTCAGGTTATTGAAGCCATTCTGAGCACATTCTGTCTGAATAGGACCTGTTACAGGTGGGTAGCCGTGTTGGTCTGCCATAGTCGAAACAAAATAGAAAATTCTTTCCAGTAGCACCTTAGAGACCAACTGAGTTTGTTCTTGGTATGAGCTTTCGTGTGCATGCACACTTCTTCAGATACCGTATCTGAAGAAGTGTGCATGCACACGAAAGCTCATACCAAGAACAAACTCAGTTGGTCTGAATAGGACCTGTCTGATTAGGAAGGTCTTAGCCTGATGGCGGAAGGTTAGCAAAGAGGGAGCCAGTCTAACCTCTCTTGGGAGGGAATTCCACAATATGGGAGTTTTCTGCTTCTTCAAGCACCTCTACCCTTCCTGCTCTATGTGCCTCCACTGCCTCCATCAACATTTGCATGGTGCCATCTTTCTTAATTCTAGTCCCTCCTGAAATTTCCACTTTCCCACAAACACTATTACAAAATCCCTGCAGGAACACACCAAAACCTCGGAAGAGCCTGAAGAAGGCTCAACTTGCAACAGGAAGTGCTCATGTTCCTTCCTGTTCAGCAGGATCCAAAGACCAGTTTGGGTGGGGAGAGTCACTCACCATCATTTGGACAACAGAGACATTCATAAACAAGTCTGCATGACGCCATCTCTCCTAAGTGGCTTCAACCCCTGCTCAAACCAGTATGTCCTTGCAGCCTTGGATACTCTGTTCTTCTCTTGTATACTGCTTTGATGGCTGTATGCTGCAAAGCAGTCTATAAATTATGTTGTGAAGCATTTTCTATTTTTTAAATAACAACAACAACAACAACAACAACAACAATAATAATAATGATAATAATGATAATAATAATAATATGATCCCTTAGTCATGGCACACTGTAAATAAGGTCACACCCATACATCCATACCACAGACTGGTTTAACAAACAATCCCTCTTCCCAAAGAACCCTGGGAATTGTAGTTCTTTGAGAGGGATAGCAGTCTTCAAACAATCCCCAGTGCTCACCGCAAACTACAGTTCCCAGGATTCAGTAGGGGCAGGGTGGGGGAGAGAACCATGACTTAAAAGTGGCACAACATCATGACAAATGCATTGTGTGGCTGAGGCCTCCGTTGAAATATGTAAACATTATATGAGCATATTTGTTCTCTCTTAAAAGGCTATTTGTGCTCCAAAGTCACCCTATCGTTCTTAGCCACTCTTCGCTGATCTGAATTCCTTCCCACAAATTCCCAGTTTCTTTTACAGCTTTGTAGCTTCCAAACCCCCAGTTATGTTTCCTTCCCATCCTGCTGAACCGTCAAGTGCAAATTGCTTAAGGGGATTTCTGTATATCAGATGATTGCTGGGAACTCCTTTTGCTATTTGCTAACTTATATCCTATTTGTTTAGAATTTCTTTTCCAGAGACTTGCTTTGCAAGCGCCCCTGATAAGGTTAGTGGTGGAGCGAACCAGAAGCGTGAAGTGCACACATATTTCCCACCACTTGACAATTTTCATGACAGTCAGTGGTTCCAAATTTCCCCTGCGATGCAAGATAACAGCCAGGTATTTGTAGAAATCTCATTCGTCTGTGTAAGTATTGGTTTAGCTATTGATACACACTTGGCTTACATTGTTCATCCTGGCCTGTATCTTGACACCCATTCCCCTGACTTCTGTCGCAATGTGAATAGAGAAAGTATTTCTCCCTCTCCCATAACACTAGACATCCCATGAAGCTGAATGTTGGAAGATTTGGGACAGAGGGGAGGGAAAGGATTTCTTTATGCATGGTTAGACTGTGGAACTCCCTCCCACAGGAGGCACTGATGGCCACCAACTTGGATGGCTTTAAAAGAGGATTAGACAAATTCATGGAGGAGGAGAGGGCTATCAATGGCTACTCTCTATGATGACTATGCTCTGCTGCCACAGTTGGAGGCAGTAAATGCTTCTGAATACCAGTTGCTGGAAACCACAGGAGGGGAGAGTGCTTGTGTTTGAATCCTGCATAGTAATTCACCACGGATGCCAAGTCTATCCACTGAAACACATGGGGTTATTGTGGGTAAATCATTTGTATAGATTAATGGTGAGGCAAACCTACTATCCTTCAGACAACAGGAGCACTCAGAGCAGGTTTTCCTCAGAAGTTATGAGAGCCCTGGAGGAAGCAAAGGAGGCTTTGCTTTGTGGATGTGAACAGGCTGAGATTTCAGTCAGGAGTCTGACAATTGAGCCTTGCGGATTTTTAAAATCCTGGCACGTTGACATCTCCCCTTGTTTAACTCTCTCTGCTTAATATCTGAACAGCTTTCTTACATCCTGTTCTCCAACATAGTAAAAAAAAAAAGGGGGGGGAGGCCTTGTTTTCATTTGCTAGCTCTCTGTTTGGGTGAGCCCCCAGTAATCTGTTTCATCACACAGCTTTTACAGCCATCTGCTTGCACGGCTGGATTTTGGATTTCTTCGCGTATCTGCAGGAGTTTGTTGACATTATTTCTCCTGATTTGTCTACTTTTCCTGCACACTCTCCCTGCCCTCCCCTTTTGTGGTGGTTGGTGTTCCATTCATTCAGCTGCCAGCAATTCCATCTTGGATGCTCCCAATTTACTTTCTGCAAATGGGAGGTTCTTCGAAGAAGAGCACCAGGCATTTTTGACGAGATGCAAACCTTGGTTGGGATGAGCGGCGATGAGTGCAAGGCCACTCACCCACCCAAGACACACCCCTCATCATCAGTATTTCACACCCTCCTTGGGTGTTTATGCCTGGCTGGAATATGTCCTTGATCACTGATACTGCCTTTTGCTTGCCTAGGTAGAGGAGTGTGTAACAAATTTCAGGTTGACACGATCCTTCAGGGGAAGCCATGCCTGTTTAAAGTGGTGTGATACTGCTTTGAATGTAAAGTGCTGATGGGGCCCTATGTGAAATCCACAATACAGAACTTTGGAGATCACCATCACTCATTTCTCACCATGGTGAAACTTTTAAACTTATTATTTTCTCTGCTCCCTGCTCCTATTCATAACCATGCAACTTCATCTCTGTGCAATAGTTTTCTTTTTTTTAAAAAGCATTGTCAGTTATCTGAACTTTTGAAATTTATGTTAAATGTTTTGACAGTCTTCTAGACAAGAGGGGGGGGAAACTTAAAATTGCAATCTATTCATATTTTTGTTTGTTTTCTTCCTTGCCAAAACAACAACAAAAAACGCCATTCTCCACCCATCTTAAAGAATCAGCAAAGATCACTAAGAACGGCTTTCAACATTTTTAAATTCCAGAGTAAGTGCAATGCTTAATCTTTGCCCCCACTTTTTTTTTTGCACAAAATTACATTCATTCACTTGGCACCTCTCAGAACAACAGAATTCTGTCACCTAATAATACTCTGCTATTCCTGTCATTCCAAAATGATCCCAGATGGACATATCAAATCAGCTCCCAGCCTTTCCTTGCTTCATTTATATTCTTTAATAAGTGAATATTGGACATCAGTCAGTGCTTCCTGTCAGATCCGTTTGTCTGCTGTTTTTAATGCTGTTTCAGAACCCAGAGAGAAATCTCTGTTTGAACTGTCAGTATGTGAATGCCGCCCCCCCACAAAAAACCCAATAACAAAAGCAGCTTACCCAACACTCTAAAAGGCAGTGCAATTAAAACATCGCACTTATTTTAGCCCCCTTTCTCCCTACTGCTGCATGGACGTAGGGCGGTTTAAAAAATAACAACTGCCTAGCATGAAGGAAAACCTCATAGAATTATCCCCATCGCCTTTTCATCAATAAAGGCCAAACAAGATGACCTGGTGACCAGAGGCAAAGGTGCATTTTCCTGTGTCCACCACAGTCACACATAAAGTAGGGGAGATGGAGTCTTAGGCCACACCCACACTGCATATTTAAAGTGCTATGATATACCATTTTAAACAGCCATGACTTCCCCCAAAGGATTCTGGGAACTGTGGTCTGTTAAGGGTGCTGAGAGTTATGAGGAGACCTCTGTTCCACTCCCAGAGCTACAATTCCCAGAGCGGTTAGACAATCGATCCCTCTACACAGAGATTTACATGTGGGGCGGGAGGTTTAAGCAATGTTTCCCCTTTTTACCATGCAACCAACTGTCAACTTCTGCTCATATGCAAGTTGCCTTGGGCTGCTTTTGTTTAAAAAAAAAACACTGCAGAGTGTCAAGGAATCATGGAGTCTACATAGTGAATAGTTTGTGCCTATCTTTATCAGATGTGTGTGTGTGTGTGTGTGTGTGTGTGTGTGTGTGTATGTGTGGTGCTGCTGAAGAGAGCAGAGCCTTTGCAGAGGGTTTCTTAACCACTGGTGAGACCCCGACATTTTTCCACATTTTTCCTCCTTAGCAATGTCCAAGGCTCTTTCATTTCATACTCCGGGCTCTTCCTCTGTGAAATTGAGACTTGCGTGCATGACAGTTCCCATGAAGACAGATCACCCCCAGCACAAGGTCAGCCTTCCACGAGCCTCTGATTCTTGGCAGATGCATCAGTCAAAAGCGACAGCCGACAATCACTTTAGAGACCCCCAGCTACCTAGTTTGTCAAGGCTCCCCGCCCCACCCCCCTGAGTTGCATATTAGCCTTTTCAAGGCATTTCTGAAAACACACACACACACACACACACACACACACACACACACACGCATGCTGTTGGAACAGACACAGGCTTAATCATTTATTTGTTTATTACATTTATGCCCCACCTTTTTCTCTAAGGAGCTCAAGGTGGTGTATATCGTTCTCCCTCCTCTCCATTTTATCCTCACAACAACTCTCTGGTTAGGCTGAGAGGCATGCTCACCCCGTGGGCTTCATGGCTGAGTGGGGATTTGAACCCTGGCCTCCCAAGGCCTAGTCTGACATGCTGACCACTATGCCACACTGGCTCTCATGCATTGATTCAGGCTCCTTGAGGATTCTGCATAGCAGGGAAGACAACACTGCAAGAAAGTCGGTGTCAGAGAACGAGACTCTCTGACAGGCAGGACAGAGACAGAGACAGAGATAGTGACAATGGAAGAACAGAGATAATTCCTTGGGGGGGGGGGGCAATTAGCCACAGGAATTCGACCGTTGTACACACAGAGGAAAGCGGATTGACACAGAGAGCGGGAATACAGCTGCAGAGCTCAGATAGTGAGGCAGACACAGAAATAGTGGGAGTGCAATCTCCAAGATCTCGTAGAATCATGAGAGTAAACGAGAAGTGTGAAACTAATCGAAAGAGAAGGTGGCATTTTTCCTGTTGGGGGAAAAGGAGGCAGAGCTTAGTTCCGGCAACTGTTTCATTGGAAGAAGACTGAAAGTAGCTGAGCTCCAACCGGGGCATTTAAAAGTGCCAGTAAATCTGAAATAATTAACTGCCAGAGCTGTTGTGTGTGTGTGGGAGAGACCCAAGTCTGACAGTTGTACCATTGCTGAAAATGGCAGGCTCGTGTTATTTACCCTTGCCCCTTCCACAACATCCAGTTCAATCTAACGAAGAAGAAGAAGAAGAAGAAGAAGAAGAAGAAGAAGAAGAAGAAGAGTTTGGATTTGATATCCCGCTTTTCACTATCCAAAGGAGTCTCAAAGTGGCTAACATTCTCCTTTCCCTTCCTCCCCCACAACAAACACTCTGTGGGGCTGAGAGACTTCAGAGAAGTGTGACTAGCTGAAGGTCACCCAGCAGCTGCATATGGAGGAGCGGAGACACGAACCCGGTTCCCCAGATTACGAGTCTACCACTCTTAACCACAACACCACACTGTTTTGTCATCCTTTTACTGGCCAAATTCAGATGATCACATCTCAGCTTAATAAGGTGAAATATGTGCAAGCCTTTGGGTTGTGCATGTAGCCCCTTTGCTTCTCCCTCCTTTTGCTTGAGCCAGCAATGAAACCAAGCAGTCTTCAGCTAACCATTGTTTCCTGTGTGATGCATGTCCAGGAAACTAGGGTTTTAGAACAAAAATATGAAAACATGGTTTGAAGTTGGTTAAATATCCTGGCTTGTTCTAAAACTGGTAACTGTAGTTTCCCAGTTCTGATGAAATGGGAATCTGTAATTAATTTGGGAATTCCTGGTTTAATTATGGGACACAGGAGAGAGAAGGAAAGCACACAGGGAAAAGGCTCACAATTCAGTTTAACTCTGCATTTTTCTGCACCTCTATGTCTTTTTTTGCAGCGAGTTATAAGTGCACTACTTTTGAGGGGAAATTCTGAGCACTGCCAGATTTTCTTCTGTAATTTTGAGTTTCTTAGTTTTACCCAAACTGATACCCAGCCAACCTTCAAACTTTGCACTTCTCTGAATTTTGTAGTACAGTTTTCCAGCCAAGTAATGTGAGCAAAAATCTATATACTAAAGTTTGCATAGGAATGCATATATTAGTAAAAACAACATTAAAATGCATTATATGAGGAGAAATTGTATTGCAAAAATGTGTATTTTAGGCAACATCAGGAGAAGTTTGCACTAAATGTTGTTGGATTTTCATGAGGAATTTGAAAAAGAAACCACAAACTGTGGGTGGAGAACTCAAGTTCAGAGTGGAAAAATGAGAAACTGTCAGAAAACGAATTTGGCAGATTCACTCATCCCTACAGGTGACCCACTGTGCTTGAACCTATTGCTTTCCAAAGGAATGCTGCAGCAGGAGGGAAGATGTTTGATTCCCAGAAGACCAGTTCTGGATAAATACATAAGTCAAAGGATTAAGTATTTAACATTTGCATTTCATTGTGTGCCCTGACTGGGTTAGTTTCCTTGTAGTACTGAGCAGAATGAAGTCCAATGATTCAATACACTTAATCATTTAATGGAATGTCTCAGTCTTTGAATGTTGATGGAAGAAACAGCAATGCTCTAAATGTGTAGATGTAATTAGCTGTTCTGTTATAAGACAAATCCTTCATAATCCTACGGCATGCAGTGAGTGGAAGATGGGATTTGCTGGGTAACACGCCTTCTGTAATGGAGCTAATTTGTGCTGGTTACACTAATTTGACTTATTCTTGTAAGACATTCCTACAGCATGTGAGTGCCGTTTGTAGACTTTCAAAGGGCCCTGATTAATTTTCAGCTTGAGCATGTTGAAACAACAAATTGATTATCAACATGGGGAAGAGTGTGGTGGATTGGAAAAAGACTCCAGGGAACAAAATCTTAACAGGAGGAGAATATTTATAAATTGTCTAAAAGTAAGAGGACAATGCTGTGTGGCAAATACAGAAGTTACGAAGAAAATATCTCATTACTCATTAGAAATATTTGGGTTGCTGCCAACCAAGTCCTGCTCAGAATGGACCCATTGAAATTCATGACCCTAAGTTAGCCATGCCCATTAATTTCAGTGAGTCTACTCTGGGTAGGACTAGTATTGAGTACCACCCATGATTCAGGATGTCTCTGTCCATTAGATAAGAAAATAGAACCAGGACAAGGATCCATTTGATCCACCAACCAGATGCCTATGGGAAGGACACACGCAGGACATGAGTGCAATAGTAAACTCTTGCTATTCTCCACTGCAGCTGACATTCAGAGTAGAAATTCAGTTAATCTTGAATTATTATTATTACTTAATCTATTTATACCCCTCCTTTCTCCCAAGCTGGGTTTTGAGGCAGCTTCCAGCATTTAAAAACAACATTATAAAACCAGATTAATAAAAACAAACTAGTTAGAAACAATAATTAAATTAGAAGAAAACACATTTAGAACCAGCAATTAAAACACAGTTTGCCCTGACAGCAACCCAGTGTTCAGCATCACCTGCACTTTAGCTTTCAAAGGTCTGTCTGAATAGGAAGGTATTAGACTGCTGGTGGAAGGATAACAAAGAAGGAGCTGGTCTGACTTCTTTTGGGGGGGAATCCCATAATCTGGGAGTGACCACAGTAGAGGGTCTCTCTCATGTCATCACCAGCCATCCTTCTGATAATGATGGGCTGAGAGAAGGTGCTCACCCAAGGATCCTGGGAGATAAGGTCTTTCAGGTAGCCTAGGTCCAAGCCATTTAGTGCTTGATTAGTCCTTAGCAGCACCAAAGTAGTACAGTACTTTCTGAAACAATACAGCCATACCTCTAGATACGAACGCTGCATGTTGCGTTCATCACGGGTTACGAACTCGCCGAACCCAGAAGTACCGGAACGGGTTACTTCCAGGTTCAGTGGTTCACACATGCACAGAAGAGCTGAATTGCGCTTTGCACATGCGCAGAAGCGCCGAATCACGGCGTGCACATGCGCAGACGCGGCGCTTCAGGTTGTGTGCTGCTCATGTTGTGAACGGGGCTCCGGAACGGATCCCATTCGCTACCAGAGGTATGACTGTATGTGAAATGAAACAGAGCTATTATTAAAAATGCCCACTTCTCTGAATTTTACAATGCACTTTTCCTGCCAAGTAATGCACACAAAAATGAGTATGTTAGTATAAAGTGTGTATAAAAATGCACGTGTTTGTGAAAACAGCATATGGAAATGCATTTTACAAGGGGAAATTGCTGTTCAAAAATTCACATACAGTATTAGGCAAAATTGCATAGAAAGATTGTGGATGAAATTGCATACCTGTTCAGAGAGTTTCGTGCAAATATGCTGTTGAATTTTCATGCAAACTTGATTTGTTGTCGTTTTTAATTGCAAACAGATGTGGAAATGTGCGGGGGAAATGAAAAAATGCAGAAAAACTGAAATCGACCCATTTGCCCACCCCTAATTCAGACGCATGCTCCCTTTAATCCTGCAAAGCCACCTTAAATTCTCACAGTCAAATACAATGCACCAGCCCTGCTTTGTGGTCTGCTAGGTTCTCAAGGGAAAAGCAACAACCACAGAGTCCCAGGAAGCTCAGTCTCGGGAAGACCATAAACATGACTTTCCTCAGCTCTCATCTATAACTAGTGGGCTGTGCTTGCCTGGCCAGTATTAGTGATTCCTATTTAATGGCAGTAAAAGTTTCATTTGTAGGTGAATTAAAAAGGAAGGCAAATATATGCTGATCTCTTAAACACAAAACGTTCAAACAACAACAACAAGAAGAAGACAACTTCTAAATGATTCAAGGGAGTTGATGTATAAGCTCTTCATTATTTTAAAGACACAGAAGTATGCCCCTGTTTTATTTCATAGCATGGTTATTATTTGCCAGGAATTGTTTCATTGCACATGATACATTATCGGAGCATTTGCATTGGTGTTTATTGCCAGCATAGGTCACTTCTGAAATACTGTGCCATTGACAGTTTTATAATTCTGCTGACACGGGATGGCAGATAGATGAGCTTCTCCCTCAGTAAAGATACATAAATTTCATGGGATAAATAGAACCAGGTCTGTTAGTGCAATTGTCAGAAGAGAAAACCAAGTTAAAGGAAAATAACTAGGGTGCTCCATCCTTTAAATTACAATGCAGCTGGGGAAAAAATAATAATCTGTCTTCTTTCACCCCAGACTATGCTTAGAGCCGGGGTGGAGAACCTCAGGTCTAGAGGTCAAATGTAACCCTTCATTCATCTCTGTCATGCTTCTGGGCCTCTTCCTAGATCACACCCCTTCCCACGCCACACTCCTAAATCTGGGTGGTGAGAACAATGAGTGCTCAGTCCTGCTTCCTGATTTGCCTTCTGGTTCTGCCTTAAGTCTAAGACTTTGTCACATGGTTCTTGGCTCACCTCAGTCTGTTGCTCACTGTCCAGATCTGACACCCTCTAAATTGTATGTATATTTTTTCAATGTTGCAATATTTTTCCAGCCAGGAAAATAAAGGACTGGGGTGTGTGTGTTGTGGAACAGGCTGTCCCTCCTCCAAGCCCTCTTTTGTACTTGTAAATAGAGGACGCAGGGGAAGCCTATTATATTATAGGCAACCTCCTTTCCTGAGCCTATTGGCCAAAACAGGTCACATAGTGGGGAACAAATGTCCCCTCTCTCCTCAAAAGAAAGTCAACATGAGTCAACAGTGTGATGTAGCAGCAAAAAAGCGAATGCGATTCTAGACCGTATCAACAGAGGTAGAGTGTCTAAGTCAGACACCACCTGGAGTCCTGTGTCCAGTTCTGAGCACCATAGTTTTAGAAGGATATTGACAAGCTGACATGTATTCAAAGGAGGGTGAAAGATGATCAAGGGTCTGGAAACCAAGCCTTATGAGGAACAGTTGATGAAGATGGATACATGATAACAGTTTTCTAATATCCAAAGGGTTGTCACATGGAGGATGGAGCAAGCTTGCTTTCTGCTGCTTTAGAGTGTAGGACCTTAACCACTGGATTCAAATTACAATCAATAAAGGAGATTCCAACTAAATATTAGGAAGAGCTTTCTGATGGTAAGAGCTGCTTGACAGTGGAATGGACTATTTCAGAAGGTTGTGGATTCTTCTTCATTGGAGGTTTTAAAAGAGGGGTTGGATGGCTATCTGTTAGGGATCCTTTAGCTGTGATTCCTGCATTGCAGGGGGTTGGACAAGATGCTGTGATGGGGGAGGAGCTGGGGAGATCAGGTAGTTAAATCCAAAAGAATAGAAAATGCTGTGTCAAAATGGTCAGATGAAAATATGAATGTGATGCTTTTACCAGAGTATTGAAGTTGAGTGAATTTGCCTGTGAATGTCCTCTTCCCAATTCATTTTAGCTTCAAGTGGGGTTGGGGGGAAATCTATAAATGCAAATGTTGAAGAGTGAGTTGCACATATTTTCCAAGAGTCCCTTCTACACCGTGTGCCAAGTATCAAGGTTCTGAACTCTTTGCCTTTTCGGAATAAATATGGAGACACAGCATCTGTGCAATTTAAACCCAAATCCAATTTACCCAGAGGTCAAAGGTAATAACAAGGTGATAAGAGAGAGGAGAAAAGAGATGAATCTATCATACCTCCTGGCGGGAGATCATTGTACTGTACCTGTGCATAAGCTCTAGGGGTAAACAAAAGGAGAATAACGAAAGGCATCCACCAGTCTAGAGCGGAAAAATCCACGCACTGTCGTGTAGCCAGACAGCCAAAGATGGCTTGTGCTCCTGAATTCCTTATTTTCTTTTGAAGTTAACACAATCCATCCCTTTTGTTTCACCTCACAGCCTGGCCTGCTTCAAAGATTTCCCAAGCCGTTCACAGGTTCCTTTGACCCAAACATAATCCAGGGACCAGTTTTGTCAGCGTGTGGCTTTAATTACACCATCTGAAACGTGCGCAGATGGAAGAAAACCAGGCACCACGCAGATCATGCAATAGAAGAGGAAGAACCTCTATTTTTACACCTGGCCAGGCTTCCTGATTCGTAAGCCCTTTAAAATTCTATTGGCTCATGCATGGAGATTTTTTCTAAGACAAGCAAAGCTCCAATCCAGGAAACAGTTTAGGGGCATTGCATACACAAAACAACTACGGTATGCTTCAGACCCAAGCCTGTACTGGAGCCTGAAACCTGTGGGCACAAATGGTCATTTATTTATGAGAAATTTATTGGCTGTCCTTTGTCAAAAGGCAACAGGGTGGTTTACAACACAGCACTGTAATAAACCACAGAACAAACACACACACTGTAATATCTATAAAAATGCTGAAAATTAAAAGTTCTATAAATGCAATTCAATTTAATAAACACATAATAACACATAACAATACCTTAAAAAGCAATACATCATGAGCAGCAGTGTCAAATTATTCACAGTGTCAAGACAGCAACTGCAACACAGCAGGTCTTTGTTACACAAGAAATGGATGTAGTGGTACTCTTGCTTTTCCATTACATAAAAGGTATTTCTTCTTGAAATGGAAGGTATATAAATTATTTTAATAATGATGATGATGGTGGTGGTGGTGACATAACACATGAAGCTGTTCAGTGAAACATAATGGATGTTTCCATTATAAGCCATGGGTGAGGGAACATTGTTTAGCATGAAAACCAAGCTCCCTCCTTGGTAATTTTTGGGGAGGCTATAGGGCAGTAGGGGGCAAAGACAGAGGCAAAAGTGGTTAGATAGGCTAGTTTAGGCTTCCTCAACCTTGGCCCTCCAGATGTTTTTGGCCTACAACTCCCATGATCCTTAGCTAACAGTACCAGTGGTCAGGGATGATGGGAATTGTAGTCTCAAAACATCTCGAGGGCCGAGGTTGAGGAAGCCTGGGATAGTTCCTCGGGTGGATCTTGGGGGAGCAAACAGTCAAACAACAAACCAATAAAAACATTTTAAAAGCAACCAAATATCTTCACAGATCAATCATTTCAAAGCCACCCAATGCCTGGGGACACACCAATGTATTTAAATTCCACCTGAATGTTAATAATGAAGGAGGTGGGCAACACACTTCACCAGGGTGGGCAAACAGGGAGCCAGTACCAAGAAGGCCCTGTCATGAGTCAGGACCATCCAGGCAACCCCCAACAGCAACACCAATAGGGCATCTCCTGCTAATTGAAAGACCTGAGTTGATTGATAACTGGGGGAGGTCCTCTTAGGTCCTGGGCTCCTGAGCCATTTACAGCTCTGCAAGCTAAAACTCACACCTTGGTGTGGACCTAGTGGCTCACTGGCAGTCAGTGCAGCACTTTTTAGGACTGGTTACACATGGTCCCATCAAGATGCTGCATTCACCAACCCAGCCACTGCATTATGCACTAGCTGCAGCTTCTGGACCACCTTAGAATAGTAGATAGAGCAGTAGATATAAGGCAGCTTCCTATTTTCCTTTAGATTTACAGGATCCAAGGCCCTCTAATTCCCCTGGCATGCCCTCAAGAAGGGAGTGAAAATTTGCCATTCCTGGAACTGCTGTATTTATGTATTCTCCAGCTACTCCTACCCTGCCTTCAACCCTTGCCACCCCAAGTTTGTCAGGTGGTTTGGAGGTGGTGGTCCTTCCACCATGAATTCTCATAGGAACATAGGAGTTGCCTTCTGCTGAGTCAGACCATTGATTCATCCAGCTCAGTACTGGTACTGCCTCTCCAGTTTTCAGACAATGAGTCTTTTCTAGCCCTATTTGGAAGTGCTGGGGATTGAACCTATGACCTTCTGCATGCAAAGCAGATGCTCTGCTATTGAGCTATGGCCTTTCTCCTAAAATTCTTCCCCATGCACCTGTATTCGCCACCAGGAAACTACCTCCTCCACCCTCCTCCATCTATGTTCTGCCTCTGCAGCTGGAGGCAGTAATGCTTCTGAATAGCAGTTGCTGGAAACTGCAGAAGAGGAGAATGTTGTTGTGCTCAAATCCTGAATCCCTGTTTTGCACAGGCATCTGGGTGGCTACTGTGAAAACAGGATGCTGGACTGGATTGGCCATTGGCCTGATCCAGCAGGGCTCCTTATGTTTTTCTGTTCATAGGATTATTTTTTTAAAAGAAAGAAAGAGGTCTTAAACAGCTTCTATCCTTTTTTTCTTTTTAAAATGGATCTGGAATAGCCTGCAATGAGGTTTCCCAACAACCATGTCTCTTCATTCTGTAGCAGACTGTAGCATCAGATAAGAATGGAGAGAGGTGTTGTGATTGGGCTGGTTAAACCATTACAACAATTGTGTCCCTTCTCTTTCTTCCCCCTCCTTACAGTTTACACTCTCCTTTTAAAAGGCACATTCCCAGTGATCCTAAAATCCATTTATATGGCATTATTTATTACGGAGTGGCAAGCAGATGGAGCCGTTTTTCCTTGCAGCAATTTGAAAGGGACACATTCCTTTTCTACATACTGTCTCCTGCACTGATTTATGGTTTCCACAGCAGGCGAAACATCCTGGACCTGCCTCTGTTGTTCCACCCAATTAAAAACTGAAAATGGTTTCGTTCGGTTCTCACTTTTACGACTCAACTTCCAAATTAACTCATTACGCAGTGAAATATTCTTGTGGCCAAACCATTAACACACACTAAAATTTAAATGCTCCGATATTTTAAGGAGCTGTTTCCAGAGGTGATGAATTTAAGAATCTCACAGTGCACTTTAAAAATGATCCCTCTTGAGGGCAGATGAGGGATACATGTAAACAGGTGCAGTTTCCTAGTGCCAATACTCTTGTCTTTAAGCATATGCACCTATGAATAGTTTCAAAACATTGTCCTTTAGAAGTCACTTTACTGGCCTGTTTTCATCTAGGATGACAAAACGTTTAGGTCCTTGCTTCAGAGACAACAGGTTAATGGTCCAAAACCAATGCATAAACTTTATGTGTCCAGTGCTATAAAATGTTTAAAATATATAATGGCTCAGATCCTAACTAGGCATCTGTTTAGAGAAGGGCTCCTTCTCTTCCTTCGTGGGTGGAACAGATATCCAATGGAGGAATCTGCTGATGGATGGGAGAGAGGAAAAGCAATTTATACCAGTTTCCCCTGTACTGCATTTCATACTCCTCCAGAGACCTTCCAACCCTCCCAGAGCAGATTTCAGTAAGGTAAAAGTTACTCCCCTCCTTCTGCTGGTGAAAGCATCCTGTGAGTGGATTTCAGTCTAGGGATTCTTGCACCAGTAGAAGCTGACTTAGAATCCATGCACTGGTGTGTGTGTGTGTGTGTGTGTGTGTGTTTTAAAAACAAAATCTAAAATTCTCAGAGTGACTTAGCAATCAATCCCTTTGGGAAGAAACTCTGGAAATTGTAGCTCTGTAGGGCAAAAAGTGGTTTCCTACCAGAACCCTTGTCATACTACCATATCTAGGATTTGGGGGAGGAAGCCGTGACTGTTTAAATGTTTAGTGCAGACAAGGGTCTAGGACTTGGGGAACCTGGGCCCAAACCCCCACCTAGCCATGAAGATCACTGGGTAACCTTGGGCCAGTTCCTAACTTACCTCACAGGGTTGTTGTGAGAATAAAATGGAGAGGGGGCGAACCATGCACACCATCTTGAGCTCCTTGGAGGAAAGGCAGGATAGAAATGTGGTCAACAAACAAACAAACAAACAAACAAACAAACAAACAAACAAGGAGAGACAAAAGAAAGAAACACTCAGTGGCAGCAGCTTCCAAAGAAGAAGCATTAAGGTGAGTGGGAGGAGAAGGCTCTCCAAAGGGAATGTCTTTTGAAAGTGAAAGCACACCTTGTCCCAGAACTTCCAGTGCCTGAAACTCTCTGTCCCATCCTCTCCTGCCAGTCACATTTAATTTGCACGATGGGAGGCTAAGCAGAGGTGACAGCTGCATACAGTGTATCGGCAAAGGAGAGACTTTACAGTGCATCCTGTCAGGTTGCAATGTGGCGCTGGCAGAAGTCCAGAGGTGCAAGATATAATGATCAGAGAGGATCAGAGTGTGCAGCTTAAAGTAAGATGAGGGATGTCTCCAGAACTGATTGTACATTCCAAATGAGAGATCCTCTCGTGGCCAATGACAGTCACCATCTGGAACAATATAAGCCAAGGTTGGGTGACTTGCCCCTAGTAGGTAAGGCCCATAGTGTGGACTTAAATTGGCTTAGGTGTCATGGCTTTCCCTCATGGTGGTTTTTGGGTGGTGGAGAACTTTGATTCTTGGAATTTCCAGGTAGGGCTGGGTGAGAATCCTTCCTGAAATCCTAGAGTCAATGTGCATAAAAATATAAGACGTGCCCTGCTGGAACAGGCCAATAGCCCATTTAGTTCAGCATCCTCTTTTCAAAGTGGCCAGCCAGGTGCCTGTGGGAAACTGGAAAGCAGGACCAGAGCATGAGCCATCTCCCCTCCTGTGGTTTTCAGCAACAGGAATTCAGAAGCATTGCTGCCTCCGATCATGGAGGCAGAGCATCACCATCATGGCTAGTAGCCATGTAGACAATACTGAGCTATATGGAGCAATGGTCTAACTCAGCATAAGGCACCTTCCTATCTTCCTAAGTAAGTCTGTTTTTCGCCCTACCTTCTCAATGATGCCCATCTTTAAGATATGTTGAAGCTGGGCCATAGATGGCCGCCAAACAATGGTCAGGAACTAAGGATCAGCTACAGTGAAAAGTTATTTGCATATTCATATTTATGATACACTCTTCCTCCAAGGACCTCAGGGTGCTGCATACAGTCCTCTCCACCACCCATTTTATCTTCACAATAGCTCTCTGTCTTGTCTGTATCGGGTACCCATGGGGTCAAGGCAGCCAGGCAGCCTGGTAGTTTCAGCACCATGGAGAGTTCCAAGTGAACAGATGAAGGATTGTAAACCTGCCTTTTGGTGTATAGTCAAATCAAATCTGACCATTAAAAGGACAATTACCTGTGAGAATTAACCCCCCCCCTGATTACTTTTACCAAGCTTAGATTCTGAACTATTTCTATTAACGTATTTGGCTGGTGGATTTTCTAATAAGCCAGTAAAGGAAGGTTTTTTGCATATGCAGAAGAGGCCAAATTGGAGGTGTAGCACATTACATTTTATACTGTACATTACATAACTCACCAAGGGTTAAGTTCCTTCTTCTTTCAAGGCCAACCAGATAATTTAAAAATGTGTGTAGACCCATTGAAATTAATGGGCATGAATAACATAGGTCTACTAATTTCAGTGGATTTACCCTTGAGTAGAACTTGGCTGGAGACAACCTAGGGAGTCTGGGCTGAGTTGGTTACCTGCTGCTGCTCCTCCTCACAGATCCTCAGGTCTGATTCCAGGGTGCCTGGGATGTCTAGAGGGTCCAAAAACAAATAATAAAATCACAGAAGCATATAACTGTAAATATGGAAGGGACCCTGAGGGTCATCTAGTCCAACCCCCTGCAATGCAGAAATTTCAACTAGATTATATATGACAGATGGCCATCCAACTGTATAAGGGATAGCAAAATAAACACCCACTAAACGCATCTGTTTAGGAGACCGGCTACATCATTTTCAGTTTAAGTCCTCATTTTGAGTGCTACCCAAATGATGGCTGGGGCAAAATTACAATCTTATGAAATGCAGCCAGACAGGGATCATCATTATTCATAAGTTATTAATAATCAATCATATAATGAAATTTCAGCTTGCTGCACATTTTTATTCATTGATTCCTTTATTCAAATTTCATAATTAAAAAAAAAAACTAAAAATGAAAAGTATGTTTTTGGAATATTTGTAGTTAATTTGTTTTAGATCAGCTGCCTATTTACATGCTTTGTTTAATTGCATCTCAAGGCGCGTATTGGCAGGAAACCAATGAACTACTTTAGGCCAATTTGAGGGTTTGGGAATGCATGATCTGTGCGATTATAGATCAAACCCACACCATATCACCAACTGCTTATCCACCCACCTTCGGAGGGGGTTGTTCATAGCCTGAGGATGTTCCTGGATCCATCTTTGTTGCTATGGGACCACGTGACCTCAGTGGCTAGGAATTCCTCCTACAAAATTTGGATGGTAAGACAGCTATTCCTACTCATCTTACAAAAGTACCAACCCCAGAATGCCCAGGGAAAGAGGATGAATGGATAAACCACCTTGGGAACTGTAGCTCTATGAGAGGATTAGGGGCCTCCTAGCAACTTTCAGCACCCTTAACAAACAACAGTTCCCAAGATT
Organism: Lacerta agilis; assembly: GCF_009819535.1. Classification (NCBI taxonomy): domain Eukaryota; kingdom Metazoa; phylum Chordata; class Lepidosauria; order Squamata; family Lacertidae; genus Lacerta; species Lacerta agilis. The sequence goes on from NC_046319.1 coordinate 29,772,391, forward strand.
CTTTGGGAGGACCCATGACTGTTTAAAGCGGTATGATACTGCTTTATAGTGCAGATGGGGCCTTGTCCTGTACTGCTGACCATCTTTGTTGCCCTTCTCTGAATGCATTCTATTGCTGATATATCCTGCTCTAAAGTGTGGCAACCGGCATTGAACACAGACGAGGCCTAGCTAAAATGGAACTGTTACTTTCTTTGACTTGAAAAGTATGCTTCTATTAACGGAGCCTAGAATCACATTAGCCTTTTAGGAAGCTGCATCACACACCTGGCTGAGCTTTTAGCTTGTATTAATGGTATATACCTGTAAGGTAATCCACACATCCTTTTCACGTTTACTAAGGTCAAGCCAAGTTTTCATTGTCCCAGTGTATTTGGTCCCCCACAGCCTGCTCCCCCAAAATGCGGAACCTTCAATTCTCTCCATTGCATTTTGGTGTGCTCGTTTGGGTTCCGTTTCCCATTCTTTCATGTCCTGTTTGAATTTTTTTATTTTGCATTTTCAATACTGAGTTGCTGCACTGACAACAGGCACTGATGCTAATCCCTAGTTCAAAAGCAGTCTTCGATGCACTGTGCCAGAGGCACCTGAAGCATAGATTATCCCAGATAAATTCAACCAAAATGTGATATGTGTAGAAAAACAAACAAACAAACAAACAAATTAAACTTCAGCAATGAGGATGGGGTGGGTGGGAGAGAGGGGGAACATTCAGTTTGACCAAAGATTAGAATCAACCTGTGTTGGAACAGGCAAGTAAATGGCAGGTCTGATTCATACATGCATTTCTGCCTCTTGAAGACCTCAACATCAGGTGTTGTTTTGCATGCAGGGAAGGGGCATTGCTGATCGAGCAAAACAGACAGACCTTTCATATTTCCTCAAGGTGATATACAGAGGAATATGTTCATGCATTCATGTCTGCTTCACAAATGGAAGTTCATCATTTAATCACTTGACGAAGGCTCTGTTGGTGTGATTTGATCTGTGATGGAGGTAGAGACAAGCCTTCAGGCTGAATGAAAGAATCTCTCCACCCATACTCTAAATCAAGTATGGGGAAGCTGTGGTCCTCCAGATGCTGCTGAACTACAGCTCCCATTGCCCTTGACCTTTAGCCATGCTGGCTGGGGCTGGTGGTTGCCCGAATACAACAACTTCTGGAAGGCCACTTGTTTCCCTTCCTTGCTATAGACTGATTTGCAAACCCAAGAACAAATTAAGAGCATAAGAACTTGAGAAGAGCTTGCAGGATCTAGTCCAGCACCCTGTTCTCACAGTGGCCAACCAATTACTATTATTGCAATTAATCTATTAATTTCCTTCTAAACCACCTCTCAAGGCAATATACACCTAATTTACAAACACACAAACAAGCAAGGCTAAAACCCTGATAAGTGGATGATTGTGACAAAGACCCATTTATTTATCCACTGCTGGCCCAAAAATGTCTTCAACAGATTGGGCGTGCCTGTCTCATCTCAACTGGGAGGCTGATCCACAGAATATCTGTGGTTGGCACACTCACACCTGCAGGTCACCACCAGAGGCTGGTGATAAAACATGCATGCCTAAAGCTCCCTACACGCCATACAACTGAAAGCACATTTGAAGCACATGACTTCTCCCAAAGAATCCTGGGGGCTGTAGTTTCTTCGCAGTGCTGGAGAATGGCTGTCCTGCAAGGGGTAAATGACATTTCCCAGGATTATTTAGGGGAAGCCATGAGCTTTAAATGCATGGGGTACATGAGGCCTAAGGAGAGCCTTAGTACAGTATAGACTAATTGAGTAGTGAGCAGGCGTATGCATCAGTCCCTGCTGCTTTTCTCTGTCTTTCTTTCTCTGTCACAGAGGATGCCAATTTTCTTTCCCAGAAAAGGTTCCACCCATGAATAACTGCTAAATGACAACAATAAGCTGAGACGGAAACAAACTCCTGCTATCTGAAGGGTGTCACTGCAGTCAAGATAAAGAACTGGGGAGTTCTTGGAGGGAGTCGGGGTGTGACAAAACCTGTCCCAATGAATGCTGACATCCTGAATAAAATCACTACATGACTCCGCGTAGGTCAAGAGACGACATTGTTTCCCTGAGCCGCATTGACAGCAGGGTGACAGAGATTAATAGCTTTGTATTGACTGAGTAACTTCCAGTTCCTTATCTTTGTCAAGTCAAGGCTGTGTCCAAGAGCTGAAAGTGTTATTAGTCTTATAATTGCGGAGACATTTAAAGGGTTTCCCCTTAAGGGACTATGAAATCCAATAAACCTTTCATAAAACCTCAAGCACTCATGTGAGGAAGAAGAAGGGGAAAAAACCCCCACACACAACACCCCACCCCACCCTTGTCTCCGAGACAGGCATGCTTCAGTGGGGGAAAACCTTGGAGCACCGGTACATTGAATAATGTTTGATTTATGAAGGCAGTTTTGAATTGGTATCAGTTGTTTTATTAAAAATATATGAAAGAATGTTTTAAATATGAGTGAGCTGTGTTCACTTCGGTCTCGATCAAGCACTCTGTTTGTCTGAGGCGAGAGCCCCGCCTTTACCTTGTCACAGAGATTCATGACGCTTTCGTTACACTGAATTTGTATTGCTAATAGAGTAGGGTAATTTAATTTAGGTGAGATTGACCCATCACACTTTCACCCTGAAGTTTCAAATAAAGTTTCTTCATTTCTGGTCCCCCCCTTAAGGATCAAGCTGTGGTATTTATTCACACACACATACTCCTTGTCTAACATCATTTGATTTGTAAAGGAACAGTTATGGTGTTTTGTTCACTGATGTCTCTTGGCTTCGAGAGTGGCTATAAATGGAATGATAGAAGTGTTTTTAAACACTGCAAGTTTTGAACGTAGACAGCCTGCTTAGGGTTATTATATGTTGGACTCTACCAAAAAAAAGGGGGGCAGGATCCTCTGTAGTTCAGTTGCTGGTGAATTGATGTCACACAGGAAAGGCCCCCATTTAGCTCAGTCTAGCAAGGGGTTACAGAACATTACACCTTAAAGCACAGCTAGGGAATCTTTTTCAGCTAGAAGGCCCCTGTCCTGTCTCTCTCCTAAAACCAAGGCACAGAGGTGTTTACTCATAAGTAAAGAAGTAAACTTTAGTGGTAGCAGTCTAACAGTACAGTACAAACCCAGTAGATATGAAAGAGCAAAGACTGGTCCTTGTGCTCTAACTAGGCAATGGAGTAAGGGCAATAAATCTGAACATTAATGGCAATAAATGTTCAAGAGTCCAAGGTCAGTAGCAAGAGGTCCAGAAATGCATGGGAACAACGAAGCTGTTCTATCAAGCTTCCTCGCCTACTCACCAAGTTCTTAAGCAGGCATGGAGAAATCTCAGTAACGACAATCCCTCCCCCTGCAAGTACCGGTATTCCTGGCTTGAAGACAGGCACTCCTGGAGGGGGGGTCCTCTTCTCTTTAGGTACCACCTCCCCCTGGCAGATGGGCGCGTGCACCTTCTCTGAATTTTCCTGCTGTGTCATGGTAGGTTGGGCCCCTGATTCCACCTCACCCTTCACAGGCGGATAAGGCGTAGCCCCTGGATCTCCCACCTCATGAGGTCCCAGCACATCTGAGGGCAGAGTGGTGCTTCATCAAGTGGTGTCTGCTTCATGGTCTCTTCCTTCTGTCCTCCCACTCAAAGCTTCAGTCTCAAGTGCTGGTCTGGTCTGAATCAGAGACCTCCGTGGGAACTGTAGCCATAGGCCATAGCGGTGTGGTAGAACATCTGATTTGCACGTAGAAGGTCCCAAGGTCCAATCCCTGACATTCTTAGGTAGGTCTGCAGAAGACTCCTGCTGGAAACATTGAAGAGCCATTGCCAGTCATTGTTGACAATACTGAGCTTGGTGTTCTGACTTGGTATGAGGCAGATTCCAAAGCATCAAGCATGTGCACCCAATTGGGATTGTGACCCCAGCCAATCAGAGATAAGTAAGTGACTCATTAAGACCTTTACCAAAGAAGTGTAGATTGCAGACCCGATGAATTTTGCACTTGCTTCTTTAGCTTCATTGTGTGGCAATGGGCCAGTTCAACTTTGCATGCATTTAAATGAATTAACCCAGGCGGAAGAACATCCCCACTTCATTCCACGAGAAACTGCAATTGCAGGTGTTGACAAATTGAGGTTATGGAGTTCTTTTTGTCCCTAATATTTGGTCTCTGCTGGATACTTGGGTCACATTTCTCGACGGTGCAAATCACCATCTTGACTTTCTTTGAAGGCCATGGCTGTTATGCAAGGAAAGTTCTCTCCAGCCTTGCCCAATAAAGTCTAGGACAAATTCACTGTCTTACTGTTTTTGGATTGTGCTGGTGATTTATTCAATGTTTATCCTGAAACTGCTTTCAGTAAAGTTGATGAGTGCAAAAGAGGACCGCAGACTCATCTCATTTTCACTCCTCGGTATCCTGAGGGAGCTACAAAACTGTTTTATCCAATACATAAAACTATTAATACACTTGTATACCTGAAGGAGACTAAAAAATGGTGAATTGGGATTTGTGGTGCTATAGGAAGAGGGGGGGAAGGTGGTTCTGGGTCCAAGGAAAATGAAGTCCAGTGAATCCAATGATGCTGAATGTTGGAAGATTCAGGACAGGTAAAAGAAAGCTCTTCTTCATGCAGCGCATAGCTAAACTATAGAACTTGCTCCCCCAGGAGGCATTGATGGCCACCATGCTTGATGGCTTTAAAAGAAGACTGGACAAATTCATGGAGGATAAGCTTTTCAGTGGCTACCAGCCATGATTGCTATGGTAGTAATGCTTCTGAATAGCAGTTGCTGAAAACAGCAGGAGGGGAGAGTGTCCTTTCGTTGAGATCCTGCTTGCAGGTTTCCCACATGCATCAGTGTGAGAACAGGAAGCTGGACTAATTGGGTCTTTGGCGTGACCCAGTAGGCTCTCCTTAGGTTCTTATGAAGTTCACTGGGTGATCATGAGCCCACCACTGTTTCTCAGCCTTACCACACAAGGCTGTGGAAAGGTCCTAGACAGGGAGTCTCTTTCTACCCAAGGACCACATTCCCTCATGGACAGCCTTCTAGGTGGCACATTCTAGTGGTGAGCAGAGGTGGAGGAAAAGATAGGTGGTGCAATGGATGTGACACTTACCTTTCCACATCAGGCTACATTTAAACCACATGGAAGGCAAACACTTCTCTCTTCATCCAGAGGCATCATCACACTTTAAGGACACTTTAAGGGACATAACATGACATTCAGCATCCAGGTATGAGGTTTCCCATACCTGGTCAAAGGTGGTAACCTCATGGATGCCAGGCAAAGGTAGCCAGTGGGATACATATGTGACTAATGGTGGTGGGGCTCACCCTTCTGTCCCATTTCCTCTGCTTCTCTTCTGCCTTGTTGAGACTCAACTGTTCCTGGCTTCTTTTCAAGATAAATGGAGAAATCAATGGAGGTTGGTGATGTGCTTCCTACCCTTGATTGCCAATAAAGGATATTACTTTCCCTTGATTTGTAATCATGGCAACAAGGTGCCTGAAGACTTGGCACCAAACCTCTCTCTTTGTTCATGGATGTGGATATACTTCATTGATGCAAACAGGCTGTTATCCCTGGTGGCATTTAAGAGCACTGAGGTCACCTCTAAAGGAGAACCTCCTCCTAGCTTTTCATGGGGGAGGGGTGTATCTTGTGAACTTCTGACCAAGTGTAGCTTTACTCTCTCACACACACAATAGCCAGAGATGGCCACATGACTCATGTAAACTGCACACTAAGAGCCATTATGAAACTACTGGCATAGGCCAGGCAAGTCTCTATGACCACCCCAATCAATCTAGTGGATGCTGAGCTTTCATCCAGGATCTCCTAGATTATTGCCCATTGGTCTCCAGCCAAGTAGGAACAGCTATTTTAACAATAGGGAAGTTCTTGGGTCATATAATTTTCATAACTCTCCCCCTGATTTCATTCTTAAAGTTTGGTTCGCTGACCTGCCCCCTTGCACATTCAATTTTATTCTCTATAGCCTCTGTCTCTGTGGTGTGTGTGTGTGTGTGTGTTACTCCTTAGACAAAATGTCCCCCACCTGATGCCCTCTAGATGTTGTTGGACCACAGCTTCCATCTGTCTGTCTGCATGGCCAATGGTCAGGAGTGATGGAAGTTGTAGTCATTGAACAGCTGGGTGGCTTCAGGTTAAGGAAGGCCACTTTATTCTGTCTTGGTTCCTGCCTTCCTGTCCTTTTTGTGCCTTCTCTGGATTGCCACTGGCTTTCTCCTACCTAAGGCTGGGATGAAATCCTGCCTCAGCCCTCCCCGTTTCCTGAAAATATTCTCCCTGCAAAAATGGAGGCCAAATTTCTGCTGTTTCCTTGGAAGTGGGGAAGAAATACATTTCTCCAAAATTTTAAGGTGGGGTGGCAATTTACTTTACCAAATTTCACTGAGAAATATGGCTGATGATAAGCTGCAAAGAATGTGGGAATGTTAAGGAAGGTAGGAGATGATATATTGTTTTGATATTATCCCTCCTCACTCACACTAGTGAGTAAGCAACAGAGCACATTCCCTTTGCAACTTATTGGAAGCAAGTTGATGATTCATTAGTAAAGGTAAAGGGACCCCTGACCATTAGGTCCAGTCGTGTCCGACTCTGGGGTTGTGGCACTCATCTCGCATTACTGGCCGAGGGTGCTGGTGTACAGCTTCCAGGTCATGTGGCCAGCATGACAAAACCGCTTCTGGTGAACCAGAGCAGCGCACGGAAACGCCGTTTACCTTCCCGCCGGAGCAGTACCTATTTATCTACTTGTACTTTGACGTGCTTTCAAACTGCTAGGTGGACAGGAGCTGGGACTGAGCAACGGGAACTCACCCCATCGCAGGGATTTGAACCGCCGACATTCTGATCAGCAAGCCCTAGGCTCTGTGGTTTAACCCACAGCGCCACTCTGGCTTGTCCAGTCTGGATTGTTCCTGGTAAGTTTCCCCTTTATTTCCCTCTTAAAATAATAATAACACAACACAGTCTTCTTTAAAAGTAAGAATAAAGCTTTACTCACATTCAGTTCACAGCAATAATCTGAAGGCAGGCTTTATCTTGTGGTTACAGTGAAAAGAAGTCTGAGCTGTACATCTCATACTTTCTGCTCGTGGGCTCCATCTTATGTGAAGGTTGAGCTATGAGATGGCTAAGAGCCAGGAGAGCGAGAGTCCAAGAGTAAGAGAATAAGAGTCCAAGAGAGAGATGGTTGCGTTATCTGGTCAGCTAGGGTCACACCCATCTACCTGGTCACATACAGGTGGAGGAAGCTGCAGACCAGGTATGACAGGAAGTCCTCCCTGCCTGGAGCCACATTCCCCTATGTGTCCATTCTGGGCAACAGGAAAATGTACTTGACTGCTCTAGTAATAATACATCCCACAAAGAAAGCCTAACATGGCTTCACGCTGACCACACTTCCCGGAACACCTTGAGAGTGACAGACTGGCTAACAGCAGTTACATCACCTATTATATCAGCACAACATTTTCTCATGTTGCATTGGTTTTAAGAGGGTTTTATTTTTCCCAACTTTTAGTGTTTGCTGCCTTGGGCTTCTCTGTGAAGAAAGGTGGGATATCAATTTAATAAATATGTTATACATCGTACCCAAGTTCCCATTTCACGCTAGTCTGGAAAAACACCAAAAGTAGATCCAGATAACGCCTTTCTTTTTACTCTACCATGAAAGTCTGTGTACAAATGACTAATGTTTTGAGCTGGTGATATCAAGTCTCCTTGGAATTACTGGAGGTGGGGGGGGGGATGAATATAGTTACCTTTTGACCAACAGCTATATTTTGCTTATTTGATGTCTTCTGTTTCATGTTGCTCCTTTAATAAGTCTCCCTTTGGAGTGCAGGAAAGGGCTTGCCACATGTCACGGAAGTCTCAGAGACTTGATAATCTTGGTCAGTATTTGAAATCAGGCTCCTGTGAAGACCAAAAAGATTGGCAGCGGCTATAACTCATTATTCTGTCAAGGCATTGACAAAGAGATCTATGTGAAGTGATCTGTGATTACTTGATATTGATTAGAACTCTGCTGGGAGGGAATGGCATGCTGGCTTCTTGAGATAACCCCTCCCTGAGTGAGTTGCGTTCCCTCTTCAAAATATCCTGCAATATAGATTTGTCCAACAGTGACGTGGGTGACATTCATCAACCTTTGCCAACTGAGTGCCCTCCAGTTGTTTTGGATCACAACAGTGGCGTAGCATGGGGGGCCATGGGTGGGTTTGCCTCGGCCACAGTATTGTGCAAAATTTCAATACCCAGTGCTGCCTTAATACAGCTGCATGCTTCCATCATTGGGCTCTGTTGAAAATGGCTTCTTCATGTGAACCAGGAAGGACCTCTCCAGACAATGGAATAACTCTTCTTTTCATATCTCTGTGGCTGCGGACTCCTGGGAATGGGTGATGCCAATAGAGTTAGGCAGTTGAATGCACATGCGTATTCCCACCCTCAGGCCCCAGGTGCTGGCTACCCACGCTACGCCACTAGATCACAACTCCCATCCTCCTCCGCCAGTATTGCCCTGCTGGTTCATACTACAACGCCCACCAGGCAGTATTGCCCTGCTCTTTTGGATTACAGCTCCCATCATCACCAACCAGTATGGCTGTGCTGGCTGGGCCTGATAGGAGTGGTGGTTCAAAACATCTGCTATTGAAGGCTGACATACATTGAATGTTTTACAGTGGGACAGATAGGGAGAAATGTGAAGAAACAAGTCTGAGACCGATATTAGTTTGGACTTCTTTTAGCTAAACCTATACCTCCAAAGAAGCACACAAGCACTCACTCTCTCTTCTGCCTCAAAAGTAGATGAATGACTAGGCCATTGTTAAGACTGTTACTGCAATTCTGTGCATGTCAACTTGGAAGTAATCCCCAATGAGTTCAAGGAGCATAGGATTTTGGCTGAAGCCATGTGGCTTCACATCTAGATAGATAGATAGATAGATAGATGGAACTCACATGGTTCAAAGATAGGTTGAACTGTCCAGCTCCAGAGTTGTCCACCTGCATTCCAAAGTGGAACAGCCTAGGAGCTATTTAACCACATGATCTGCTGCTTCTGCAGAGCAACCTTCAGCTTAGTTTGTAGCAATAAAGCCTTCTGAGGACTCTTCAGTTTGATGTGGAGGATAATCTGTTTCTTCCAATAAAAAAGGGGGGGGGAGAGAAAAGAAAAGCAAGAAAAGAAAAGCTGTATATTTTCCTTGTATCCCTGCAGCCATATGGGGCCCAGAACTCCCATCACAGTATAGAGGTTGATATTGCCCAAACTCTCTTGATACGCACAAAATTAACACAGGTCACACTTCGCTCCATATGGTAACTTATTGTGCCAAGACAACTCAAGGTGCTTTCTAATAGGCAGAAAGTTGCTAATAAATATCTTTTTTCTCCCCTCCCCTCCTCTCTCATTTTTCTTTCCTGTTGTGCTTAGGAGATTTGACAGCCACATATTCTTCTGCCAAGTTCCTTCAGTAGCTTTACACGTTTTTGTTGGTTGTTGTTGTTGTTGTGGACGTGTGACATTAGTTTAAGTTGACCTAGAAAGAAATTAGAGATAGCTGACTCCAGGCTGAGCAGATGAATCATTACTTTTGTGTCCTCATATGCCCATCTGAAATTTTTTAAGAGAAGAAACCAACATCAAGCCAGCAGTGAGGGTACCAAACTCGAGCTTGTGTGTGAAGTTCTCCAGGCACAGAAATGAACTTCAGGAACTCACAAAACATACCTCAAAAACAGGAAGGGAGTTTTACAAACCCCTTCCCCCAAGTTCTCTTCCAGGTCAGATTTTATTTATTTCATTTTCTCCTTTCATTGAATTTATACCTCACATTTTCCTCCAAGGAGCTTAAGGTGACGTAGATGGTGCTCCCACTCCTCATTTAATCCCCACAACACCCCTGCGAGGTAGGTTAGGCTAAGAGTGAGTGGCTGGCCCAAGGTTACCCAGTGAGCTTCATAAGCAAGTGGGAATTTAACCCCTTGTCTCCCGGGCCTTTGTGTGACACTTAGTTTAATTCAAGCCAAAGAAGAATTCCTGGCTTCTCCCCCCTCCCAATTCACCACCACCTCCCAAAATTTGCACCCATCCTTCCTTCCCTTTTACAGATTCAACTTTGCTGCAGCTCTAGCTATACCTCCTTTGGTAGTGGTGTGGTGTGCTGTACTGCGGGAAAACGCAGTCAAGGGGCTCGCAGAGCGTATTTCTCTCTACCCACAAGAACACCCCTGGTTTTTTCTCTCTCTCCTGTGGCTGGGAAATTAATTAATCAGCTCTTTCCCCAAAGCATAACTGCTCAGAACTGCTGAAACCAGGTTTGGGCCTGGGTGAAAAAAAATGTTTTTCAGGGCCCCCAGCAAGGACAGGCTAAAAATCTTTACATGGGATTTGTATTGATGTGCAAAATATTGGGGGGGACACACACACCCATAAACAGATATGCGCTGCCTGGCATATGAATGAAACATCAACAAATAATAATGAAGAGAAAAGAAAATATGCACCATAGCCAAGTCTCAGGTCCCCTTCCAGACTGCCAGGCCCCAGTAATTTATACTGGCTCTCACCCACCTCTCCTTGACTCTGCTGCTGCTATGTTGAATGCCACAGCTGTGTACTACTTCTGCATTTCCCTAAGGTATCAGAAAACTAGACAGCAACACTGGGATACCCTACAGGAAGCCATTACCTTGGCCCATAGGACCACACTCTTCTCCAGAGGCTGGTCTGAAGATGAGAAGGCCATTGTGCTACACAGCCCTACAAGTGGGAGCAGTGCTCAGGCCAAAGAAAGACATGCAAGCTGAGGGGTAATAAATCAATAACAGTAATAAAAGTAATAGTAGTAGTAACAAAAATAAAAGCAATATTATGGTGCTTTATTACACAGGGCGATAGCAATTAATGCAAGGGTTACATTCCTGGGGGTTGCTTGTAAGGACGAAATCGTGCGAAGCGAGAATGACCCTCAGAACCGCCTGCGCCATCTGAGATCTCGCAAGATTGGGGCTGTCTGAGATCTTGTGAGACACCACAGCCTGAAAGAAAGCCTTGTGCAACCATGCCAAAGCTTGGTGAGCAAGGCAGAAGGCTTAAAAGGTTTTTCGGTGAAGGGTTTTCCCTTTGCGGAAATGCCTTTCTAAGTCCTCTGCTTTGTTGACCAGGTTCTGGGAAGGTCACGTGAGGCCTCTGGAGGTTCCTGTGAGATCTTGCGAGAGCCTCCACAGCCGAGTAAGCAAGGATCTCCCACCCTCTTTCTTTTTTCTTTTGTGATCTGCGCAAACCTGCGACTGCACGAGTTAACGCTGGTATAAGTTGCAATCTCCTTGCACATATCAAATACACAGTAATATCTTGTGAACATGGTAACTTTCCCTCATAAGTGAGTCCCTCCAGTGCCTGAGAACTTTGCAAATGTGTACCGTTACCATTTTAACATTCGTGCATTTTTAAAATCATGCTATGGGATTTGAACGCAGGCCCGCTGATGGGTAATGTTTGTGGACATGCCGTGCAGTTAACGGCAACCCCTGTGTTCACCTTTGCTCTCAACATAGACGGGAACGAGCCCCCACCATTTCTACCTTCGAACAAAAAAAATAAATAAATCCAGGGCTTTCAAAAGTTCACTGTATGAAAGTGCGTATGCCAATTTTTCTTCACTGCCTCAGGCTGGTGCTACGGTAATAACTTTGGTTTCCAAGGCCTCATATTAAAGGAAGGGGAAGATACGGTGAAAAATTGTACACAATAAACTTTATCTTGAGCCATGTGCTGCGGAGGGAAACACAATGGGTGAGAGGTGAGGCCGTCACTTTCCTTCACCTGGATCCGCAAGCTTGAGACTCGATAGGCTGGTTTCCCGATAAATTGCCCCAAGCAGTGCACGCAATTAAAACTTTCTGAAGAACAGGTGTTTGAAATATCCCACCAGACAAGAAAAGCTTGAAGCTTCTTTGTTGGTTTTTAAATGAAAGAGGATGCTCTCTTTCTAAAGCCATGCAAATAAATCTATTGGGGACTAATTACAAGCTACAAATAGATGTAATGGAGGCCTAGGAAGGAAGGGAAGGAAGGAAGGAAGGAAGGAAGGAAGGAAGGAACAAACAAACAAACAAACAAACAAACAAACAAACAAACAAGCCACAGCAAGGTACAAGTCAATGTGAGTTTTCAGTGTGGTGTAGTGGTAAGAGACCTGAGTCCCCATTTGGCCATGCACCTTGGGCCAGTTGCCTCATCCCAGCCTAACCTGCATCATAAGGTTGTTGTTAATATTTATTCGCCGCTTTCCACAGAAAAGTAACCCACAGCAGCTTACGAAAACAAAAGCACACTAAAAGCAAGTATAGCAAACCACCAGCAAAACTCAGCTATGCAGATAAAAGAAAAATCTTACAGATCCTGCCCCACACAAATAGGCCACAGATTTCTGATTCCCTTCATGCTAAGGAGAGGCTCTGCCTGGTGCCTAAAAGTAAAGATGGTGCCAAGGCAGAGTATTCCAGTAGCGAGAAGCCACCACTGAAAAGGCCTTTTCTTGTGTTGTCACCCTCTGGACCTCCTGTGGAGGGCGCACCTGGAGAAGAGCTATGTCTGACAATCACAGAGAATGTTGTGATAAGGAAATGGGAATAGGGAGACACACATTTGCCATCTTGAGCTCCTTCTGGGAAAAGTGCCATATGCATGCAAACCAGTTCTATTTTTCTAGAAAAAGAGATGCTGGAACTCACCATGAACACCTCCCTTGTCCTCTTTGAATGGGAATGGCGCCCACCTGAGAAGTAGCAGAACTGAGTTCCAGCTAGAAAAAAAATAATGCCCTGCACGCAACAATAAATAAATACAATTAAACCACAGCTTACTCCATGGCAGGCTTAAGATTTAAGGAATCTCCCGGTTATTTAAACGCTGGAGATTTCAAAACCTAAAACGTTTCACTTGATTGAGCATCCAATGAGTGAGCACCGATGGCAGGCGCATTGTAAGGATGGAGTTACTAGAGGGGTGAGAAACTTTCAAATGTGCTGAAGTAGTTGGGCAGAGTTACTCACAGGTGGCTGGAATTAAATTGACTAAGTGGTTTCTCCAAGCACAGCACCTGTCACATCTTGTCTTCTTTTCATAACTTCAAAGATATGAAAGTTATGAAACCAAACCTAGAAAGGGGTCAGAAGCCATCAGCTTCTTTGATTGATGCTTTGTCACATTTTGGCTCATTATCGTGCCGGGAATTTCCTCTACTAAATAAGCGGACTTTGGAGCTTGTAGAGAATTAAGGTTTTGCACGCATGTGCATGCACACACACACAGATCTGTACCCCTGCTTGCTTTGCTTCCCAATGCTCACTACCCTCTTCCACCTTGAGCTCAACCAAGCCACCTTTCAAACCCCCCGCCCTGCACTGGCCGGCTTTGGCCAGCCGCATGCCTGTCTGCATCTTTGATTCCCACCTCCTTGCCTTCTGACACTGCTGAGATGGCCCAGAAGCTCTGAAAACCCAGTTTGTCATCACACTGTAGCTCACAGTGCCACCTGCTGGCAGCCACATGAACTGAAGCGTGATGACATCCTTAGGGAAATATGTATTAGGGGAGATGCACAGACTGAAATAAGACCAGTTCAATCTAAGCAGGATGCTTAAATCATGCACCAGTGTTTAAATCTGTAATGGGGAACCTTTTTCAGCCCAAGGGTCGCATTCCCTTGTAGCTAGCCTTCCAGGAACCAGATGCCAGGTGGAATCATAGCCAAAAGAGGGTAGACCAGATGATGCAATTCTTACTTTGTATAGTAGCTATATTGAAGCCATGTACAAGAGGTTTCAATGCACACACCCCTCCCTTTCCATACAGGCAAGCAAAAGGCATTGCCATAGTTCCAAGACACATTCCAACCAAACAGAAACACTAGAAAAGGGCTCAGAGCAGGGCAGCTTATGGGTGTGGCCTAGGGAGAGGGGGTGTGGCTTGGTGAGCAATCTAAGTAGAGTTCTGAGTGCTGGGTAGACAGGCCTGGGGGGTTACATTTGGCCACAGCCCCACTCTTCCCCTCCCATTTAAATGAAGAGCTTACAGAAATTTAGCTGTTGCTGGTATCTGTTTTATGGGATATATTCCTATATAAGTCAGTCTGCCTGTATTGTGACCACCTATCATATTAAGACATCTTTTAATTTCATATGCCTTTGCCAGGTGAATGACATATTCTGATGAACAAATACTTATTGTGAGCTGGGTTATTAAAAAATATCTGTCTCCCCCCTGCTCTGTTTATGTTGTCGTTTCCATGTATTTCATTTTTAATCTGTGTTTTATTACCTTTTGCTTTTATTGTTTACAAGCCTGTTATAATTTGTTGCTTTAAAAAAATAAAGTTTTCCCCCTTTCCTACATTGCTTAGAATATTTGTTTAGAAGAAACTCATAAATACGTACCGGTAAAAGGACAGAAACAGGACAAGGAAACAGGCAGTGGGAATGTTTATGGTTCCACTTCTGTAACCTCTTTAAATAAAAGTTGGCTGCAAACACACTGTATATTTAAGGCATATTTAAAGCATATTTAAATGCCCCCAACCCTGGAGAATCCCAGAATTGTTTTTTTTTAAAATTTATTTAACTCATAAAATGTATATACTATTTGATGGATTCTTTTTTTAAAAACAACAACAACAACAAAACACCCCCAAAGTGGTTTAAGAAAAAAGAACAGCAAGCAGTTAAAAAACCCCATTTAAAACAATTTAAAAGAATTAAAAATAATGATCAACTAAAAACCAACCAAAGTACACCTCAGCATTGTACATCTTTATGGGTAGACTTCTCTAAACAATAAAAGTTTCAGCAGGCACTGAAAAGAGTACAAAGAAGGCTGATACCAGTGGACAGGGAGTTTTGGAGTGCTGGTGCTGCCAACCCAAATGTCTCAGATTAATTCCTTTTCCCTTTTATACGAAAAGTCCAAAGGGAGTTACCTATCTGATTATTGTTATTAATAAATTTCAGCAATAGTTTTTCTCTAATCAAACATATCAACTCCCCCCCCCCATAACATCGACAGCCATGTCTGCACGTTATACAGCATCACACCAGTGTATCAAATCGATATTATTTGTTTAAAAATGCTAGGATGATTGACAGGCTGGTTATTACATCTGACCTTCAAGAGAGAACCTTTAGGGTCTTATTAGTTGGTCAAGCGAGATGGTGAAAGTTTAAACACACAGGGCACCATCCAGCCAAAGTTAAGTTTGTTTAAAAATAAACAAACAAACAAACAAACAAACAAACAAACAAACAAACCTATTGATTTTTATGGGATTGGTTTAAGCATTAGCTCAACATGCTCTGTCTGCAGGCGCTGCAATGGAAGAAACTTTGGCCAAATACCAAGCAGCAAATGCATTTTTCCTACATCATCATTTCTCCAAATTCGAAAGCACCTAAGAGCAGCCTTTTGTGGGGTTCCCATACATCTGGAATTTCCCGGGCATAGCCAGAATATGGTAGTCAGAAGCAACATCTGGGCAGAATTCACTGGACTGTCTGGGAAAACCCATGTCAGAAGTCTAGTTTTTGTCAAATTTCCTTTAAAATAGCTCAAAAACGTCATTTTTTATTTGAGATTAAAAAAGAAGAAGCTAACTCCCATTGTTTCTCCCAGCTGGTGGTATTCAGTGGCACATTGTATCTGAAGCTGGGTTCAGGCAGCATGCTGTTCCTTATGCAGCAAAAAAATGGGTTTAATAGGATTGGGGGAACCCCAACAAAGTGCAAAAAAATCTTTGGGGGGGGTGTTCTAAAAAGGACATGCAATGCCACCTGTCAGTGGGTCATGCAATGCCACCTGTCTCCTGTGTTTGTGTGTGTATGAAACTGAGTGGGAGGAGAAATGGAATGGAATGGATGGAATCTTGAACAGCAACCCTCCATGCTGCACCATTTTTTTGCAGGGCCCACTGGCAGCCATTCCTCCATGAATTAGGGTTGCATTGCAACAATCAGTGCAGCTCTCCACATGTTGCCTTTCAGTTAAAGGTAAAGGTACCCCTGACTGTTAGGTCCAGTTGCGGACGACTCTGGGGTTGCGGTGCTCATTTCACTCTATAGGCCGAGGGAGCCGGCGTTTGTCCGCAGACAGCTTCTGGGTCATGTGGCCAGCATGACTAAGCCGCTTCTGGCTAACCAGAGCAGCACACGTAAACGCCGTTTACCTTCCCACCGGAGCGGTACCTATTTATCTACTTGTACTTTGATGTGCTTTCGAACTGCTAGGTGGGCAGGAGCTGGGACCGAGCAACGGGAGCTCACCTCGTTGCTGGGATTCGAACTGCCGACCTTCTGATTGGCAAGCCCTAGGCTCTGTGGTTTACACCACAGCGCTTCCCGCGTCCCTTGCCTTTCTGTCCACGTACACGAGCAAATCATTTGGACTACCTTCTATTGGAGCCACGGTCGTTGTCTTTTTGTTGAGAAGTTCCACCGTGCGTTACGGAACTTGCACCCAATTCTCTCAAAGCTTGTGTTTACAGTGTTCCTAAATGCTCAGCATTGGTGCATACAGAGCAACAACTCCTTGGTGTTCTTTCCATGTACCTTCTCTAGAGTTTGTTCTTGGTATGAGCTATGCATGCACACGAAAGCTCATACAAGAACAAACTTAGTTGGTCTCTAAGGTGTTACTGGAAGGAATTTTTTTATTTTGTTTCGACTATGGCAGACCAACATGGCTACCTACCTGTAAATGAACCTTCTCTAGAGTTACCCTAGGAGCCAATCCTCAGTGGCTGACTCAACTCCTTCTGGTCTGATTGCCTCTGATCAGCACAGTGTCTAAAATGCTGCCGTCCTGTGCTGATTGGGTAGCTCCAGCATGGCAGGGACAGGGGCACTGCTACGACCCTGCTGCAGAAAAAGAAATCAATCTATGACACCCCCCATGACCCCTGATCACTGCACCTCAGTCCCTGCCTTTGTTCTAAGGGAAGATCCTCTAGCCCTTTCATCACTGGGGTGGTCCTTCTGATTTCCCAACAGCATTTATGGTTTGGCAGACTGCAACTGGCTTGGTTGAGCAGCTCCTCCTTTCCTTTCGTCGGATTCCTCTTGGTGAGACGCTTTAAATAACAGACGGGTGCCTTTGGCGTCTCACCTCCTAATCACGGTTATTGCCTCTCCAGTCGGTCTGACAAGAAGATTATACTTGAAGCTGCCCAAGGCCGTTATGAGCATTTAAAACGGCAAAGGGCGTTATGAGCATTTAAAACAGTACTTACAGGCACAGAAAAGAAACGGGTGCTTTTTGCAACTCCTGTCTGTCAGCGGGGAAGACGAGGAGTTCGCTCTCTGCTAGAGAGCACTGATGATCAAAGCTAGCAAGATGTGTGGGTTTAGCCTGGGGAGGTGTGGCATTTAAATCTGAATGCTGTGCTGAGCAGTTTGCAAATGGAAGGTGGAAACAAACGAAAAAAAAGGTCTTCCTGTACTCATTTATCCACCTGGATATTAAATTCCCCGATTAAGTCAAGAATAACAGGTCCGGCAAATAACCACTTGTCATTGACAGTGGGCTCCCCACTAGGAGAGCCATAGAACAGCCTACCTTGAAGCTTGCTACTCTTTCCATGTAAACATCTCTGCCGAGGCCCCCTTGCATATCTGCTAGGGGACGCCTTCACAAAGAGTCTTGCTGAACTACAGAACTTGCTTCTGCAGGAGGCAGTGATGGCCACCAATCTGGATGGCTTTAAAAGACAACTGGACAAAATCATGGGGGGTAAGGCTATTGGTGGCTACGAGCCACAATGGCTATGCTCTGCCCTTCATAGCTAGAGGCAGTAAGACTTCTGAATACCAGTTACTGGAAACACAGGAGGGGAGAGTCTTTTGTGCTCAAATCCTGCTTGCAGGTTTCCCACAGGCATTTAGACTGTGAGAACAGGATGCTGGACTAGATGTGCCTTTAGCCTGATCCAGCACGGCTCTCCTTATGCTCTTCTGTTCTTACGTTCTTGTGTGCCTGCTCAGATTGTGCAGGCTGGATGGGCCTCATATAACCATCCAATGTGGACTGACACACAACGCTAAATCACCCAACCTTTTCCGGTGGCTGTATATCGCAGAGGAAGATTGAGACTGGTGGATCATTCTCTTTCTCTTTTTCAGGTAAGCTTGTCCATCACAATTGATCTTCTCATTGAGGAACCCCAAAATAAGCATGCAATTAAAAACCTTCAGAGTTCTAGCAATGTAGCTTGAATGCTACAGCCTGAGAATAATTATATTGATGCATCACCTTCTAGAAACATCTCCAAAGCTTACTTTGCTAATGGAGAAACCTTGAACTTTATAACTAGGACTGTCTGCTGGCTAGAGACAGATTTAGATGGTGTGTGATCTGCTTTATTCTTAACCAATGGATGGATTAAGTCTTGATCAGTCAGCAACTGGGTCATATCCACACCATACATTTAAGGCTCTGTTAAGGCCCATTGCTTCCCCCAAGGAATCCTGGGAACATTAGTTCAAGGAACTACAGTTCCTTAACAAACTGCAGTTCCCAGGATTTTTTGGGGAAAGCCATGCACTTTCACTGTATGATGTGGAAACAGGTTGCCAACTTGAATAAAATATTGGGGAGGGGGCAGGCAAGCCCCACCCCACATAATCAATCACATGACGTGGCACGCACACACCGTTCGAATGGCAAAGCCCATCAACTTTGTGGGCCCTTGCCTTGCTCTTCATTCATAAACCTGTTCTGCCCTGTTTTTGCATTAATCTGACTTGTCCTCTGAAAACTCCATGGCTGCTACGAAAACAGGGCTAGACACAACACCACACCAAGCGGTTATTCTATGTGGTTGTAATGAGTGTAGTGGGAATTTTTGACCTTCTGCAATTTGATTAGCCAATTGTTGATTTTAGAGGTCTTTTAATGATAGATTAAGTTACCGTTCTATCGTATTTTAAATTGGGTTATTTACGAAGACTCCGGGAAGTTGCTAGCTGAAAAGTGTGTGTGTGTGTCTGTTTTTATTAACAGCTCCTGATTTGAAAGTATTACGATGTTTAATAGGGATGGGCAAAAATATTTTTTGTTAAAAGGGAGGAGAGCAAGGGGGAAGTTCAGATAAAGGAAAAAGAAAGGTGACAGGGTTTTTTTGTGTGTGTTTAAAACACACACCGCTTTCTTCATAATGACTTTTTCCAGTGATCAATGACTGAACTTTGCTAAAGTCCTTTATGGCTTCAATTTATTCTCTTGCTGTATGGCTCCAATGAAGTTGCCAATACTCATTCTTCTCTGCCAGACGTTTTTACTTATCCTGCAATCTATGAAAATCATGAAAACTGTTTTCTGTCATTATTTATAAGTCACCGTCTTCTTGCTTTACAAATTGGCTTGGAAATTTACAGAGGAGATTAAAAAGAAGAAGACCAAGTGCGTTTATTGCCAGCCGCACAATGCATCCACCTGTCACACAGTGACCCTTGGGGACAGTGGTGGTCATAAGTCATAATTCCCTTACCTGCTCTTGTATAAAGCCATTTACAGAACATATGATGAATTGCTGGAGAAATGGTATCTAAGGTATCAAGGATGGACGCTGAATTGAGAAACAGAGCAGCCGGCGACTGGTCCAACAACTGCCAAAATCAGTTATGAGACTGATTTGGATGGATCTTGGTCTAAGTTTCCAAAGAAAGTTCAGGAGTGTAACGAAACTGCTGTTTTGCTTAGGATACGGAGGGTTGATGGCAATGCTCTGCCTCCGTGATTAGAGGCAGCAATGCTTCTGAAACCCAGTAGCTGGAAGCCACAGGAAGGGAGAGTGCTCTTGAATCCAGCTTGCAGGCTTCCCACAAGCATCTGCTCATCCACCATGGGAACAGGATGCTAGACTAGATGGGCCATTGGCCTGATTCAGTGGGCTGTTTGTATGTTCTTAGATCAGGAATGGCCTTCTCAAAGCTGTGTGTGTGCACGCGCTTTCCTTGCATTCCTCTGATGTTTCACTCAAGCCAGAAGCATTTGGTGGAACTTCTCACTTTCATATTGAGCAGAACAATTGCTTGTGTTTCCTTAAGACCCAGAGTTTTCTCCCTACGCAAGCCTTTAAGTGATCCATGCCTTCTGTTTCGATAAACTACAAATGACTGGGATTATGATTATTAAACAAGCCACTCTGATAACAACAAGCCTCATTTTTTTTTGTGGCGGGGCCCATTTGTCTGCGTTATCTGAACAATTATATTAGGGTCCAGTAAGCTCTTGTCATTTTCTGGCAGTGTCTCTCCAGGGTTTCAGGTGGAGTCCTTCTGCAGGTGTACCTGGGGAGACTGAACTGAGGACCTTTCGCATCCAAAGCATGGCTCTTCCACAAAAGCATCATGGCGGATGCCTCGCATAAGCTGACTTTGAGAAAGCCAGCTAGAGAAGCACACACCTCTGACCATTAATGATTCCATTTCTCGAGAATTAACAGAGCAAAGTGCTGCACTGCATTCAAAGCACATTAGCTGAGGAGTCTTTATCCAGGGTGAAGGATAAAGAGTATGGCACTTCGCATACACTGGGAGGCACATACAACCCTTAATTAAACAAGCGGCAAGGGCAGGGTTCAAAAGAACGTTTCCATGCCTCTGGGGCTATAATTAAACAATACCGATGACATAATATTCAGCAGCACCGTGGAAAATCTCCCATTTCTCTCTTATCTGAACGCAAGTTGTTACATTGCCTGCTTCTCGCTGCTAGCCTACCTTGCCACAGATTTCTGGGAATCAAGGAAAGGCTTTATTTAGAATTTGCAATAAAAAGAGCTTTTTGGGCAGACATAAAGCAGGTAAATTCGCTGTAACCTGAAGATCATCATCAATAGGCAATAAAGAGGAAATAATATGTGTTTGTCTCTTGTTTTTGTTTTTGTTTTTTTGCTTTTTGCAAGTCTATAAAGGCATCTATGATTACAAAGGTGACCTGTAAATTCACTTAAGGAATAAATCCAGCCTCAACTCCCTAAGGCCTGTCCACGGATGTTTGATATGCAGGTAGGACTTTGGAAAGCCAATTAAAGTAGCCGGAGTCTGCTCTCTCTCTCTGTGTGTGTGTTTTACCAGAAAGCTTAATACAGATCTGTCCTGTTGTGAAGAACTCTTCTTGAGAGGCATTGTTTATCATTTATACAGCCCTGTCTGAGCACAAAATGCTCTTTAGGCTTTCATCTTGCTGATTTTCACAATGCTTTTAACAGGCTGTTTGTCCTTATCCCCATATCACAGACTGGAGCAACTGAGGCCAAGAGGTGGGGATTTGGTGAAAGCAGGAAGAAGGCACCTGTGACCCCTCCAGAGGTTAGAATCACGAAATTGTAGAGTTGGAAGGGACCCAAGGGTCATCTAGTCCAACCCCCTGCAAGGCAGGAATGGCAGAGAAGGGATCACTGGCAGATGGCCATCCAACCTTTGTTTTAAAACCTCCACTGAAGGAGAGTCCACCACCTTCTGAGGGAATCCATCCCACTGTCAAACTGCTCTTACCACCAGAAAATTATTCTTGATGTTTCGTCAGGGGATTCCCCCCACAGAGCTATAATTTCCAGCGTTGTTTAACATTCAATTCCTCTTCACAGGGAACTCTGGAAATGGCAGCTCTATGAGGGGAATAGGGGTCTCACTACAGTTCCCAGAATTTCAGGGTGTAAAATATAATAGACCCTCAGCTATGATTAGAATGCCAGCAGGTTTCTGTAAGACTGATTACACCGTGGGTTTGCGCTGCCCACTAAAGCACCTCTGCTTTGGGCTTCTCCACACTTCTTCTTGTCCTGGGGAAAAAACAAACTCTAGGACTCAATCAGAGCAAATGGCTACTCGGGTTTACTCTGGATTGATGTTTGCTCTGATTTAGCAGTAAAGACTGCCCCCCTCCCCCCAGGGAAAGGAATGAGGCTAGGGAAAAACTGCTCAGAGCTGTGCCTAGAAATCACAGGTTAAGTGGAATACCTCTCAGATTCATGCTTTCTAGACTCGGAACATTGTGGTGCAGTGGTTAAGAGCGGTAGACTCATAATCTGGGGAACTGGGTTCGCGTCTCTGCTCCTCCACATGCAGCTGCTGGGTGACCTTGGGCTAGTCACACTTCTTTGAAGTCTCTCAGCCCCACTCACCTCACAGAGTGTTTGTTGTGGGGGAGGAAGGGAAAGGAGAATGTTAGCCGCTTTGAGACTCCTTCGGGTAGTGATAAAGCGGGATATCAAATCCAAACTCTTCTTCTTCTTCTTCTTCTTCATTGTGGTAAAGCAAATGTCCTGCATACTAAGGGTCATTGATCCAATCCCATGCATTTCCAGGGCTAAGAAAGGCTGTGCCTGACACCCTGGATATCCATTGTCAGACAGACATTGCTGGGGCAAATGGCTTGATTCCATATATGAACCAGCGGTTTGATACCCCATATGGCCATCCAATTAGCTCTGCAGAACTGCTCTTCTAAGAATTCAATCTTTTACTGAGGCATCACCCACACTTTGGAACTCCCTGCCTATTGACATCAGGTGAGTGCTTTCACAATACTCTTTCTGGCACCCGCTAAAAACATTTTTGGTTAGGCGAGCCTATCTAGACATGTTGAGTTTTATTGTTTTTTTGAATGTGTTAAATACTTGCTTTTACTTGTAATATTGTTTTTGAGGTTTCATTGCAATCAAGTTGTACATAAATGTTGTGAAACAACAACAACAACAACAACAGTCAGATTTAGATGTTCCGAGTGGTGGCAAATAATGTCTGACATTTTATCTCTAAACAGAGTAATCATGATGGCTACATGATATACCAAAATAGCCCTTAAGAATAATGATACGACTTTCAACGGATGCATGAAAGGACAACCTGTTTTAAGTTCCGACTGGGATACCTTTTATTTCATCCATGACTCAAGCCGTCTCTCCTTGTAAAATAAGTTGGCTATTTCCCCCTTGTAAACCACTGACGTAGCTCCTTTCCTAGGACTCCTCATTGTCTGATGGAGGCATGCTGTCAAACACAGAATGCAGCTGATGGTGTGATTTCCTTGTCCTAGGTAATGACAGAGCAGCTCCTTAGTCTAATAAGTACTCCTTTTTTTGCCTTCTATTGTTTGGAAATATTACGGTTGAACTTCTGCATCCTTCCCTGGAAGTATGACTCCAACTGAGTGGTGCAAACTCAAAGCTTCCTTTTCACTTCAGAAAACAAAGTGCCTGCTAATGTATTTTCTTATCAGAATCTTCAAATTCTGTGTGGTTATTTTTTTTTTTTAAGCAGGACCCCCTCTGCAAAATCTCTTAAGCTACAGACAAAGGAGGTTTTATGTTGTGTGCATTGACATTTCATTTTTGATTAACTTCTTCCGTGGGCTCTTGCTAAGTCTTCACCAGTGAGGTTTTACAATGTGCATTTTTAACTTGGATTGCGTGCATGTATTGGGGGGAGGGGGCGGTGGCGGGGGAGTGTTATGTTTGCTGACTGCCAAATCAGAAACTTTATCCTCTCAATTGCTCCTAAATTGTATCCACTTTGGCTAATCTCAGCCTCATAGAAAGTAAAATAAAAGAAATATGTTTTCAACACAAGAATCTCCAGATGATTGCTGGCACCCTTTGTTAAGCTATGCAATTCACTATCAATGGCTACTAGTTAGAATGGCTCGTTGTTACCTCTGACATGCTTCTGAACAACAATTGCTGGGGAATAGCAGTGAGAGAAGTTTGATTCCCCTTATGTCCTGTTTATAGGCTTCCAATAGGCCTCTGGTTGGCCATTGTGGGGAACAGGATGTTGGACTAGGTAGATCAGGGGTGGGGAACCTGTGAATCTCCAATGTTGCTGGACTACAATTCCCATCATTCCTGAGCATTGGCCATGTTGGTGTCAGGCTTTGGGGCAGGACCGGCACTAGGGCTTCATGCGCCCTAGGCGAACCACCTTCTGGCGCCCCCCTGCTTTAGTGGGAGGTGGGGGTGGTGGAGAGGCAAGCAGCAGTTTCTCCACTGTAGCGGAGAAGCTGCTGCTCGCCCGCCCCGCTGCCCGCCCAGCAAGCACCCGGCCGCGCAAGCACCTGGGGGCAGGGGGAGGCCACCGGCAGGGCCGCACGGCTCCCCTCGCTTGCTGCGCTCGAAAACGGGGCTGGGCGGCTGGCTTGCAGCCCGCCCGGGAGCAGAATGGGCAGCAGCGGCTGTGCCGCCAGTGCGCGAGCGCCCGCCTGTGGGGGCAGGATGAGGAGGGGGCCCCGGTATGCCGGTGGGCTCGCGGGGTGCCCCTGGGGGGGCTGGTGCCCTGGCGCGCCGTGCCACCAGCCCCAATGGACGAGACAGGGCTGGCTAGCCCATCCTGCCCAAGCCTGGCCAGCGCCCCCTCCATTATGGCGCCCTAGGCAATTGCCTAGTTCTCCTAAATGGACGCGCCGGCCCTGCTTTGGGGAATTGGATCCCTCCCCCAGTGGCAGTGATTAAGAAGATCAAACAAAAGGAGCGTTCTTACCAGAGTTTCTTTAATAATCACAGCGAGGGACAAAGGAATGCATATCCCTCAAAAAATGGTGTTGCTCCCTGTTAATGTTCACCCCCTCCGTCCCCCTTAATCAATGTCACTCCTACGTTGGGTAACCTGAGCTTGTTGCCTATGCGCTTTCTGTTCTATCGCTCTCAGAGCCCGCCTAGTCCTAGGTGAGGGGGTGGGGTCAGGAGTGCTGTCCAAGGACACTGAATCTGCCAGCTGTCTCTCTCCTGTGCCCTCTTCTAGCTGTTCCCCACCCAGTATTTCCTAGCTTCTCCCCTCCGGACTATGCCCCTCTGCAAACCACTGTTCTAAATCAATACTGTCCTCCTGCCTTTGGGAAGGTTCAGGAGAAGGGGGGGGGCAGCTCCCACCATTCCTCGTCAGCCCAGCCCCTGACAGTTGGCTGGGACTGATGGGAGTTGCAGTCTAACCACATCTGAAGGGCCACATGTTCCCCACTCTTGAGATAGGCCTTCGGTACTGTGGTATTCGGAAGCATACTGCCTCCGACTGTGGAAGCAGAGCATAGTCATTGTGGCTAGCTTTCTCCACCAAGACCTTATCCAATCATCTCTGAAAGCCACCCAAGTTGGTGACCATCACTGCCTCCTGTGGAAGTGAGTTCTATAGTTTAACTATGTTCTATGTGAAGAAGTACCGGTACATAGGCTTCATTTGTCCTGAAGAATTTTCCAACATCCAGCTTCATTGGAGGTCCACGAGTTCTAGTGTTAAAGGAGAAAAGTTTATGTTTCCTCCATGCTATCCCCATCAAACCATCCCCATGAAGAGATTCATAGACCATATTGCCCTCCTGAGCATCTAAACTCAACTCCAGTGCCCTACTGCAAGCTATAAGCAAATCCCGGTCCACTCCCTTTTTTCTCTTTTGTTCTGAAAGTCTGCACATCTTAAGCCCCAAATGGCCAGGCAGAGAGCGGATCCCTTGGAGATTTAGAAAAATAGAAGCCCAACATTTACCTAGTTAAGTACCCTGCATGAATCAAGATGAGGCCCTCGAAGCTACAAATTTTATTGTTGATGCTTTAGCACCTGGGGAAAGTAAGAGATGAGGACTTTCAACCCAGGGTGGAGATTAAGGAATATTGAATGTCTTGTTTTTCATCCCTTAGTTACCATAGTATCTGGTTTCCTTGGTTACCAGTGGCCAAGGAAGGGACACTGGGGAAGCTGGGAGTTTGATATATCTTCTTTAAAGAGAAAGGCACACCACACATAACTCGTGCTGGCATCCAGAGAGAAGGAAGGAGGTCAGAGCAGAGCGTAGTTTCCTTCTTTCTTTTCTTTCTTTCTTTTTTGCAAGAATACAAAATGTGAGAATAACGCTGGAGGATAGCAGTTGGGAATGGATTCCCTACCTCCCCCCGCTGCCTGGAAGATGGAATTTATAGATTTTATTTCACTGCAGAGAACTAAAGTAGTTAAAAGAAAAAAGGATTGGGAGAGAAGTGCAACAAATCTAATCAGCAAGAAAGAAATGTAGAGTTGCTTTTGGGAAACCACTGGAGATAAAACACTGGAGTTGGGCACACGTGGTATGATAATGATAAAGAAGGAGGAAGGGGGGGGAAGGTTCTTTTTGCAGGCAGAATGAGATTGATTTAGACTTGGGATTATAGTGTGGCAAGGTCAAAAAGTTGCTGGGCCTCTGAGCTGAACAATGGGCTCACTGCATTCTCAGCACTGTGTGGTGCATCGGAGAAGACTAGAAGAAGAAGAAGAAGAAGAGTTTGGATTTGATATCCCGCTTTTCACTACCCAAAGGAGTCTCAAAGCAGCTAACATTCTCCTTTCCCTTCCTCCCCCACAACAAACACTCTGTGAGGTGAATGGGGCTGAGAGACTTCAGAGAAGTGTGACTAGCCCAAGGTCATCCAGCAGCTGCATGTGGAGGAGGGGAGACACGAACCCGGTTCACCAGATTACGAGTCTACCGCTCTTAACCACTACACCACACTAGAGGAAGACTAGATTTCATAGTTTGTGGGGCCCATCTGAGACCCCCTCAAAAGGTTGGGAGATGGTGCTCAAAGTGGGCCCTGTTTCTTGGGAACATTTTCAGCAACATCAAAAACTTCCTATTTGCTGCCGAGAGCAAGGATGGTTTCTTTATTTGTTTGCATAGCACTCTCTTTTTGTCTCTGAATGGACTTCATTGGTCCTTTAGGTAGCCCTAAGATGTGGATTATTCACACAATTACGGGGGTGGGGTGGGGTGGGGTATGCTGTTGACCTGTTGTCAGGCATGCCATTGGCCCTGCCCGTGGATACCTGCATGTTAGTAGAGGTTCCTGCACATGAAGAAGCCTGCACAAGAGTAGGCTTTCACAAAATTGGGAACTCTACATGATCAGTAGTCCCAGTGGAAGGGAAGCAATACACACACAACATTGATCTGCCATTTTTGTACACGTTACTTGGCCAGAGAACTGCACCACAAAACTCAGAGAAGTGCAAATTTCATAGGATGCCCCTGTCTTAGTTTGCCAGCTGAAATAAGTGGGAGTATCTCGGTCAGGTTTGTTCATTTCAATGGGTCGTCTCTGAGTAAAGCTTAGTTGAACGCCACCCTAGATAAGTTTGCCTTTAAATAAGAACTGAATTGAATTTCTCCTCCCTCTCTAATTTCCACCAAAGCCAAATATCTCACCGTCAAACAGGGATCACTGCCATTGTCTAGCAACTGTATATCACTTCCTGTTAGGATGCATTTTTTAGATCCTAGAGCAAGTGGCAGATGGTGAAGAGCAGATGATTTTCACTACCTATTGCAGCAGAATTTTAAGCACGTTAACAATGAAGACATCAGTTAATGCATCGTTTTGCCACATTTCACTGCTAGATTTATAGTTGGCTCACCCAGCCACCCATGTCCTCATGTTCCTTGTGATTATTCTGGTTGTTGTTCAAAGGAACAGCTTACAAAGAAATGCCTCGCTTTCTTTAAGCTGCTTGCTTTGCACAGGAGAAAAGCCATCATAAAAGGTGATTGATGGCAACACATGGGGCATGTGCCCTACTTCATATTTTAAACCACATCTGGTTATGTCTCAAGACCATCTACATTTCTGTTCAGCTTTGTGAGTAGACACAATGGGTGACTAATGCTATAAACCAGGGATACCCAACCTGGTGGCCTTCAAAGGTTGTCGGACTCCAGATCTCATATTTCCTTCCCATTGACCATACTAGTTAAGACTGATGGGAGCCTAACAACATCCAGGGGGCACCATTTTGGCTACACCTTCTTTAAACAATGAAATGAGTTGCTATATTATATGCGTGCAAAATAATCTATCTTTACATCAAAAATATCCTATGTTGGCAACACCAAAATAGTTATTGAGATTGACCATCAGATACTCTCTTTTTCGTTTGCTCTAAAAATAAAAGCCTTAGGGTGGTATTCAACTCATGCATCCTGTCAGCATAAGAATTTACGCTTGTGCAATGGCTCACCCTTCGTTTCTTCTCTCCGTGTTTGCACTACATCCTCCCAAAATCTACTACAGGTTGGGAAACCTCTGAAAGAGTTTGGGGGGGGGAACCACTAGAACTAGTTTAAGAGGCACAAAGCAGGGAGGAGAGAGAGGAAGGAAGTAACCCTGCACAGCTGAAAAATCCTTCCACTGACGGGACACATTAACTTAGTGCTACATTGGATACAGCCCTTATTAGTTTTCATTTCCTTCTGGATCGTGATCATTTGCACACCCTGCCCTTCTTTCGCAACACACAAAAATAAAATTCCAGATAAAATTAATAATATCAACAAAAGGATATGAAATTAGAGACACATAAGGAACCAGAGTCAAATGAGTCCGTCTTGTGGGCTTCCCAAAGCCATCAGGTTGGCCTCTGCGAGAAGATGATGCTGGTCTAGATCCTGATCCACCAATATTTATTAATTTAATTTATTGGCACTCCCTGTTTTTCATGCCTCTGGTGGAATGACCAACCCGAACATTTTGACATCTCCTCCAGGACGAACATTTCATGGAGGCTCTGAACACAATGGCTCTCCTTATTAAGGCTGAAAGGACGGCCTTCTACAATTCAATCAAAAGGCTGGCAATGAAGGTGTTTTGCTACACTTGCATAATATGTAATTTAATTCATCCTCCAGTTTGCCTGTACCTACTGAAAATGTCAATCAGACAGTTATGCTGTGTTGACCTTCATCCTGATTCCCCAGGGTTTAGGATGCATATCATTAGCAAATTCCCTTGAAAGTCACACACTTCTTTCATGGCTTTGTGCGTGTTTTAAGGATCTGGAACAAAATCAATGTAGGCCTTGGATGGTTCCATGATCCTTACATACATACATGGTATACATCTCCAAAATAGTTTTTTCAATAGTACCTCTGTAAAGACAAAATTGATTCTGCCTTCTGGAAGAATGTAATAATTCTCAGCTCGAAACCCAACCCAGGCTCTGTTCTCAGTGGGTCTGGGTCTCCTCCTCCTCCTTCACTTTCCCTTCACCCTAAGGTCCAAAGATGGATTACAACAATTAAAAGTGCAATGTTAGAAATAGTTAGAAACACAATCACAGAAATAAGGTGGGTAACACACACACACACACACACACACACACACACACACACACACACAAAATGTCTAATCTCAACCCATCAATCATCCTCTGTTCAACTTCATATCTTCCCTCTGTAGTACCTCTGTTGGGGGGGGGGTTGTTCTGGGGTAGTTTGTCCACCTTTGGTTCTCATCCTGCACTCAGTTCTCACCTGTGGCTCTGAGAAGCAGCCAGTACGCAGCAGCAGCTACACCCTGGGAAATGGCTTTCACTGGCCAGCTAAACCAGGTGAGAGTAGCCAATGGGTCTAAAACCCTCAGTGAGTTAGGAACTTCCCCTGCATGTGAAGACAGGCTCTGGTGGATTGAGCAGACGAGAGCAATTATCAAGAAGGCTGTTTCTGCACATGTTGTAGAGGGAAGTGAGGCGCACATAGGGCTCATCAGCCTTTGAAGGTAGCCCATTTAGGAGAAGGAAAACTGATCCCAAACCTCCACTGCCTTGTGGCTATAGTCATTTGTGCAGTTCATCCGCTATAGTGTTCTTAAAATGTGGCAATTTAGCTCCAGCGTATGATGATAATTCTTTGCCTAGAAGCCATTGATTTTACATTTTGTGTTTCTCTGGTTCAAATCCCCACTGAGACGCACTTATATAGCATATCGCTGTGCGAGGGTAATGTGATACGTTGCGAGCCTGTTCTTTTTGCCCAAAAAAAATAAAAAAATAAAAATTTTATTTGTGTCTTCACTGCTCTTTGTGTAAGCAAATTAATAATGGATCGATGAATGGCAAGGGCCCATTGGCTCCAGAAAATGATAGCCTGGCAATGCAGAGAATATGCCTGGTGGCATCCCTCAGCAGCAAACTGACCAGAATAGTGCATCCAGGAGCTTTCAGGACAGGCAGTAGCAGTGAACTAGTGCCAGGGATGGGCTGTAGGCCGTGGTCTAAGGTGCCATGGTCAGAGTGTTGGATTAGGATCTGGGAGTTGTTGTTGTTCAGTTGTTTAGTCGTGTCCAACTCTTTGTGACTCCATGGACCAGAGCGCGTCAGGCACCCCTATCCTCCACTGCCTCCCGCAGTTTGGCCAAACTCATACCAGTCGCTTTGAGAACACTGTCCAACCACCTCATCCTCTGTCGTCCCCTTCTCCTTGTGCCCTCCATCTTTCCCAACATCAGGGTTTTTTCCAGGGAGTCTTCTCTTCTCATGAGGTGGCCAAAGTACTGGAGCCTCAACTTCAGGATCTGCCCTTCCAGTGAGCACTCAGGGCCGATTTCTTTAAGGATGGATAAGTTTGATCTTCTTGCAATCCATGGGACTCTCAAGAGTCTCCTCCAGCACCATAATTCAAAAGCATCAGGTCTTCGGCGATCAGTCTTCTTTATGGTCCAGCTCTCACTTCCATACATTACCTGATCTGGGAGACCAGGATTCAAATCCCCAAGACACTAAGCTGGTTGAGTGACCTTGGGCCAGTCACAGTTTCTCAGCCCGACCTATCTCACAGGTTGTGAGGATAAAATGAGGAGGGGGAGAAACATTTACACCACTTTGGCAAAAAGGCGGGATATAATGGAATAATAAACAAAGTAAGTAAGTAAGTAAAAGCAGGAGCCAATAAAACAAGCTAGTAGTCAGGATGAGAGAATAAGTCAGAAGTATGAGTTGGGCAGAAAAAAAGGTCATCCTTTGAAATTCACACTTTCCTGAATTTTGCAATGCAGTTCTCCAGCCAAGTAATGTGACATGCATAAACACACACACACACACACCTTAGTGGAAATGGCATAGGGAAATGCATTGTATAAGGGGAAATAATTTTGCAAAAATGTGTATATTAGGTAAAATTGTGCAGAAAGATGTCACATAAAGATACATTAACACTAAAAGGTTGTTGAGTTTTCATGAGGACTTCTTTTAAAAAAAAAATCAAATAAAATTGCACACCGACATGGAAATGTGGAGAACTGAACCTAAGAGTGGTGGTGAGGAGGATGAGAAACTGAAATGGACAGATTTTAGACATCCCTTGTGAGAACCAAATGATGGACTGGGGAGCAAACTGGTAAGCAGCACTGAAGAGTAAATCCTAGCTAAAGAACAAGCCAGAGGTCACAAAGAACAACCAGGGATCAGAATATCTCATTGGGTGGAGCAGAGTTGCTATGCCACCTTCCCAGCAGATGGGTTGCAGTTGCTTTGTTGGGAGGGAGAGATGACAGGGAGGTTGTTGCAGTGCAAACACATGAGCATGGCTAATCCTGTGTTCCTGCCAGTGCACTTGCACCACACTAGCCTTTCCACCGCCTTGCCCCTTTCCCTGATTGTAACCAGCAGCAATCCACCTGCCGGGAAGCTAGTATAGCGGTTCTGCCCCACTTGGCAAGTTGCATCTGACAAGGATGCAGGATCATCTAAAGTCCTTCCTCACAGTGGTGTGTCTGGCACATTCATTATAGAGCTGCTGGAGGACGCTGAAGATGCTCTTCTTTGACTTTTGACACTTGAGGTGCATATTTTGAGGACCCACCTTACTTTTATGATTGTAAGTTGTGCCCAAATGTCCTTAACTTTGTGCTTTAATGTTGTAAACCCCCCCCCCCGGGATCTTAGGGTAAAGGGTGGGCAATAAATAAACAATAAATGAGTAATTCACACCTGGCCCTGCCAGCATGGCTAAGAGTCAGGGTTTGTGAGTGACGTGGTCCAGAAATATCTAAAGGGCCACTAGGGTCATAAGTCCAATAGAGATGTCATGGAGGGGATGGTTATTCTCCCAAGGAGGAATGGGAGGAGCTTGGGGAATTGGAGCTGGATGACTCAATGGAAGATCCTAGGTAAAATTGGGATTCCAAGGAGTGTCTGAGACCAGGAGAGAAGACCAGTTGTCTGGGGAGTGGAGAACTGGACTCGGTGGAGGGACCAAGCAAACTGAGTGTCCAGGGGGCATGTCACTTGTTGGATCAATGTCTTAGCTTGCACTTAGCTCTTATGTATCTGCTGCCCCTTGTAACCCAAGCCTTGCCTATCTGATCTATGCACCATAGGCTTATAGGCATTAACAGAACTGAGAGTTTGAGTTTTTCATCCAGCAGTGAGGGCCAGGACAATGAGTTCTCCATCCCATGACCTCCATCACTCCTGTTTTGAACTCCACAGCTACTGACGGTATGGATGTCTCCATTTGGCTCTGAATGCTGTTAAATCAGGGAGTTCATTCTAAAAAAACCCCTTGAATGCCAACATGGATTTCCTGACAATGTCAATTCATGGTGATGTTGCAGCAATTGATTCAGGTTTGCTGATACGATAGGAATACGGGACCTCTCTGGCTCTCACGCAAGTGTGCTTTATGTTTGTGAATTGAGCGGCGACGTTTTATCAACCTTGATTGCTTCTGGGAGGAAGCAGTTCTAATATATCAAAGCAGGGAGAATAAAGATAGATCGGGGTGGCTTTGTATTACAAAGCAGGATGCAAACTGATCATTAGGATTCATTACCAAAAGAAAGCAATTTGCGGGATGGAGAAAAGGCAGGTGTTCTAACATGCAAGCATTTAGAAGCCAGATTAAGTAGGCTTTTAATCCATCACTTGTAAAATTAAGGAGAAGTACAAACTGAGTATATCAGTATAGTAGCAGGTTCAGTCTCATCTGAGGAAGGGAGTCAACTTCCCATTCATCCTGTGCCCTTAGATTTTGGGTACCATATCAGGGTAGCCGATGTGGTAGCTTAAAAGTGCTGCTGGACTCCACCTCCTACTATTCCCAACCATTGACCATGCTGGCTGGGGCTGATGGGAGTCCAACAACATCCGGAGAACATTACAAAGGCTACCAGAGGTCTGTATGAAAATGTCTGATGTGAATGCAGCCCCTGTTTTCACATATGGAATTTTGAAGGCCATGGGCTCAGTCTGCCTAATATATCAAATGCACATGTGGCATTTCAAAGCATTCAAAGTACAATTACAACCAGCTCACCTTCTGCAGTTCAGTTTAGTGTTACTTTATATTTATGCAAGCTATTTGCTTCTTAGGAAGTTTGTCCTTCTATTTGGCTGGGAATGCCCTAGGATATATGTGTGTGTGTGTGTGTGTGTGTGTGTGTGTACACACACACACACACACACACACACAATATTGACACACACAATATTTGTGATTGAAAAGGGAGAGGGGCTGCCATTTCAAATACCGGTAGCACATTCTGCAGGCATGTAAACTATTAGTATTCCCTCTGTGTCACAAAGGATCCAAACCTCTGTCTGTGGTTGGCCTCCACTTTAGCACTTGACATTTTATACAAAGCGATATTAGGATTTCCAATTTCAAATGCTGCAGAGACCCCCACGACGACAGGAGCAAAGAAATCTCAGGCTTCTCATATTTGGCTGGCTATATCATCGCTGCTATAGCCTGAGTTGTTTTATCTGATATTTAAAAGTTTTAAAATTCAGAATAAGCTATGTTTTCCCAATCTTATCTACCAAGTGAATTGTAAAATTATTTCATCAAGCCTTACTCAGTTCAGGACCCTGTGATGCTGGAGCGCTTTTCCCCCTGGGGGTACACATCCCCCTAAACATGTGAATCTAAGCATGGACTCATTGAGGGGTAGTATTTCAATATGAGTTGAAAAATGAGAGTACCCCTAAACATTTTCTTCCATTTCATGCTCCTGTTCCTCTCTGTACTCTTTCAGATGTGGTAATCATTTTATGACTGATCTCTACAGGACTTTGGACTCAGCTTTACAGCTGCAAATAAAATGTTTTAAGTGTGTTTTAAGTGCAATTATACAATGTGACACTAGATGCTGATGGTGAGCCTTATGGAAAATTCAATGTATTTTAAAAAATGCTTTAAAAAAAACCCAGCATTTCCAAAACGGCGTTTATATGTGTGTAGATTCCACCATTCTCAACATCCCTAGGCCTTATTTATACATTTAGAGCACATTGGTACCACTTTAAACAGTCATGGCTTCCTCTAAAGAATTCTGGGAGCTGTAGTTTATTAAGTTTATTAGTTTATTAAGGAGGCTGAGAGTTGTTAGGAGACTCCCTGGGAAGACGGACTGGCTGTTAAAGAACCCTGCAGCTGTAGCTCTGTGAGGAGAAAAGGGGCCACCTAACAACTCCTCAGAACCCTTAACAAACTAAACTTCCCAGGAGTCTTTGGGGAGAAGAAATGCCTATTTGAAGTGGCATCATACTGCTTTAACTGTTTAGTGAAGTTGGGGCCCAAATGTCTCCAATAGCCCTGAAAACCTGGCAACTCCTGGTACTCATAGGTGCTCAGTAGACTCAAGTGGTACAGCAGAAGTAGTCCATGTGGTGCCCTCCAGAATCGGTTGGACTTCAGTTCCTCTCATCTCTAACCATTGGTCATGCTGGTTGAGGCTGATGAGAATTGTACTCCAGTGATATCTGGAGGGTACCACTTTTGCTATCCCTGGGATGGAAGAGTTGTTTGGAGGAATCTTGGACCAGTGAGCATTACCATTGCTTTACTGGTTTTCTGTAAATGGCTTTGTGAGATTTTTTCCTTTCTTTGCCTGAAACACAGCATTAAAATGCGTTATTTACATACATAAATTGCCTGAAGAAGGGATTGCTCCATCTCCTCTCTATCATCCTCTCTTTTACTGAGATAGTTCACCCCCCCTCCCTTCTTATGTGCTCTCCCTGTCTTGTCCTTTAAGTCCTTACTTCAGTTTGCGTCTGTACCAAGGAAGAAAAGAAAGCCAGAAAATCTCCAATAAACACAGAACCTTGAAACCACACAGGGAAAGGTTTGAGAAATAGGATTTCGTTAATTGATTTTGATTAACCCATTCCTCATATCCCAGAGACGGGAGACATTTCTCTGAAGTGCTGGGTGAGAAGTGGGGGGGGGGGGAATAAGCCAGAGAGTGATGAAAATAATAGCTACGAGGTGTTTTTGTTCCGAAGCTTCTGTATCTGGCAATACCCTTTTATTGCACTGCTGCGCTGAAGCCCTTCCACGGTGTGGATTTCTGTCAATTTCCTCACAAGTTTTCTGATGGAGAGTTAAGCTCTCTCCATTTAGGTTTGAAGTCAAGAGTCCACACTAGTACTCATGGATGTCCAAGGAAGTTGAATGCCGGAAGATTCAGGACAGGTAACAGAAGGCACTTCTTCACGGAGCACATCGTTAATCTGTGGAACTCACTGTCATAGGATGCAGTGATGGCCACATACTTGGATGGCTTTGAAAGAGGATTAGACAAATTCACAGAGGAGAGGGCTGTTGATGGCTTCCAGCCATGACAGCTGTGCTCTGCCCTCCACAGTCAAAAGGCAGTCTGGGAAGCTCAGGCATCTGCATGGCCACTGTGAGAACAGGATGCTGACAACTGCAGCGAGGACATTGCTTGCCCAAAAGTGGAAATTGCAGGAACTGCCAACGATTGATGAGTGGCAGACAAAGGTGGCAGAATATGCTGAACTTGCAAAACTGACCAGCAGGGTCAGAAACCAGGATGACTCGAGGTTTCAAAAAGAATGGAGTAAATTTGTGGAGTACTTAAGATTGAACAGAGGAAGTTTAAAGACACTAGTAGGATTGGAATAAACCTTTGACATAGGTTAATATGGATGAATAAAAACTGCGCGATAAGATTGGACTAGAAAGCCTGTTGACGTGGGGGAGGGAAGTCGCAGCTCGGCGGAGCAATAGTTGAATATAATCTGTATTTGATTTTGAATTGGTTGTAATTTGGTATATTTGGAAAATAATAATAAAAATATAATTGCTTGTAAGCATAAAAAAAGAGCGGCTTAGAATGAAATATGTAGTACAGTGGTACCTCGGGTTACATACACTTCAGGTTACATACGCTTCAGGTTACAGACTCTGTTAACCCTGAAATAACACTTCAGGTTAAGAACTTTGCTTCAGGATAAGAACAGAAATTGTGCTCTGGCGGTACAGCGGCAGCGGGAGGTCCCATTAGCTAAAGTGGTGCTTCAGGTTAAGAACAGTTTCAGGTTAAGAATGGACCTCCGGAACGAATTAAGTACGCAACCAGAGGTACCACTGCGCACAGATAACTGCTGCATATCTAATTTTTCCAACTCTGAAAAGGCTTCCTTACATGAAGGAAATTCTAGCAAGGGTATCAGATTTTTTTAAAAAGCTAAGTGGGTGGCAACTAAATCATGCAGCCCAACGCAGTTTGGTGATATTGCCTTTAAGCTTCACATTAAAATTTGCTAATTTCCCTAAAAAAAGAAAAAAGAAAAAAAAAGAACAGGATGCTGGACTAAATGGGCAATCGGCCTAATCCAGCAGACTCTCCTAACGTTCTTGGGTTCTTAGATGGGTCTTGGGCAGGGTGAGAGCAGGAGACAGAGCTCTGTCTTCACTATGAATAAGATGTGTTATTGCTGTCTCTTCATTCTGTGTTTCCCCGGCAGGACAAAGATTGCCGCAATATACCCTGCCAATACTTTTATTTAGCAAGGCTTCTAAGAGCAATCCGAAGGATGTTTTCTCGGAAGTAAGCCCGCTGAACTCAATTGGTCTGATTTAAGAACAGCCTGCTGGATCAGGTCCATCTAGTTCAACATCCTGTTCTCACAATGGCAAACAAGATCATACCTGCTAACAGTCCCAATTTGACCGGGACATCCCAGAATTACAGAAGCCATACTGGCTTCTGATTAGATGTCCTGTTTTTGGTGCTGAGCTCTCTCGCGAGTCAGCTGGCCCCCGCGAGAGCTCGGCACCCAAAGACGTGTGTATATCGTGTGAAAAGAAGGTGCCAGAGTCCATAGTGGGGAGGGGAGAGAGCTGCTGGTGCTGGTCTGGCAGCTGGGGAGGAGGAATGCAGCACTGAAAAAGGCACATCCCAATTTTAATTGGCCCCTCAAATTTCAGAAGGCGTTCAGCTCTGCCCCCTGGTTCCGTGCCATCGTCCACCCATCCTCTGGAGAAGCTGGTGCTTCTGGCTACCAACCATTGATAGCCTTCTCCTCCATGAATTTGTCCAATCATATTATGAAGACATCCAGGTTGGTGGCCATCACTGCTTCCTGAGGGAGGGAGTCCCAAAGTTTAGCTGTGTGAAGAAGCACTTCCTTGTGACGTGGAAACTGTGTGAAAAGAAGCCTCGGACGTGCATCACATTCTGCCCTTGAATTGCCCCAAATTCCTAAATCCTTCCCCCACCCCTTGTATATATTTAGAGCTGAAATGCCAGCTTCTAGTAAAGCATTCAGCTATGTGATTTTATTTCATGGTGGCTTCCCTCCCCCCCCCCCCCGCTTTCACCCTTTTCTCCAGCTTTCCTCTCCCGCATTTGCCCCTTGGTTGCTTTGCCCCCCCAGGATCTCCAGAGGCAAGAGGGGAGCGAATGCCACAGCAGGCTTCCCCTTAAGCTCCCACCAACTGAGCGCTGCAAAGTTATTTTAATTTCCTTGCTGTAATTTTCTTCCCTTCCCTGGAGGTCCTATGCTTCACAGAGCAACTCAGAGACACCCTGTTAATTATTGTGCAGTTCCGTGAAAATTCATCGGCAGCCTTTGAACAAAAGAAAAGAGGGATATCGTGCGAGGGGGGAAAGAGCGAGGATGGCAGATGGATGCTCGTGAAGGCCATAGACTTGCAAGCTAAGGTAGTGCGACCACTCGCACCCCATAATGCTGGTGCAAGGTGCATGTGTGTGTGTGTGTTTAACAACAGAATTTAAGAAAGCCCAAAGCTTTGTATTTGGATGTCATCTCCCTGGATCTGTGTGGAATGGTCAAGTCCCATCTAAGCATGGGGACCTTCACTCATCTCAATAATTGGGTAATTCACCATGCATGCAAAGCAGATCCTCTGCCACTGAGCTATGGTCCTTCTCCTAAAAATAAAATATAATATTCTAGTCCTCATGATTCTGAACAAAGTGCTTCTTTAAATAAGGGCACAGGAATTTGCCCTCTATAGAGTCAGGGAAGGAATCGCTGGGGAAACAGAATTCATTACACCATACACTGGAAGTGCTCTCATACCATTTAAAAAAAAACAGCCATGGCTTCCCCCAAAGAATCCTGGGAACTGTAGCTTGTTAAGGGCGCTGTTAGGAGTTGTTTCCCTCCCAGAGCTACCATTCCCAAAGAGGGTTTTGGACAAACAGCCCCCCTTCCCCACAGAACTCTAGGAATTGTAACTCTGTTAGGGCAACAGCAGTCTCCTCACAACTCCCTGCACCTTTAACAAACAATTTCCAGGAGTCTTTGCAGGAAGCCATGGCTGCTTAAAGGGGCCTGGTACTGGTTTAAATGTAGAGTGAGGTTGGGTTCAAAACACGCCACACCCTCCCCCATGCAGTGAACACAGAGGTCTAAAGGGAGATTCAAAGTGCATTCAGCTTAAATGTGTTCAGAAGCCTCCATTCAGTCAGGATGAGTGCACTCCTGCTTTACGCAAAAACCTGGATAGGATAGGCCTTCTGTCCGTGTGCATTCATTCATACCTGATTTGTACACAAGTACTAAAAATCCGATGTGCCTATGGAAGTGGCGGCTGCTAATGCTGTTAGTAACTCATCTCTTTGTTCAGCCCTATCAAACCGAATCCCTTCCTTTACCTTTTTACTCTACTGCTCCAGTGTGTCCTGTTTGGGAGTTGTTTTTGTTTTTGTTTTAGAGGAAATCTGTACGCCTCAGGGCAGGGCTCGTGTCCTCGTTTTATTTATGGGCAGCGACTGACTGCCAGCAGTGCTGTGCGTTGAATTTTAATGCCTGTGAGCAACTTTTTAACCGAACAGCAGGATAAAAATAAAATAAAATTTATGTATCACCATGATTTATATACCATCTGCCAGGAGGCAAAGGTGGCTTACAAGAAACATTGAACTAAATAATAATAATAATAATAATAATAATAATAATAATAATAATAATAATAGCAATGCAAAGCAATGCTATGCACAATTAGCTGGCGAGGTTACCTTGGCCCATGTACAACCACTTGATTACTTTGATTGGAGGAACTAGCGCTGCTACAGATCCCACACAATGCCCATTCTGCATTTGCAAGAAATTGATCTTTTAGTGTGGCAGAGCCTACACTTTGGAACTCCCTGCCTGTTGACAAGAGGCAGTTGCCTCCCTTGTACTCTTTTCAGCGCCTGCTAAAAACATTTTTTCTTTTGACAAGCCTACCCAAAAGTTTAGAAAGCTGATGCGAGTTGTAATCTGGTTTTAGTCTATTGCTATCTTAACTTTTTGAAAGTCTTGAATTATTCTTGCTGATTTTTCTTACTGATAATTCTATTGCTTTATCTTTTTATGGACCGCTGTCAGGTTTTTTTTTTTTTTTTTTAAACAATCAACTGGTGTATAAATTTTATGGAATAAAGCAATAAGTAAGGTTATCTGGCATAAATGAAGCCAGCATCAAGTACAGCAAATCTATGTATGCTATGTTCAGCTCCTTAAAGGCAGAATATATATGTTGGTGGAGAAGGGGAGGGGCTGGATAGAGTAAATAACTATCAGACTTTGAAAAGCGGGCATCACAGTAAATAACTATCAGACTTTGAAAAGCGGGCATCACAAATTCATCAACTTTGTGGAGCTCATTAAAGTAAATAATTTTAATTGGATTTTGAATAAATGTGCAATTAATTGTTCTGAATTTTATTGTGTTATTATCTCCTTATTGGGTCATTCAGACCACTATTCTGAATAATGCTTTTCATAGGGTGGGGGGCACTGGGGATGAATTTATGGAACCGGGGGGGGGGGCTGAAAACAGTTTAGGAACCATTGCTTTAATGGAATGATGTTTTCGCTGGTTCTGTCTTTACATATTCTGCTGTCTCTGTAGCTTTCTCCCTCTCTCCACCAATGAATTAGTGATCTTTCTTTGGAGCCTTATGAGACAAACCTCTCCTTTTCTCTCTTGCTGTACCCTTGGAAGAATTGCGTAGAACTCAAAGAGTGGAGGTCACCTTTTATCGAGTCTCGGTGTTTCTGTAATTTGCCTTCTTTCAAGGTTTCCTTGTGTGCTTCAGGTCCAAACAAATCCAGGAGTTCAAGGTGAGATTGTTCTCACTAGAAAACAGGGACAGTTGTCAACCTTTTAAAACAACAACAACCACCACCAACACCACTACCACTACAAAGTAGCAATGGTTTTCTGGAAAGCTTCATCACCATTAAGATTCTCCTTTTAGTCCAACAAAAATAGGAGAGGAACCAAATGGTTGTGGATTGCATTGTGAAATTACATCTAGTCCAAGAAGCCAGTTAGATTGGTTAGAAACACTTGTTAAGGAATTGTGATTGAGGTCAACTTATAAACACTCAGCTCCCAGGACTGGTCTAACAGTTGCTCTTTAAAATGAAAATAGTATTGAACTCAGACCCAATGTCCCCATGGGGAAGGGCTGTGGCTCAGTGGGAGAACACCTGCTTTGCATGCAGAAGGTCTCAGGTCCAACCCTTGGTAGGGCTGGGAGATAAGCCTGCCTGAAATTCTGGAGAGCTACTGCCCGCCAGTGCAGGCAAGGCTGAGGTAGATGAACCGATAGGTCTGATGGGCAACTTCCTATGCCCATATTTGAAGCAGACATATGCTCGGAAATGTGAGGGGTGGACTCTTGTTTTATTTTCAGGGTAGGGACCATAGCTCAGTGGCAGAGCATCCACTTTGCATGCCACAGGTCCCAGAATCATTCAGGAGAAAAGTACAGTTCTGTCATTCTCAGCTCGAAATTTAGGTTGGCATTTCAGAGTTACAGGACGGAATCAGTGCTGTTCTTAACATCTGTCCCATTCCTCTCGTTCTCAGATGCCAGGCTAATGTGTTGAGGTGTTAACCCCCCCCCCTCCCACCCGCTTAGCTCATAGGAAAAAACAGCTGTGTGTCTATGAAGCCTTGCCTTTACAGCATCCTGCCCCGCTGCAGTTAGCTCCTTTGATCGTTCATCATTTTGATCACTACCTAGTGTGAAGAAAGTAACTAATCAATCCTCTCTCATTTTGTCTTTCACACACTGCCTGGGACCCTATGCAGAGGTTCCTCCTCTCCTTTCATTCACTCTTCTCCCCTTCCCTTTTGGTCTTAAAATCTTAACACATAGTATTAAACACACTGATATATATAGAGGGTGGGCATTCATCTTTGAAGGAGAGAAGACACTGACATGCCATGTAGTCAAAGAGCTATCTAAAAGGGGTGTATTTTGACTCACAGTAATTTGGGGGCCTTTCCCTCCCTCCTAAGTAAGTAACAATAGGCTACTCTCCCATGCCAGATCAGGGCCCCAACCACAAGGTCTTCTATCACTCTGTTGCTTTGACCTTTTCTGTACTTTACAGCTCTTTGTTTCCCTATACCTCTGAAATATACTCGGAGTCAAGTGTGAATTTCATGCTCTTTATTCAGCTCATAGTAGTGAGGAATGCAGTTCCCCCAAAACGTTTGCTTTATATGCACTATTTACACAATGGGCCCCATGTGATTGGCTAATTCCGGGATACTCCTGTATGCCAATCGGAGTGCAGATTCACTTCCACCTGGAACTGGATTGGGTGGCTCCTGCGGACCAATCAGACTGCTGCAATCTCAATCCTATTGTTCTGGACCAATCAGACTGCTGCATTTTGGATCCTATTCAACTCAGTACATAACACCCTCTATAATTCCCTAGGTCCATGGGCTTTGCAAGAAGTGAGGCTGTCCAAAATATTGCCTGCAGAGCATGTCAAAGCTCTGCATTGTTTTTTTTTCCTTCTTAGAGCACAACAATGGAGGTTTATAAACAAATATTAGAAACTTTAAGTTTCCTTGGGCCTGCTGCTGCCCCTTCTTCCGACGCCCCCCCTGCAGGTGCTGGCAGGGGGAGGCCCCACACCAGGCCCCCCTAGCGCTGCCCCGGGCGCCTGGCACCACGCACTGCCACTCAGCCGAGGGGAGCTGGCCTCCCAGCCACGCAGTGGAAGAAGGCTGAGCACAGGGCCGGATGTGCACAGAGCCCCATGCGCCCCGGGGCCTGATCCTGACCCAGCACGCCTTGCTGACTGACCAGGCCTGCGAGCCGGTGAACGTGTCTGTTTCCTTCCCCGTTGTCTGTTATTGCTCACTCCAAGCCGCCAGTATTTTAAGCCGTTTCCAAGTGCCTTTCGATTGTAGTTTCTGTTGGATTTCGCCCCGCCCCTCTTGCCTCCATCACTGTTAGCGTAGTTGACGACAGGAAGAGATAAGCTACGACCCAGGCCTCTGCGACAAGAGGATGGCTACTAGGACGGAAAAAATAAAAGTGGATCTTGACACTTTAAGTTATTTTTTTAAAGACATTGCAATTCTTTAGCAACAGCAAAACAGCAGCAGCAACCACCTCCCCAGAGCTCCTCAGAACTCCACTGGCAGCATTCTAGACAGCCTCATATTATAAGTCCTATCAGAAGACACAAAGAAATGCCAATGAGAAGCTTTTAAAAAACAAACCAATATTGCACACCTCCTGGCCACCTCTTAATTTCTTTAAAGTAAGAAAGTTCAGGAGGCAAACCACCACTGTCCTCCTCATCAATGATCACGGAGTAAAGTGAATTCCTTTGACTTCATCCCCCTGCAAAATCCTAGATCTATTTGTCTGCAAATTGGCAGGCTCACTCCACTCTGGAAAGCCTCCAGTGCCTATGATTTTTATCCACTTTGGCCCCAAGGGGGAAAGGTTCTTGCCATTTTTATATGCCACATTATGAGGAGCACAAAGATTTGTTCTCTGTGACATCAGAGAAGCCAAACTAATGGCAGTCAGAGATAATGAGCTGCTGAGCTATGTGGCAGAGGCAATGACATGACAATTCTGTATCATTTTTAGCCAGTTCAAAAGCCATATCCTGGCCTGAGACCAGTGGACCTGCAAGCACCAGCAAGTGGTAACTGAAAATTCAGGCCAGAATTCCCAGCTAGTTTTTAATCCAATTTAACTGGAGATTTTTTTCAATAAAATTGATGGCGGATTTGGACTGGAAGGGATGTCTGGAGAAAAAGTGTCTCTCATATATATATATATCAATGTCATTTTTATGCTACATAGGTAAGATCCATCTGGGAAGAAAGCACACCCAGGGTATCTGGTAGATCTGTG
This sequence comes from Lacerta agilis, assembly GCF_009819535.1. Classification (NCBI taxonomy): domain Eukaryota; kingdom Metazoa; phylum Chordata; class Lepidosauria; order Squamata; family Lacertidae; genus Lacerta; species Lacerta agilis. Next base: position 29,815,692 of record NC_046319.1, read on the forward strand.
ACATCACAGAAGCTAAACCAACAGGATGAGCTCTTTATGTTAAAACTCTATATGTGTGCAAGTCTGTGTGAGCATAAGCCGTGTGATTCCGCCTCCCCGTTAAGCCTCTCATACAGTAGAACCTTTCAAACGCAAAGGTCACCCAGAACCACGCAAGGTGTCCCAATGCCTTCATGAGCACCTTCACCTCATTAATCCCACTGGCGAGTGCCAAGTGGCTCCCTGGCGTTCATTAGAATAACATTTCTCTGCACTTTGTGGCAAAAGCATCATTATAATGCCGGCCAAACAGAACACTGCGCAAAAGACACTTCTCTTCCCCCCCCCTCCTTAATGAGACTTCATAAGCTGCTTGTACCAGGGGCCAGCTCCTCCTCGTTCTCAAAAGTGTTATCTGACATTGGATTCAAAGGCTCTTACCTGAGGAAGGGAGCCAGGGAAAGAGAACACCACGGAGGGAAAACTGTCAGAGAGTGCAGAGCGAATTCTCCGCACCCAGCTGAGCTGTCAGACTTCAGATGAACAGTGGGGGGGGGGGGCAGAGAAGTGGGATGGGATCCTTAATTGCCCTCACCACACTGGTGACATTTTAGGTGGTATTAGAGTCATTTGCAGGAGTTCTTAACTCACATCTACCAAGAAGGAAGCAGGTCACGATCCCTTGGATAAGTAACAGTGCTTCACATAATGATAACCATCCCTGTGGCTTAATAATCTAGTCAATTATTGGAAAAAATAAAGCGCTTCATCACACGCTTCTGTTGGCTTAAAATGACTTCTCTCCCTGCTTTTGGCGACAAGGACTCCACTAGTTAGGGCTGGGAATGTCCTCTGTCTGAAACGGCTGTCAGTCAGCGCAGACAGTATTGAGCTAAATGGACTGGTGGTCTGACTTGATACAAGACAGCTTCTTAGGTTCCTAAATGTGGGCACCCTGCACTATGTTTATTTACCATTTTATCTGAAACAAAGCATTTATATACGGCTTAACTACAATAACCTGAAACCCTCAGATGCTGCTGCCAGAGTTGGCACAGAGGCGGTTTTAGGGTAGCACAACCAGTGTAGTTGCACTGAGCACTGTCCCGCAGGGGGCACCAAAACAATGCTGTAGAACAGAGCCCCCCACCCCGAATTTTAGTGTTGCACAGGGCACCATTGAAATCTGAGAGCCCAAAGTCCTCCACTGGTTGGCATTACTGAACTAGATCAGTGTTTTTCAACCTTTTTTGGGCAAAGGCACACTTGTTTCATGAAAAAAATCACGAGGCACACCACCATTAGAAAATGTTAAAAAATTTAACTCTGTGCCTATATTGACTATATTTAAAGTAATTCTCTTGAATAGGAATCAAATAAACACAAAGAAAGTATTTTATAATTACTTTTCAATTTTTCCCACGGCACACCAGGCAACATCTCGCGGCACACTAGTGTGCCGCAGAACAGTGGTTGAAAAACACTGAACTAGATGGACCAATGGTCTGACTCAGTATAAGGCAACTTCCCCCAAGATGGGAGCAATCAGAAAACAGCTTCGTAACACGGTTCACCTTGCTGCATTTTCAGGGCCAGTTATCAGTTGTATAAGGCATACTTTTTGAAAGATGGGCAGCTGAAAAGCTTTGGGTGAAACTGCAGGGACAGTTTCAAGGCATCCCACTTAGCCGGCATGGCTTGGACAATGAGTCTCGAGATGAGAAATTCAACGCAAGCCCCAGTGCTTGACACATACCCATATAAACACAGAAAACACATTAAATAGGAAGCAGGTTAGAAGACATTCATTTTGCGTCTTGTGCGTGTTTTCTAAAGCTGATTCTACCAACATGCTTGTTTCCGATCCGTTGTTTCATTTATTTATTGGCTTTCGTTTATTTTTCTTTCCTTTTCTTGTTGATTTTATGAATCCCTTTCGGTGGCTTTATACTGCATCCTGCTTCGGGTCTGTCTATGCAAAAAAAAAAAAAGGAAAAAAAAAGCGGTTTAAAAATCTCACCAATGGTTTATGAAACAAAATCAGCAAAGAAATCAATGAACATAAAACAAGGGATAAAATTTGCTTTATTTACAGATTTCTCAAAGAAGGAAATAATGATAATGATAATAATAATAATAATCACAGGCGAGGTGGTGCAGATAAATTATTCATTGTGAATTATTCCCTCCAGCAACTGGAATATGTTTCTGAATCTGTAGCTGTGGAGACGTGGGAAGCTAATAACATTTGATTCCATGTCTTTTAAAATCGTTGTAAACCTCAAACCCTCGACACTTGTAGGGGTTGTTCTCCTCAACATTAAAAAATAAATGAAGCATCAGGCAAATGATCAATAGATAACTGAAGGGGAAAACCGGGAATTCTGTTGGTTGTCTTGTAGAGGTTGACAAAAATATTTATGTATTAACATTTTTATCCTCTCCTTCCTTCGCGGAAATCAGGGCAGTATACATAGATGATGATGACAACAGTGGGGGTGGTTTTATTTTTATCCCATAAGATTTCTTACGCACCCTTCATCAAAAGGTGTCAGGGCAAATTACAATGAAATATACAATTGCTAGTTGACAGTGCCTGGCGCTGCCCAGGAATTTTTAGAAACCGCCCGCCTCAAAATGTGATTTTTTAAAAAATGGCTACTGTAATGTGTGAGTTTGGACCATCATGCCAAGAATTGGGTGAAGTCATATTTTGGTATACCACCTTGATTCAAAATGCCGCATGGTGTCTCAACATCAACGAAGACTGCTGCCCTCAATACATAACATTGGTTTTATTTTATTTTATTTATTTTTGACAAAGTAATAAGAATGAATGAATAAATAAATAAATAAATAAATAAATAAATAAATAAGAATAAAATGTGCACCCCACCCCTGAGACCATTCCATTGTAACTATCCAACCCCCCAAAATTTCAACACCTCTTGTGATGGTTTGACCCCTTTCCGTTTTAATAGTACAAATTCTACAAACACCTTCCATATCTCCTCAAAAACATTTCTCCTTCTTATTCCCCATCTTACCTTAATAGCACGTTAATTTATCATTAATAGCTATATGCCACACCTCTTTATACCAGCCTTCCATTTTATATTCACCTTGCCCCTTCCACTTCCTAGCTATAATAACTCGTGCAGCTGTCAATAAATTTGCGAGCAAGTCCTTCATAGCCAGCAAACCTTCCACCCCATCATAAATTGATAATAATTCTACCTCTGGACTTTCAGCCAGCTTTAACCCAGTGATTTCTGTATCTCCTTAAACACCCTTTGCAAAAAAAAAAAAAAATAGTGCTGGTTTTGACCTCTAAAAGCTTAAATTTCTCAGGACTGTGGTATCTCGAGGGCCACTTCTCTCCATACAAACTTATCCAGACCCTGAGGCCCTTCTTCGTGTGCCTCCCCCACAAGAGGTCTAGAGCAGTGTTTTCCAACCTTTTTTGGGCAAAGGCACACTTGTTTTATGAAAAAAATCACGAGGCACACCACCATTAGAAAATGTTAAAAAATTTAACTCTGTGCCTATATTGACTATATATAAAGTAATTCTCTTGAATTTTTCAATTTTTCCCACGGCACACCAGGCAACATCTCGCGGCACACTAGTGTGCCGCGGAACAGTGGTTGAAAAACACTGGTCTAGAGGGTGGCAACGCAAGATCGGGCATTTTCTGCAGTGGCTTCCTGTTTGTGGAATGCTCTCTCCAGGGAGACTCGCCTGATGCCTTCATTACATATCTGTAGGCGCCATGTGAAAACGTTTATCTCCTTCCAGGCCTTTGGCCTATTAAACAATCTATGGCCTTTTAAACGCGGTGGGGAGGTATTGTTTTGTTTGTTATTATGTTACGTATTTTTGTGTTTTTATACTGTAAACCACCCTGTGATCCTCAGTTGACGGGTGGTATATAATACAACAACAACAACAACAACAACAGTGCTATTTTTCTAGAACTCACCCTTGTTCTCTTATAATGGCAATGACACCCATCCGAGAGCTACCGGAACTGAGTTCCGGCGAGTTCCGGCCAAAAGAAACCCTGATAATAACAATGATAATGTAAACCTGGAAATGGGCCACACTGAAACAATTAATTTAAATAAAAGCACCATCATGACATCGTTTAGAAATGAGGATCCTCAAGTTCTCTGTCCCTGAGCGTAGCAATTTCAAGGGACCTAGCAGAAATCCAGGGACTCCATCAAACGAGTAGAGGTTTTACAATATGAGTCACTGTTAATAAAGCTGATTACCGTGACAAGCCTTGGTTGCTACTGGCTGCTTTTGTCATGTTTTGATTTATTGCACTACCTTCTCTTCAGTCAGAAGTACAGAAGATTAGCTAGAATTAAAATACGCATTACACCTGAGTGATGCAATTGTCAACGGAGAATCAGGTTTTTGCTCACAGTGTTTATAAATCCAGGGAGGGCTGGCAAGAGTCACAGAATTACTGAAGGCAAATCTGAGGAAGATCTGATGTTCAGTCCCAGCGTGTCACATCCAATTGCTATCCTTAAGCCCTGAAATCCTTAGACTCTTAAGCCACTTTGTATCATCGGGGCTAACTAAAGGAAGGCTCTCTTTCAAAAGAGCCTTCCTGTCTTTTTCATCAGGGCTGAGCTGTAGAGAGCTGTCAGAAGGGAGCCAGCAGTTCTGCCTTGGGGGGGGGGCAGAGCTGGAGAGCCAAGCTATAAGGTCAAGCCAAGAGACAGCCGAGGGGACAAAGCCAGGAGCCAGTATCAAGGGGCAAAGCAAAACATGTCAGAGCCAGGGAGGCCAGTGTCCTCTAGGCAGAATCCCAGCCCACACAAGAAACCCTTTATAGCTCTGTCTAAGAAGGTCCAAGTGGGTTGCCTGGATGAGCAGGTCCAGTTCAGAGCCCAAGGATCCTTCAGTAGCTAGGATGGAAGACACAAACTGTAGTTCTTGTGGTTCACCACATGGGGCAGGAGCACACAAAACTAAGTTTCTTTCCACAGTGTCATAGGACAATGTTAGCATCTTCCTTGGAGGCCACCATGATGGCTAAATTCTGTTTCCACTGTTGGAGGCAGTATGTCTCTGAACAGTATGAAAAATCAGTATGTCTCTGAACACAAGTTGCTGGGAACTGCAAATGGAGAGAGCTCTGCTGTTTGCAGGATCTCCATGGGCATCTGACTGGCTGCTGTGAGATCATAGAGTGCAGGACTAGATGGACTACAGAGACAGAGACAGAGACAGAGACAGAGACAGAGACAGAAGCAGAGATAGAGATAGAGATAGAGATAGAGATAGAGATAGAGATAGAGATAGAGATAGAGATAGAGATAGAGATAGAGATAGAGATAGAGATAGAGATAGAGATAGAGATAGATAGAGATGATAGAGATAGAGATAGAGATAGAGATAGAGATAGAGATAGAGATAGAGATAGAGATAGAGATAGAGATAGAGATAGAGATAGAGATAGAGATAGAGATAGAGATAGATAGAGATGATAGAGATAGAGATAGAGATAGAGATAGAGATAGAGATAGAGATAGAGATAGAGATAGAGATAGAGATAGAGATAGATAGAGATAGAACTGGACACCACATGTCTGGGCTTTTTATTCTGTTTCCTGAGCTGAAATTCCCAAGTGAGGTCAAAAGTGGATGTTAAAACTTTTCTAAGATGACAGCAACAGCACAAACTTCTGGTGCTGCATGCCATGACAGTGCATGTATGCACATTGATTTGTGTGGCTTAGTTTGGTAAACTCAGCAAAAAGTCCTGCTGTGTACTTCCAAGCCAGTTTATGCTGTCTTGAAATGGGCCACCATCTGCAACCAAACTGGAAAACAGTGGAGACTCAGATTGTATGCTTTTGAACCAAAATGGACTTAGAAGAAAGTTTCACTGACATTAAAAAGACACCAATGTTCTTCTGCTCAGACTGCTTCTGTTTCTCTGGGAATTGCGACTCAGTGGAGACAATGTGTGAGGAACCTTAGACTCCCTAGATATAACCACATCTGGTGAACTACAACTCCCTACAACTTTTTCAGGACAGATAAAAGAAAGTCCTTCTTCATGCAGAACACAGTTCAATATGGTACTCACTCTCCAAGGAGGCAGCGATGTCACAAACTTGGATGGCTTTAAAAGAGGATTGGGCAAATTCATGGTGGACAAGGTTATCAATGGTTACTAGCCAAGATGGCTATACTCTTTCTTGCCTCCATCATCAGAGGCAGTAATGTGTGTGAATACCAGTTGCTTGAGATCACAGGAGGGTGGGGAGATCTATTGTGTTCAAGTCCTGCTTGGGGGTTTCCCACAGGCATCTGATTGGCCACTGTAAGAATGGGATGCTGGATTAGATGGGCCATTGGCCTGATCCAGCAGGCTCTTCTTAAATTCTTATGTTATGTTCCCATCATCCCTGGCCAGTGTCCAAGTTTACTGGAGCTGATGGGTGTTGAAGTTAGAGCCAAAGGCACCCACAGCTGCTGTTGAAAATACAGAGGTAGATGGACCAGTTCTGTAGTACATAAAGAAATGTACATCTTAAGCCAATAAGTTTACTTTTTCACAAAATAACTAGAACTTTAAATATTGATTCGTATCAAATCAAACACCCAGCCACTTTCCTTCTTATGTGATTGAACTGCACACACACACACACACACACACACACACACACACACCAGTTAAAAATAAAACGGCAGATAATATCTGAACATCCACGAAATGATTTTCCTTATTAAACCAACCCAAAGTAAATTCCTTTTGGGCTATTGATCTGTTCTCCTTCTTCTACCATATGAAAATGAAAGATGTTTTATTTCAGCAGTCAGTCTGCTACACCAGCCTCCCAGCTTATTGCTGGGAAGTTATAAATCTATTCCATTGTGAAACAGCTGGGGTTCTTTGGACATGCCCTTTGTATCCTGTTTAAAAATCAAATTCTTTTCGAAAGGGAGCATCAGCTGAAATTAGAGATGGGAGAGCTGTAGGAAACTCACTTTTTAAATTAAATTGAAGATGGCCCAGGATATTCGGGGGGGTCCTTCCCTTGTCCATCTGCCTCCAGCATCCTGCCCTACAATCCAAGAGAGTCAATCAGTCCCTAATATTTTTGTTGTGGGGGGGACGGACAAAGGGGCTGCAGAGGCAAACAGAGAGGATGGAGGTGGGGACCCAAGCCCTCTTGCATTGAGGGATAAGTTTCCCGTTTTGTTTTTCTTACTTCAGGCCTTGTACATAGCAGAGACGTTCAACCAAAATGTATGGAGGAAAACTTCCTTCAGAACTACGCAGTCAATCAGGGCACATGCTACCTCAGCAAATATCATGCAGCTCTGCCTGGTTGCTAAGCAACACTTCTACCTGTCCCCTTCCTGGATGGTTGACTTTAACACCAACAGAATTAATCCTTAAATGGCACACTCCATGACTTCTGCTGTTGCACTTCTGACATCCAGTGCTGGTTCCAGGCTTTGGAAAGCCATTGGCCAGATACCTTCAGAGACACTTGGTCCTCCTCACACTGTGGTGACTGATGCCCATTTGTTTGCTTCTTCTGGACCCAATTGGCACAATCTCCTAGAGAACGAGGGCAAGGCATACAAAAAGAGTTGCTCTTTTTCATTGCTTCCAGTGATGACTGGTGCCCATTTGGACTGGTATGTCAGAAGGCAGATTGCCCAAACAGTACCGTAGGTGGAGCCAGAGCCAAGGACAGGCAGAGCCAAAGTCATTCGAGTTTCACCCCACTCGCTTCCTGCTGAGTTCTACTAGGGCAACCGTGAGACAATGAAGGTGGAAGGTGACAGGTAGTGCTGCCACCCTCAGCCTAGTAGGAGTTGACTGAGGTTGGTAGAGCAGTATCCCATTCACCCTCACTGTTTACTCACTCAGAGAAGGCAGCTGCAGCCGTAAGGAGGAGGAGAAACAGCAAGAACTATGGGGTTCCAAGGGTTGGCAGTGGGCCCCCTTGTTAGGTATGGGCCTTGCCAGGTACCCAATAAAGCCCGCCCTTGGCATCAGCCCTGACATTGCTAGGTACTGCCCCAATTTTCAGGTACCAGGCTCTGGTAAATTGCCTTTCCATCATGGGCATGATCTAACAAGCATTCAATGTGTTTAAGCCCTAATGATTTCAGCAGGACTGAGCCAAACCTAATAAGAGATGGTGTATTTGTAACTGGGTCAGCCATAGTCCACTGAAATGCTATCAGCAAAAACAAGGGAGTAAACAGACAAGCAAACATATAATGAGACAACACAGATGAAAGAACACCAATCAATAATAATATTGGCATTGGTGCCATTTTGAATATTTAAAGACTGGGCCTTGAGCTCTTTTGGCCTTTTGTTCTGCTCTTAGGAATAGCAAATCTAACAAACCAATTGGCTTCTCTATAGGAGCCATCTTGTTCTCTGCCTCAGGCACCAAAGTGACTTAGGCCAGCTCTGTCAGAGATGACAAAAAAATGAGGCACGTTGGGGTCTGGGGGTGCAAGGAGAAGCTGCGGAGCTGCAGGAGGCAACACACGATGTCAGGTGATGAACATCTGGCTGTGCTCTAGGCTAAATCCTGACACGGGCCCAATGGGAAGCCTGGAGGGGCTGTTTAGGCTCATGACCCAGGGGCTCCACAACACAGCACAAATGGAATCATTTCCCACAGACATCCTTGGTCTATCCTAGTGAAGAACAGGCTGCTGTTTGTCTGGTAGAGCTGAGCTAGATGTAATGCACATACCAGAAAACAAAGGAGCCTAGCATGAGTAACATTTGGTTTGTGATCAACCTGGCAATGGTTATCAACCAGTGCTCAGATTGCAATGGTGGTGTAAGGAGCCCCCATTCCTAAATTCAGAATCTTCACTTCTTAATCCTACATCCAGAATACTTATCTCCTGACAAAGGTGGATTTAGGGTAGCATGACCGGTTCCCCCACACAGGGTGCCGAGTCAAGAGGTGCCTTCCTGCCTCCTTCCCAAAACCTAGTAAGCACTGGGCTTTGGAAAGGAGGCATGAGGGCTCTGACAGGGTCCTAGAGCCTCCCACCTCCTTCCCAAAGTCTAGTTACCACCTGCCCAGCTTTGGGAAGGAGACAGGAGGGCTCTAGGACTCTGCCAGGGCCCTCGTGCCGCCTCCCCCCCAAAGCCCAGTGCTTCGTTTAGCTAACTTTGGGAAGGTGGCACAAGGACAGGGGGGCATCAAATTTTGACCCTGATTCTCCCTCTCTCAATTTTAGCTGAACCATGACCTCCCACAGACTTCTGAAAACATAAGCTCAGGAGCAGCATCAGAAAGGTTAGGGGGCTGCCCTCCTGTAACCCTAACACTGGTAACTAACCAACCACAGCACTCCAAGTGGATGGGAGAACATAGGAAGAGCCCAGAGGCCTATTAAGTCTAACATCCCTTTCCCCTTCTAGACCATGAGTGTTATCCACAGTAATGTATAAATAGCTACACAACAGCTTTGATAGCATATAGGAAGTTACCGCTGCGTACAAATCTAAGGATAATTTGAGTGGCACAGAGGAAGCGATGAGTTACGTATACCATAGATCACCCATGGTTTCCCCCCTTTCCTTTGTAAACTCTCCTTTGTGTCTACATTAAATCTGCTTGTTTCTATATAAATCCCTTTGATGTGCCTTCTTCTAAATTGTCTAATGCTCCCTATTCTGTAATACCTCCTGAACAGAAAGAAAAGCATAATTTTTAAAAGGTGGAGAGATTTATTTTATTTTATTTTTTGCAAAATTATCACAAATGCCATGTTCAAAATGTTTGATCTTTCAAAGACTTTGATCTTCTCTTCATCTACATCTTTCAGATTGACACCAAAAATTGCCAATAATTTTTTTATTTTTTATTTAAAAAACTAGCTGACCCGGCCACATGTTGCTGTGGCTGCTTTAGTGTAATGGGAAAGGAAGATGCAGTATAAAAGAGAAATTGATGTCTTAACATAGGTCTTTGCATTGAAGTTGAGGTTGTTTTGGTTTTGGCTTTCTTTTCTTGCTCGTTATTGTTTATGTGTATCTAACTCATTATTAGTAGTGTTGTATTTTCTGATTCCTTTTTTTGAATTGTTTGTATGTCTTGGTTTGATGTTGTTGATGTGCATTGGAGGGCAGTATATTTGTTTTTACAATATCAGGTTAGGCCGTCCGAACCCGGAAATGGTAGATGGAACGTTTGCAGCCGGCCTGACTGTGCTGTTGCTTTGCTGTGTACCTGCTGCTTCTATCAGCAGGCTATCTTGGTGTTAGCGGGCAGCTTAGCTTTCCTACCGATCCGCCCTCCCTCCCAAAAGGCGGACGGGATGTTTCCAGTCGGCGTGGCTACGGCGTGGCTTCTCTCTATAGCTGCTGCAGGCGGCATCTAAAAGCCACCAAGGCCAAACTCCATCTTTACTTGCGGGCTGCCTTTTGCAGGTGGCGTGCCTGTTGATTGGATGGTGGCAGTGACATCGGGGGGGGGGGATCAGCAATGGGTGTTGTGTGCTGTGCTATTTAACGTCCACTGAAGGGTGCTTTTTTGCACAAATTCATGGATTTACCTGGGAAAGGTGTGATATTTTTACAATCTAGGTACCTAAGATCTTTCCCATATGGCCAAGGCATGTTGTGTCCAAATCTGATGCCAATTGGTCAAGTGGTTATGGAGAAAGGTGAAAACAAACACATGCAGTTTAAAGGATTTTATATATACAGTGGTGCCCCGCTAGACGAAAATAATTCGTTCTGCGAAAATTTTCGTCTAGCGGGTTTTTCATCTAGCGAAGCAGCAATGACAGCCGCGCTTTCGCTAGACGAAAAAAAAGACGAAAAATTTTCGTTTTGTGAGGCAGCCCCATAGACAAATTCGTCTTGCGGGGCAGCCTTCCGCTAGACGAATGCCTTCGTCAAGCGATTTTTTCGTCTTGCAAGGCATTCGTCTAGTGGGGCACCACTGTATACTAGTACATTAACCCCGTTAAATTAATGGGCGCTAGAACATATGTGGTCAAACTGTTGCCCTAGCAACGTCGGGGACATGCGCAGAGGTGACTGAGCGGCTCTCGCTTATCTCGTTCGCTTGCCCGCCACCACTTGTAACGGCCGCTGCCGCTTAGAAGTAAGTCCACGCGAGCGCGCACCCGCCGCGTGCCCGCACACACCCGCCGCTTCAACAGTTTCACCCGGCCGCCCGAAGTCTCTGTGCTCCAAGTCCCAACGGCTGTCCGTGGGGTACATGCGCAGTAGCGCAATCCCACAGACACAGGGACTGGACGCAGAGACACTTGCACTTTATTATAGGTGATATGCTCACCATTTTTCTCCTTCTGAACATAATTTCAGGGAGGGAGGCTTAAAATACTCTTCTCATCTCTTAAGATTCTTTTTTAAAACAACAACAAGAAGAAGAACTTTCAGGTAAAACTCTAGCAGCTAAATGGGATGATATATATAAAAGGTTACCCTGATGAAGCAGCTGAGGCTGGGAAATTATATACAGTAGGAGGTTGGGACACAAGCCCTTTCTGGCTCTCCACAACATACTGGACACAAGCAGGTGTTTCTATGCATCTCCTTCTCCTCCCCCCACTTTAGTGGTGGTGCTAAAGTTCCCCTATGCTTCAAAAAAAGAGGCATGGAGAATGATCAAGGGTGTGGAGCATCTCCCCTATGAGGAAAAGTTGCAGCGTTTGAGACTTTCTAGTTCAGACAAAAAGGTGAGTAAACTGTGGCACAATAAAAATATATATAAAATTATGAACCACACAGAAAAAATGGTTTAGAGAAAAGCTTTTCTCCAGTTCCCTTAACCCTCATGGACACCCAATGATGTTAAATGGCTGAAGATTCAGGTCAGTTAAAAAAATAATCCTTCACAGAGTTAAACTATAGAACTTACACTCACAGGAGGCAGTGATGGCCACCAACTTAGCTGGCTTTCAAAAGAGAATTAGACAAATTCATGGGTGAGAAGCCTATTGATGGCTACTAGTCCTGATGGCTATGCTCTGCCTACACAGTTGAAGACAGCCATGCTTCTGAATACAGTTGCTGGAAACCACAGGAGGGGAGAGTGCTCTTGTGCTCAGATCCTGTTTGCAGGTTTCCCTCAGGCTTGTGGTTGGCCACTGTGAGAACAGGATGCTGAACTAGATGGACCATCAGCCTGATCCAGCAGAGCTCTTCTTATGTTCATTGTTTCCTCTGTTCCAGTTGCCCGGGGGGGGGGGGATATGAAATCTAAATGTGGGGGGCGACCGTTCCTGGGGCAGAGATGACTTGATCTGATGGCTCCTCTGGATCAAAACCACTATTTGCTGGCGGTTTTCCTCCCCTTGTTCTTTATCAGAGGAGACTTCAGGATCAAGGTATAGGCAGGGGTTGCACCCTGACAGATGTGCTCTAATTACCTGAGTCTAAGTTCTACATGCTAGTGGGAGGGGGCATCAAGATTTCAACAGTAGCTTGGTCCCAATTAAGGCAGGAACAGTGTCCCTGGTGAGTGCCAAGCTCAGGCAGAAGCTCATGACACACAGTGCGGTTACCAGGCAAGTCAGAATGGGATTTCAGCACCTTGGAGAGCTCCAAACAAGCAACTTGCTCCAAAGTAAATATCATGAGCACACAGCAATGTCAGAATCACACTTTGATTGGCGTGCTCAGATGGAGGAGAGGGAGGAGGGGAGGAATAAATGGGGGGGGGGGGTGAACTGTGGAAACCTGGATTGGAGAATGGGGACGTCCTCTTTCCTCCTGATTGTTAGCTGCTTCAGAGGGGGGAAACAGTGATGATTTGGAGAAAAGCCAGGACAGTATGCGACTGACCAAGGCCTTATTCATTTACAGGTGAAACTCAAAAAACTAGAATATCATGGAAAGGTTCCTTTCTTTCAGTAATTCAACTTAAAAGGTGAAACTAATATATGAGATAGACTCATGACATGCAAAGCGAGTTAGGTCAAGCCTTTATTTGTTATAATTGTGATGATTATGGCGTACAGCTGATGAGAACCCCAAAATAACAATTTCAACTTTGGGGTTTTCATCAGCTGTATGCCATAATCATCACAATTACTGTATAACAAACAAAGGCCTGACATATCTCGCTTTTCATTTCATGAGTCTATCTCATATATTAAACTCCAGTAGCTAATGAAAACAATTGCTTACATAAATGGACTTTTCCACGATATTCTAATTTTTCGAGTTTCACCTGTATGTCTCACTTTTTCCCCAAGGAGCTCAATTTGGTTTAGATGGCTCTCATATTGGTTCCACATTGATAAGAGCTCAATCGTTTAGTATGGCAGCACCTAGACTTTGGAACTCCCTGCTCATTGCTATACTGTATTCTTTTCGGCACCTGCTGAAAACGTTCTTGTTTAGACAAGCATACCCAGATGCTTAGAAATGCTGGTGTGAGTTTTAATCTGTTTTAGTATTTTAACTACTTGAAAATATTGTATTTTTTCTTGTTTATTTGTTTATAACTTTTTGTAAAAGACTTGGAGGTTTTTTAAAAACAACAACAACACCCATGTATAAATTTCATGAAATATATATATAAATAAATAAATAAATATTATCTTCACAACAAGCCTGTGAGGTAGGTTAGGTGGTGAAGAATTGTTGACTGGGCCAAGAACACCCTGTGAGTTTCATGCTTTCTTGGAGATTTGAACCCTAGTGCCCATATCCTAGTTTGACATGCTATGAAGGATACTCAAAAGTTTGAGCACCACCAGAGAAAATGCCCTTTTCTTCATGCAAGCAAAATGCACTTCGGCAAGTGATGGTTGTTGGAGAGAGGCCTCAGTAGAAAATTTTAATGCATGGGCAGGAATTCCAATTGTTATGAAACAACAGCAGGGAAGAGCTATTCCCATCACACTCTGCTTCCAAACTTGCTGGTTGCATCTGGCTTGCCACAGTTGGAACCTGGATGCAAGGCTTGATGGGTTTGGGGACATATTCCAGCAGGGCTCTTATGTATTCAATGCAAAATACCTTATATGTGCACGAAAAACGACAACCACTGCTGGTACACATAACATCATGTGTAAGATAAAAGGGCCTGACCATGATACCCCATGACCTGCTTTTGCTTCTGCACGGTGTATCAAGTGACTACAATCTGACTACAGCAGCAACACCTCATGTCTTCATGCCCTTATTATTTGGATTTCACATACCTTGTGGCTTTGCATTAAGTGGCAAGGGATTCAAGCTTTCACAGCATAGCAAAGCTATTTGTTCAGGCTTGGAGGCATTGGATTCCCTTGCCATTTTCTGCAAGCGGAGATGCAGGGAACTGGTGCCTGGGTGTGGTTATCTCTGCTGAAGAAAGTGGAGAGTGATCGTGCTGCTAAGATAGCTCAGTGTATCTAGAATTTGGGAGTTTTAATTTCTAGAGGGCAAGCAAGGAACTACATCAGGGTTGGGGAACCTGCGGACCTCCAGATATTGATGGACTACAACTCCTATCAGTCCCAGCCAGTGTGGCCAATAATAACATAAGCATATGAGAAGAGCCCTGCTGGATCAGACCAATGGCCCTTCCAGTCCAGCAGTGTGTGTGTGTGTGTGTGTGTGTGTAGCTTTCTGCATTTTTATATAGCTTTTTGTGGCTGGTTGCCTTTTAAAAAAAATTCTCTCCCATTGCACTCACTGGGTTGGAAATAATATTGGTAGCTCTAAGACTGGTGGAAGAACATAAGAAGAGCCTGCTGGATCAGGCCAATGACCCATCTAGTCCAGCATCTTGTTCTCATGGTTGCCCATCAGATGCCTAGGGGAAGCCCAAAAGCAGGATGTGAATGCAACAACAGCTCTCCCCATTTCGGATTCCCAGCAAATAGGATTCAGAGGCATACTGCCTCCAACAGTTGAGACAGAAGAAAGCCACTGTGGCTAGGATAGTGTATTCTTCCTTTAAAGCCACCCAAGTTGGTGGCCATCACTACTTTGAAGCTGGGGTGAGTAAATTCCATAGTTTAACTCTATACTTCACTTGATGTCCAAAAGTTCTAGCACTATGAGAAAGAGGAAAACAATGGTTTTCTCTACCCACTTTCTCCACACCATGCAAAATTTTATAGACTTCTATCATGTCACCTCTGACTTTCCTTTTCTCTCAACTTAAAAAGCCCCCCCAATGCTGCAAAACCTCTTCATGGGTTGTGGGGCAGGACCAACGGTGGTGATGAAGTCAAAGCTATGGGTGATATGAAGAAGGCTTTGCTGAAGGAACCAGGCTGATTTTGACTACTCATGTAGAAAATGACACTGGTAAAAAGAAAAGTTCCTTGTTGATCTTTGATCGCAGGTGGCATTGCAAAACCTTGGAGACAAGATAGAGAAGAGAAGATACAAGTGGTGTGTGTGTGTGTGTGTGTGTGTGTGTGTGAGGGAAGGAGTTTTCTTTATTGGGGGTAGATTTCCTCCTGTGCCTGCAGTTTGAGAAAGTGCTATCTGACACTGGGTTATGGATTGACAGAGCTGTGTTGTATTAAAGAACTAATAAATACAGACCCTCGGGTAAGAGTGCCACTATTATTAAAGTACACAGAGCTTGGCTCTGCACCTACCAAACTCCTTGACACACTCTCTCTCTCTCTCTCTCTCTGTGTGTGTGTGTGTGTCTGTGGATGTTGGACTTGCAGGACCTTATTACTCTTACTCTTTTAGGCCTCTTGAGATGCTCCACCAGGAACCTAAAATCTCCCTAGCAATTCTGCTCAGAAATGCATACTGGTGTGTGTGTGTGTGTGTTTATATAATATTCACACTATGAATATGTTATATCACATTAAAGCACTATGAGACTATGATACAATCATATTAAAGCACTATGATGCTATGATACAATCATGTATTGATTATGAGTGCTGCTCTTCCTTTATTTGGTGCCATTTATTTTCATTTCATAACAGGTATTTTGGTTTTAATTATAGAGCAATCTCTCGGTGGGGTGGGGGTTATCACTTGCTTTCATATTTCTAAGCCACTTTGAGAAACTCCTTTGAAGAAGGAAAGAACAGGGTCCCCCTTGCAGAGTCACCACAGGCATCTGGTTGGTCACTGTGAGAACAGGATGCTGAACTAGATGCAGGGCCGTCTTAAGTATATCCGGCGCCATGGTGCAAAGATCCCTCCAGCGTCCCCGCCCCCGTTTCCCAGAGTTGCCGACCTTTCTATGGTGCTGCTGGCAGCTTTGCAGGCCTGGAGGAGGCGGGCAGCGGCTGGAGGGTGGCTCCTCTGGCAGGGAAGAGGCGGAGGCACTGGGTGTGGTGTTGCTTCAGCGAGGCAGGTGAGGGTGGCGAGCTGATGCCGGGAGGCACCGTGCCCAGCCTTCACCTCTTCCCTGGTGTCTGTATTGCGGTGGCCACAGCAGGCGGAGACTCCAGGCGTGGTGCTGCTTCAGCGTGGCATGGCGGAGGTGGGCGAAGGCAGTGAGCTGATGCCAGGAGGTACAGCATCCAGCCTCCGCCTCTTCCCTAACACCCTGCAGAACTTGGTGCCCCGGTGCCCCGCACCACTTGCCTCTATGGGCAAGACGCCCCTGACTAGATGGGCCATTGGCCTGCTCCAGCAGGGCTCTTCTTACATTCTTAGAATGTTAAATCTGCAGTCCTATTGGTCCTTGAGCTGATGTCCCAAAGGCCCATAGGAAGCATCTGATTTCCCTCTGCAAGGGTGGAGAAGTCTGATCTCAGAGAGGGAGATCCAATATTTGCTTGCCTCTTTCTTGTTGCCACAGAAATCTCTCTGCCTTTTGCCCAACAGACATTGGAGCTCCTCTGACATTGGTGTGGGAGAAACTGAGGTGTGCCAAGAAACTGAGGTGTGCCAGGGGAAAGCATGGATATGATGGCTTTAAAAAGAGAATTGTGCAAATTTGTGACTATGGGCCACAATGGCTATGTTCTGTCTCCATGACTGGAGGCAGCAATGCTTCTGAGGCCCGGTAGCTGGAAGTCACGTGAAGGGAGAGTGGTCTTGTGCTTGAATCCTGCTTGCAGGTTTCCCATAGGCATCTGGTCAGCCACCATGGGAACAGGATGCTGGACTAGATGGGCCATTGGCCTAAGTCAGCAGGCTCTTTGTATGTTCTTACATCAGGAATGGCCTTCTCAAAACTCTCTCTCTCTCTCTCTCTCTCTCTCTCTCTCTCTCTCTCTCTCTCTCTCTCTCTCTCTGTGTGTGTGTGTGTGCTTTCCTTGCATTCCTCTGATGTCTCACTCAAGCCGGAAGCGTTTGGTGGAACTTCTCACTTTCATATTGAGCAGAACAATTGCTTGCGTCTCCTTAAGACCCAGAGCTTTCTCCCCACACAAGCCTTTAAGTGATCCACGCCTTCTGTTTCGATAAGCAACAAATGACTGGGATTATGATTATTAATACAAGCCACTCTGATAACGACAAGCCTCATTTTTGTGTGTGGCAAGCCCCATTTGTCTGCATTATCTGAACAATAATATTATCAATTTGCCTCACTTTGCCTGTGCTGGAGGAAGCAGGCGCTTCTAAAGGGGAGCTTAATTGATTGAGATTAGATGGGCTGTAGCAGCTGCGAAATGACAAAACGGAATCGGTTAAGTGACAGAGAAAATCAAAGTGGAAGTTGAAATGAGCAGAATAATTACTCAGGCCTGACTTCTGAAGAGAGAATGTTGATGCTGATAATAATGGAAATGCGTCTTCCTCCTGGAACCCGTGCACCAGATGGTCTTGGTTAATACGAATCCAAAAGGCTTTGGGATGCTCTCGCAAAGTGAGTAATCATGACGTTATTCTGTTGTCCAAGGGATGGGGAATCCCCAGCCCAGAGTCCAAATGTGGCTGGCCACTGTGAGAACAGGATGATGGGTGGGATGTGCCATTGGCCTGATCCAGCAGGGCTCTGAGAAGAAGAAGAAGAAGAAGAGGGGGAGTTTGGACTTGATATCCTGCCTTTCACTCCCTTTAAGGAGTCTCAAAGCAGCTTTCCCTTCCTTCCCCACAACAAACACTCTGTGAGGTGAGTGAGGCTGAGAGACTTCAGAGAAGTGTGACTAGCCCAAGGTCACCCGGCAGCTGCATGTGGAGGTGTGGAGACGCGAACGCGGTTCACCAGATTACAAGTCCACTGCTCTTAACCACTACACCACGCATGCTTACATTCTTATAATTTTGCACTGTGACTTCATGGCCAGATATCTGAGGACATGTGGCTGCTTGATCATTTCCACACATTCACACCCCCACTGAGGTTGGCCCTCAGAATTGTGCAAAATGTGTGAAATGTCCCTTACCCTCTTGAGCCTATCTTCAAATCGCCCACCACCTTGCTAATTAGGCCATCTTTCATGCAGTGAAATCTTCCCAGCGTGGTTGCATTGACACCAACACCGTCCGCTGCTCTTTCACATTTCGCTAATGGAGCCTGTGCATGATTTGTAAGGCTATTATGCAATAATAAGCAATTTGTTTCCATAAATATGTCAGGCAATGCCACTAGGTGGGGTTTCAGTGGGACCACGTGGAAGTGACATTTGCAGCCATAAAAACTGTTAGAACACTGAGTTGCAGTATTGTCATCCCGGATGATCTTATTCCCTGTCATTTGCTCCAGAGGGAGAACCAGGAGTCATGTTGCCCAAAGCTGGGATGTGGCCTAGTGTCAGGACTGAGCCCTAAGTAGCAGTCTGAGATGAGCCAGGACGAAGGATGGAAGAGACATTGAATTCAGTGTGCACTTAAATCCAGCCTATTGTGCACAATTATAATTATTGGGTATCACTTGTATTTTGTTAAGCATTTTTGTAACTTTTGTTGTTGTTGTTCTGTACACCACTTAGGTTTAGATCAGGCATAGGCAAACTCAGCCCTTCAGCTGTTTTGGGACTACAACTCCCACCATCTCTAACTAACAGGACCAGTGGTCAGGGATGATGGGAATTGTAGTTCCAAAACATCTGGAGGGCTGAGTTTACCTATGCCTGGTTTAGATAGATAGATAGCAGTTTAGAAATGGTCAAAATAAAGAAAGGAAGGATGCAATAGAAATATAAAGCAAAATCTAAAATGTCATATTCCATAGAATCATAGAATTGTAGAGTTGAAAGGGACTCAAGGGTCATCTAGTCCAATCTACTGCAATGCAGGAATCTTTTGCCCAACTTGGGGCTGGAACCCACAACTCTGCGATCAAGAGTCTCATGCTCTGCTAACTGAGATCTGATGCAGAAGAAAAGGTTAAGAAGAGGCATTTGTAATGCGAATGTGTATTCTGGCTGGACAGAATTGTCTGGGGTTTTTTGGTCTCTGACAGTTTCACATGAGTTCATTCACAAATCCATCCCATCCCATCCCATTTCTGCACCAACCTGCAATAGCATGAAAACCTGCATTATTTTTGTATGTATCCCCCCCAGACACATTTTTGTATGAATGACACACTAAAATATACATTTTTGAATGCATTTTAACCCAACATATAGATCTTTATATGCACTTTGGTACCTTTCTGAGTCAAAAACTATTGTAAAGCTCAGAAAACTGTAAATAATGGGATACTAGATGGATTATAATCTGTGTATTACTCTGAGAAGTGTGAATCAGGGTAGTTCATACAAAATATGGATGGAAGAAAATCCTCTGGCATCACTAATGTAGGGGTGTTTTTTTTTAATGCTCATTACAAAGCAAGAGAAAGAAAGGCTGCTCAAAGCCTCTGGTATCCAATCAGCCCATGCCATTCGATTAGCTAAGCCCCCAAAATGTGGCTGTTCATCATGGTGGATGGATTTTGCCTTGCTAGTGATCAAGTATAACTGTCTGCTAATATACTTGCTTCACACTTGACCGTGGAGTTGTCTGCAAGGAAGAAGCCTGTGCATCTAATCGTGGAGAGATTGCAAACTGATATGAAGTGTGCACCATCATCTTAGTCTCCCTCTTTTGGAGCTAAGCTTCTTGAACCAAGGGCACAGGTTGGCTGGCCACTGAGTCATATGATAAAGCAAGTGGCAGCGAAGGAAATGAAAACCCTGGGAGTAGCAGATGATGCAGGCAGGAGGTGCAGGCATTTTGCTCTACACTATCCGGCTTGCTCCCCAGGCAACCAGAGATCACATAAGCACGATTGTCTCTACCGTGCACCAGTTAAAACCAATGTTGCCAGGACCATCTGTTCAGGAACATGAGCTCATGGAACGGTGTGCCCAGCATTACGTCATTACGTTTGTCAGGTTCCCTTGGACCACATTTTTATGACCTCTTGCCAGCACACCCTTAAAGGAGACACAAGGAACCATCAGTGCAGTGGGGAAAGTTACATTTACTCAATTACAGCAACAGAGGAGATCTGCAAACAATCAAATAAACATAATTAGCCGAAACAAAATATAGTCTGAAGGTGGGATCTGGCCCCTCTCCACTCCTGAGCATGTTTATCGGCTCCACCTGTGGCCCCACAGCAAAGGACTGGAAGGAATTCTTCCCCCTTTCTACAATAACCTTGGGGCTGTGAACCCGCGAAGTGCCCCATGGCCCCACTGGGTCGGCATTCACCCTGGTGCACCTGCCAAACCTAAAGGTAACCCCAAAGGATCCAACACCAAGCCAGCGTAGGATGACTAAGGCTGTCCTTAACCCTATAATGCCACAGGTATTTACTCCACCGAGATCTTAACTTGTCTTTCCTGCCCAGACTGAAAGCCACTTAAACCAATCAAAACTGCCACTTGAAGGACAAGACTCATGACACTAAAAAAGAAGAGTCTCAAGGCCAATCAAGGGCTCCCAAAATATCCCTACTCAGCCCCCAAACAGGCAATTAGCAAACCCCAGACTGCATAGAGAAGGAGGGTGCTGTCAAGAGAAGAGTGGAGTGTTAGGGATGGAGCCAGCTGATAAAGCCTGATCTCACCCCTCCCCGATTTGCCTGATGGCTCACCTGACCCTTCCCTGACTCTTTGCCAGGAAAAAAACCATTCTGAGTCTTCTTTCAGGGGGAGTTGGGGTGTTGCAAATTCACCCCTACTCAAGGGTGGAAGCGACATTTATTTAAGGGACTTACCTGTCTCCTGGTAAAGAATGGTGGCTAGGGATGGAGGAAGAATCTGTTTTAAAGGGGTTTGTACAGGGAAATGCTTCTATTCCACTCAGGCTTTGCCTGCATTGGACTGGTTCTTGCACTGAGCACCTGCTTAAATCTGAACCATTCATGCATTGCCTTTTATTCAAAGCCTGATTAAACTATGCAAAACAATTACATATATTATGTATATATCACATGTATAATATGCATTAAAGAGTCAAGATTTTATTTTGTACTCGTATCTGCCCCCTGTAATTCCATTCCTTTTTCTAATCAGTTTACCAAAATAGAACACTGTATATATTTGTACATTTTCCTTATCTTTCCCCACTCTGTTATTTTCTTTGCAGATTACTTCTGAAAGCAATTAAAACAACATTTAATAAAAGAGTCAAGCCCCATGCGGCACTATATTTCTGCAGCATAGTTTTATAAGCATTAATGCCTAAATGTTTTTATTCCATGAGATATACCATTGGATGTATCTGCTTATGTGCTGCATATTTAAGGGAAGTTGGCATCTGTCTCCATATAATAGGGGTGGGGAGCTTCTGGTCCTCCAGATGTTGGTGTGCTACAACTCTCAGCATCCCTGATCATTGGCCATGCCAGAGTCCAACAATCTCTGAAGAGCTACCTGAAGGGCATATGCCACACCTTTAATAATGCTACAAACCCACAGTCTTGTTCCTGACCTGTCATTGCAAGTTCAGACCCCATGAGCATCTCTGTGAAATTTAAATTTTATGGAGGTTGGAGGATGGATGGCGGCTAACAGATTGAGGTTGAATCCTGACAAGACAGAAGTACTGTTTTGGGGGGACAGGGGGCAGGTGGGTGTGGGGGACTTCCTGGTCCTGAATGGGGTAACTGTGCCCCTGAAGGACCAGGTGCGCAGACTGGGAGTCATTTTGGACTCACAGCTGTCCATGGAGGCGCAGGTTAATTCTGTGTCCAGGGCGGCTGTCTACCAGCTCCATCTGGTATGCAGCCTGAGACCCTACCTGCTCACAGACTGCCTCGCCAGAGTGGTGCATGCTCTAGTTATCTCCCGCTTGGACTACTGCAATACATTCTATGTGGGGCTACCTTTGAAGTTGACCCGGAAACTGCAATTAATCCAGAATGTGGCAGCTAGACTGGTTACTGGGAGTGGCTGCCGGGACCACATAACACCAGTCCTGAGAGATCTGCATTGGCTCCCAGTACGTTTCCGAGTGCAATTCAAAGTGTTGGTGCTGACCTTTAAAGCCCTAAAAGGCCTTGGACCTGTATACAGTGGTGCCCCGCTAGACGAATGCCTCGCTAGACGAAAAACTCGCTAGACGAACGGCATTCGTCTAGCAGAAGCTGCCCCGCAAGACGAAAAAGTCAATGGAGCTGCTTCGTAAGACGAAAATTTTTCGTCTTTTTTTTTCGTCTAGCGAAAGCGCAGCTGTCATTGCCGCTTCGCTAGACGAAAAACCCGCTAGACGAAAATTTTCGCAGAACGAATTATTTTCGTCTAGCGGGGCACCACTGTACCTGAAAGAGTGTCTCCACCTCCATTGTTCAGTCCAGACACTGAGATCCAGCGCTGAGGGCCTTCTGGTGGTTCCCTCATTGCGAGAAGTGTGGTAACTAACAGGGAACCAGACAGAAGGCCTTCTCGGTAGTGGCACCCACCCTGTGGAATGCCCTCCCATCAGATGTCAAGGAAATAAGCAGCTATCCTATTTTTAAAAGACATCTGAAGGCAGCCCTGTTTAGGGAAGTTTTAAATATTTAATGCTGTGTTGTTTTTAACACTCATATGGGAGCTGCCCAGAGTGCCTGGGGAAACTCAGCCAGATGGGCGAGGTATAAATTATTATTATTATTATTATTATTATTATTATTATTATTATTATTATCCCTACATGCATCACTTCACACTTGTCCACACTGAATTGCGGCTTCCAAGTCCAGCTTTCAAGCTTTTAAACTTGGCCATATATATATATATATATATATATATATATATATATATATATATATATATAAAACTAAACCAATGTTATTTGTTTAAACCTAAGATACATTGACCCAGCATGGTATTTGCTTTCCAGTTGCACCTTTCAAACTACATTTTGCTACATCTTTTGGATCAAGAACTGCATGGCAATATTCTCAGAAGGGCAAAATCTGATGGGTGGCTCCATTCTGATAGGCACACGAACCCAGGAGGTGCCCAGCAGGAGGGTTCATACTGGGACATCCGATGATCACATTCTCAAGGACCTCCACCTCAGCATGCAAAATCTCCCACCCGCTGGGGTACAGCTACATTTGCTGTTTGACAAAACCACCCTCTCATCCAAGTCACGCCATAACTCTTTGAGAAGCAGTCTTTGTCAGATCCTTGCTGACATAAAGGAAGGCAGCTCCCACACATAAGTGGCATGGTGTTACTTGTAACAAATCATCAGCTTCAGCCAAGCAAGCCGTAGTGCATTCCAAAGAAACCCCCCTTTTCTTTGATGCAAATGTAAGCTAACATTTTGGGTTTCTTTCTTTCTTTGTTCTTTAAGCCCACCATCTAGTGCTCATTGTCTTCAAAGTACAAGCAAACACTCAACATATTGAATGCAACGTTTCATGTCAGTTTGGCAGTATATATTTTATGACACTTTCTCTTCCTGTCATAAAGACTTTAGGGCTCAAAGAAAGCATGGTCTTGTGAAAGGAAGCAGCTTCCCCCTCCTCTCACTCTGCGATATTAACTTGAACCTTTTTGCTCATAGCCAATAGCGGATGCATTCAGACAGTGTTTGATTCTGTTTCCCCAACATTTCCTTACCCAATAATTTATTTGTTTTCCCCCTGATCTTTCATATAATATAAAAAAGTTAGTTCTGGAAAGCTAGCAGAATCTTGCAGAGGTTTAGCACTTGTTTCCATGCTTATGCTTAATTGCTTCCTGAACAAAATCTGTTTGTGACCTTGTTAACCCGGAAGATTGCTGGAGTTTTGTGCTGCAATGGTTTTCATGGATCATGCCACTGAATTTGAGAGGTCATGTGCCACACAACATCATGTGGTAATATGATTATTCAAGTGTGATTCCACACTTGTAGGAGGAACCTTGCACATTCTCACAAAAGTCTTCCACCTTCCCATCCTATTTGTTTGTAGGCACAATTGATTTGCCTTTCCCCCTCCAAGAATGTTTTTAAAAGAGCAGTGAAGTTTCCTCACAGCACTATCCTACACATGTCTACTCAGAAGTAAGTCCCATTGAATTTAGTAGGATTTACTCTCAGGTACGTGAATCTAGGGACACGGGTGGCACTGTGGGTTAAACCACAGAGCCTAGGGCTTGCTGATCAGAAGGTCGGTGGTTCAAATTCCCACGATGGGGTGAGCTCCCGTTGCTCGGTCCCTGCTCCTGCCCACCTAGCAGTTCGAAAGCACATCAAAAGTGCAAGTAGATAAATAGGTACCGCTCTGGCGGGAAGGTAAACGGCATTTCCATGCACTGCTCTGGTTCACCAGAAGCGGCTTTGTCATGCTGGCCACATGACCCGGAAGCTGTATGCCGGCTACCTTGACCAGTAAAGCGAGATGAGCGCCGCAACCCCAGAGTCGGACACGACTGGACCTAATGGTCAGGGGTCCCTTTACCTTTACTTTATGTGAATCTACGATTTAAGGTTTGGCTTAATCGAATTTCAACAGACACCTAAAGGATTTGCTGTTGATGTGAAAAAGGGATTTATCATTCAATATGCAAAGGAACAGGGTATTTTTTTCTCCCTTTGCAACTGGAAGGAAATTTTCCAAAGAAAGAAAACTGGGGGGGGGGGGGGGTGTTCCATCAAGTTGTAGGAGGCACTCCATAATTGTTTGCTGACACAGCTTCCTATTCATAAAATATCATAAAGAGTAAATGAGTTGATAATGTAAATCAGTAATTAGGATTTGGTGCATGCTTATGCTATTTACATATTTTAATGCTTTGATATTAACATGTCAACTTTAATAGGATGTAAATGAATTCTCCTGGGTGTGATTTATCCTGTTAGGCATTAGACACTGTTCATTTGCTGCAACTGTAAATTTTACTTCTCTTCTCTGTCATTTTTAGCATAATCTTTCCGCAGAATCTTAGGAGAACATTTTCTCTAATGAAATGCTTTGGTTTCAATCAATTCTAGAATGGGAGAATGCTAATGGCCACAAGACATAGCTCAGAAACAGACCCCCTGCCCCCTGTAAAAGACTCAACCCGGATCTCTTTGTTTATAGCAGGGAGGGGGCACCTGCAGCACTCTAGATATTGCTGGACTCTACACCCCGTCAGCCCTAGCCAGCATGGCCAATGGACAGGGATGATGGGAGTTGTAGTTCAGTAACATCTGGAGGGCAACATATTCCCCATCCACAGAGAAGAAGGCTATCAGTGTGGCTACTAGTCATGATGGCTATATATTACCTCTAGCAGCAGAGGCACTTTAGCCCTGAATAGCCTTCATGAGGGCACTACCAAGGGAGAGGGTGCAATGGTCAGAGGGGAATCGTTTACACAGCTTTTCTCCCTGTGCTGGTCTTCCACTCAAAGAGCTCAGCCTCTGTGGCTGCCTTTGATTATTATTATTATTATTATTATTATTATTATTATTATTATTATGAGTCAGGGGTGGCAGTATTTGCAATTCAGTGTCAGTGTTTTTTGGACCTACATTATTTGGTTGAGATTCTGATATCACCTTGAACCTTCTGCAAAGTTCTGAGAACATGTGCACATAGGAAGAGCCCAGCTGTATCAGGTCAATGGCCCATTTAGTCCAGCATCCTGTTCTCACAGTGGCTGAACAGATGCTGTGGGAAACCAGCAAGCAGGACCTGAGAACAAGAGAAAGTCTTCTCCTGTGGTTTCCAGTGACAGGTATTCAGAAGCATTGCTGCCTCCAAATGTAGAGGCAGAGCATAGCCACCCTGGGTAGTAGTTTTGTTAGTTTTGGCAGGGGGACAGAATGGATGAGCTATGAAAATGTGGCTGACCATTTTGGGTCTTGGAGATTTGCATGGACTAGAAGTTCTGAACCTATTAATTAATAAAAGGAGGACACAGGCTAGAATGCAGAGACATCTGTGGAAATGGGAAAGGAACGGACAGGAGACAAAAAATTGTTATGTGTTAACAAGGACCTTTTAAAGATAAGAAAGACGCAGGACTATTTTAAGCCAAGGGCAGATGACACAAAATTCAAAATTTAATGAGGCTTAAATGCCATAGAATCTGCCAGATGTACAGTCTGCGGCACAAAGGCTCGGCACAATCATGTACCTTTCCATAACATTTTTAAAGGGCCCTTAAAATGCACACGCACATAAATTTGCTCATAAGATTCGGGGATGTCGCCCAGAACCATTTCAGAGAGCCAAACAGAGAGTCCATTTCAAGTTCAGGATTTTTGAGAATATTAACTATGGAAAGTTTTGCAGTAGATCTGTCTTCAGTACAGATGGCTTTAACAGACATACACGGGCAACCATGTGCACTCGACCCTGGCCCATCTCTCTTGGTTATATTGGTCAAACTAGACATGGCCAGTTTTGCCCAGGGTATGATCAACTCCACTGATTGAGATGGATAGTTTCTCCTTGGAGGAGGCAATCATGAGAACAGCAGCCTTCCTTAATTTAACACCCTGCTGGAATAAAAATGTCTGAATGGATTTGTGGAATGTGAGAACAGAACTGGCTTGATAGACTTCTCTGATAAGAAAATGCCAAAGAGAGGGGTCACCACTATACAAGTCCTGCTAGTATAGTGGAACGATGAATCTGAAGCAAAGTACTGTATGGAAGGTGGAAGTCACTGTATAGCACCATCCTAATCTCAGACAAAAATGAAATTCTAGGCCAGACACCTCCTCTGTGTAGGCGAAGGCTGATTAGGGAGAAGATGCCCCCTTAGCTAACCTAGTCTCTAACTATTTAGGGCAAGCATGGCCAAACTTGGCCCTCCAGCTTCTTTTGGAACTACAATTCTCATCATCCTTGACCACTGGTCCTGTTAGCTAGGGATGATGGGAGTTGTAGTTCCAAAACAGCTGGAGGGCCAAGTTTGGCCATGCCTGGTTTAGGGCTAGAGGTACTGTGAGGAGTTGGAGATAGAGGCAACTGTTTCCCACAGCTGGTTGTTTCTCCCCTGAAAACACACATGAGCAGGAAGTTGGAAAGGGAGAGAATGCAGGCACTGGAGCTGCTCCCCTGGGTAATTTGAGGTTGGCTAAAAGGCAACCATTGCCTGCAGCAAAGCAGAATGGCTTGAAATGGTGTATGATAGGTATGGGGAGCCATGGGCCCTCCAGATGATGTTGAACTACAATTCCCATCTCCCTTGGCTCTTGGCCCCAACTGCTGGGGCTGATGGGAGTTGCAGTTCAGCAACATATGGAAGGCCAAAGGTCCCCCACACTTCAGCAAACCAGGAAGAAACAGAGCACTATAGTTTGCAGAATTGTGAGGTGCAAGAGCAGAGTGAGAAGGCAAAATTGAGTCTGAAGTAATTGTTCAGTCCATTGGTGAGCCCGTGAGGAAAGGGAGTGGCTTAGAGAAAGAACCAGCAGTGTCAAAAAATCCCTGCTTCCAGTAGAGACCAGGGGTGGGTGGAATCCTAAACAGGAGCACTCCATGCAGATCATTTTGTTACAGGCCCCACTTATATTTGAGATGCAGCTTAAATGTAAAAAGAGTGAAGTGGTTCTGCATTTTGCAGGCATACTTTATATCCAAGGTCCAGGAATTCTTGCATATGGGATGACTTTGGCTAGACAGATGACCTGGGGGTGGCAAAGTCAGCATGTCCCCACTTATCATTGTGGAAAAAGGAGCTTTGACCAATGCCAGCTGGCAAAGAAGGCAGGAGAAAGACAAGAGCCTGCTTGCACCCCTAAGCCAGCTGGCCATAATTTCTGAGGGACTGGAATATCAAGAGTTTGGAATGGTTGCTAAGCTGGACTCTTGCTGGACATTCTGTAAAGTGGATTTGGAGCATTTTGCTATACTAAAGAAACAAAAAAAAATCATTGGGATCCATTCTCTAAACTGCCAAAAATACCGGTATATGGACTGGGCACAGGCTGAAGCTGCCAAAAACTGCTTGGCTCCACCTGCAAGCTACTAAAAACCAGTGGACTCTAGCCTTAGGCTGCCAGAGCTGAGCCCTGCCCAGATCTCTAACCTGAGGTCTCTTATAGGAATGGGTGAATCTATCCATTTTTGTTTCTTTCAGGTTCTCATTTTTCCAATCTTAAGTTCATTTCTCCACATTTCTGCATCAGTTTGCAATTTAAAAACAAACAAAATGGTTTTCATGAAAATTCACCAGCATTTTTGTGTGAATTTCTCTTGCAGTAAGCATTTTGAAATGCAATTTTGCCAAATATAAATGTTTGACAAGGCAATTTCCCCTGTTGTAAAGCATTTTTAAAAGGAATTGATTTAGTCACTAGGAGGTAATATATTGTTTAGTTATTGTCCTTCCTTGCTCACGTGAATGAGATCAGCAGAGTATCACCCTTTGCAGCTTAAACTTGGAAGCTAAAACAATGTTGATAATAATCAATAATCCAGGATGCTTTAATGTGGACTGGATTTTCCTTGGTATTACCCTCTTTCTCCCCACAAAACATTGTTTTGTGAAGAAGTAAAAGTAGTATTTACTTACACACTCTAGGTTTTGAAGTAGCAGTTACACTAGCAAACTACTATCTAAGACCTTATAAGAAGCTATATAGGTCTTTATTCCAAGACTTAGCAGCCTTAGTCTGTGTACATACAACACATTTAAACAACATTACTCCCTGGAAGCTGTAGTTCATTAAGAGTTGTAACTCCATTAGAAGTCAACTACAGTTCTCAGGAGCGTCCATGAGGGGTAAACTATGTGCTTTAAATGCATAGTGTGTTCACAGAATTAGAGCGCAATTCATCAATGAGTCAACCACCTCTACATGCCCAATTCTTGTGTCACACCCTGCTTATGTGCAAAGGTTTTGTTCACTGTTTAGGGCTACTCTTATCCCCACACATCTGGATATTGTGAATAGTGTCAGTCTTCCCAAGAGGAAGGTGCCCGACTTTCCCTTGAAATGAATGCAACTAAAACATTAATAACACCCACAGCTGAGGAAAGTGAAGCCTGACAGGGGAAGGTTCACCCTCGATCCTTCAAGCCCCTGCTGTTGTGCAAGGAAAACTCCACACAAAAACATATGAATTATGGATAGAGCATTGGCTTTCACTGTGAAATTCTTAGGCTTTCTAGTTTGTGTCAGAGTCAAGGCTCCCCCCGCCACCCCATTCCTATTAAACATGGGAGTTATTCTAAAAAGGCAGACTTGTACATTTTACTGAGATATAGAAATATGTCTTAGGTGGCAGATAACATGTACACTTCCCAGCATGAAACAATATTTTTCAAACCCCCTCCATCCCCTAAACCTGCCAGTTTTTTTCCACAGCAAAAGCACGAGATGCAATAAATAGAAACATCATGAAATGGGCATTTTCTCATAAAGAAGGTCTCAGGCTGCAGGTTTCTGTTGATTTCACAGCAGATCAATCAACTGACAGCCTGAGCCATGGCACATTTTCTGAGAAGTAGGTTGCACTGAGTTCAGTGAGACTTGCTATCAAGGAAGTGTGCCCAGGATTGTAGCAAACCCTTCAATCACACTCCTTCCCCGATTCTTTACAGAATAACACCTGGAGGACACTGAGGAATTCTGCTGTGGTCCCTGTGGAAGTATCACCTAAAGAGGCAAACATGGAACCACAAATACACACAATGATGAAGTAGATGCCTTGGTTCCTAGGTGTGGCGTGTGAAACAAAGTTTTCAGGATTCTAGAGCTGTGATTCTCACATTGCAGGGGGCTGGATTAGGTGACTCTTGGGTTCCCTTCCAACTCTACAATTCTATGATTCTATGTATGCAGCAGGGGACAGTTTAGAAGTTCATTGCTAGATGATGATCAGGATGGATAAAAGAAAGTAATTCTCCACACAGCACATTGTTAAACTATGGAACTTGCTCGCCACCAACTTGGAGGGCTGGGCAAATTCATGGAGGAGAAAGCTATTGGTGGATATCAGCCATGGTGGCTATGCTCTGCCTCCCTCCCTGGTTGGAGAAAGCAATGCTTCTGAATACCAGTTGTTGAAAACCCCAAGAGGAGGCAGTGCTCTTGTGCTCAAGTCCCTCCTTGCAGGTTTCCCACAGGCATCTAGTTGGCCACTGTGAGAAAAGAATTATGGACTAGTTGGGCCATTGGCCTGATCCAGCAGGCTCTTCTTATGTTCTTATGATGTCTTGGGTGGAGCAAAGACAGCGAGGCAGTTCAGTAATTTTAGGATCCATACTAAATCCTCTTAAATCATTGCTCTCCATATGTACCGGTAGTTGGACCGCAACTCCCATCACACCCAACCACTGGCTATGCAAGTTGGGGGAAGATGGGATTCAGAGTCCAATAACAACTGAAATCACAAGTTCCCCACCCTTGATCTCATATATATATATATTTTTTAAGAAACTGGGTGAGAATGAAAAAGAAAACTGCAACTCTCTCTCTCTCTCTCTCTCTCTCTCTCTCTCTCACACACACACACCCCCCCCCCACATTTATATTTGCAACTAGAACGGAAAAACAACAACTCCATTGCCAAAGAACATTTACACTAAGAATAGTCCATTAGTTCTGTTTCCAACATACACATTAATTCAGGCACTCCAAATGTCCAAATATGAAATGGATAATTAAAAAACCAAACAAATGAACTTTATAGTTATAAGCCATGCCTTCAAATGAAAATAAGTGTTCAAAAGGGAACAAGTCTTGCTCCTTGCTTTGCTGGCAACTGGTCCAAAATGTTGGATTGGGGTGAGGAGGAGGTAACTGTGTATAAACCAGATGCCCTAAAACAAAACTATATAGAGCTCCCTATCTGATTTTTTTTTTTCCTTCCAGGAGGAGGGTATTATTAACTGGTCTCCTTTCCCATCACTTCAGCAAATGGACTTCAGTTAGACGGCTTAATTATGTTACACCGTATTGGGACATTTTCTCATATAATTCCCCCCAGAGTTACTGATATTTGCTTTTTGATATTAGCATGTGCTAGAGAGGAGTGAGTGACACAGAGAGATATTTGTACGTCTTAAACCCTTTATTTACTTTATTTCCTCTCTGGTTTGAAAGACTGGGGTGCTGAAGAACTATCCGTTTTGCCTATAATTTTAGATTGCTTCTGTGTTGCTTTTGAGAGATGAAAACACTCTCTGGATTCATGCCTGTTCCTAGACATCTATGACAATACTAACATTTGAACATCAAATAAATGCATTCAGTCTTTTGGTTTCCAGCCACATTGATGTGGTGGAGGGTGGATGCAGGGCAGTACCGCTCTGGGACTTTTACCAGAGCAGAAGCAATGCCATAATCTGCTGCTGGAGCACTAGGGTAATCAATGAACTGTCAGAGAATTCGGAAACTAATCCAGCAGAGGCTGGATACGGATTTCCTTTTCTTTGATGGGGTTGGGTTCCTACTCCATGCTACATGTAGAAATGCTGTAACACTTCTTCTCAAGGTTGTTTGCCTTTCTTTTGGGGATGATTAGAGTTGTGGTCCAACAACATCTGGAGG
The DNA here is from genome assembly GCF_009819535.1 of Lacerta agilis. Classification (NCBI taxonomy): domain Eukaryota; kingdom Metazoa; phylum Chordata; class Lepidosauria; order Squamata; family Lacertidae; genus Lacerta; species Lacerta agilis. The sequence continues at coordinate 29,847,448 of NC_046319.1, forward strand.
ATGCCAGGTTTGGGAAGGTTGATCTACAGTTCCAAAACTATAACAGACATATATTATCCCCAGGGAATTCCAGTAACTGTAAAGGAGGTAAAGGAGGATTCTTAGCATCCCTATCAAACTACAGTTCCCAGAATTCTTTGAAGAAAGCCACAACAGCTGGAGATAGAGAGACAACAGAGAGAGAAACAGAGAGAGAGAGGGAGGAGGAGGAGGAGGAGAAGAAGAAGAAGAAGAAGAAGAAGAAGAAGAAGAAGAAGAAGAGTCTGCTAGATCAGGCCAGTGGCCCATCTAGTCCAGCACCCTGTTCTCATAGTGGCAAACATATGGCTGTGGGAAACCTGCAAGCATGACCTGAGAACAAGAGCCCCCCTCTCTCTGGTGGTTTCACTCTCTCTGGTGGTTTCAAGAAACAGATATTCAGAAGCATTTACTGCCTCCAACTGTGGAGGCAGAACATAGTTTTCATGGCTAGCAGTTGTTGATAGCATTCTCCTCCATAGATACATGCTGTGGGAAATATAATGGACACAATCCAGCCAAAGTCAGTTACCTTGAAGTGCCACTGATTTCACTAGGAGAGTTAGACTGCAATGCTATAGGCATCTGGGTGTAATCATTGCCAGTGAATCCAGTGAGATTTACTTCTGAGTAGAAATGTATAGGTTTGCACTCTTTACCACATGCTTAAATCTCTCCCACTAAAATCAACGGGACCACAGAGTACCTAACTTTGGCAGGATCGTGCCCTACATTTCGAGATTTCCTCCCCTACTTCTTAATTTAAATCTCATTATGTTTGGAAAGGCTGGATATATTCCTAATTATAGCTGAGTAAACTGTTCAATTAATTGATGAATTTAACAACGTAACAATTAAATGAGATAGTTTGAAAGTAAATGGTATGATTGGGGTTTTTTCCCTGCCTAATTTTTCTCCTTCAATTTCTCACAGAATATCAAAGTTTTAATAGCCATCTAAGGGTAAATTGCTAAATTTCTTGAAAGAGACATTTAGCATATGCAATGTCTAATTGGGTTGATATACAAAGCTACCAGACTGTGACACAGGAAGTATTTCGATCCAAATCTAATAACTGCTTCCATTGATGTATATGTTCCATTAACTTCACATTTCCACCCTCCCTCCCCACCACCACCACTACAAAAAAAATCTGGATGTATAAATTCTGAGAAACTTTAATTTTGATAAACTTTAATCGAAAGTGCAATTACAAGGATTGCATATATTTAGTTTTTCTATGACATGGTGCTTGGGTGCTTGATGAGAAGCTGGAAGCATTGAATTAAGAAGCACAAATTGCACAGGATTTTTCTACTACTTGCATATACACAAATAGCTCCTCCTTGTTCCTTCTAACAGTAAACATAAGATCATATGAAGAGCCTGCTGGATCAAGCCAATGGCCCATCTAGTCATACAATCACAGAATCATTGAGTTGGAAGCGACCTTGAGGGTCCTCTAGTCCAACCCCCAGCAATGCACAAATTTCAACTAAAGCATCGCTGACAGATGGCCACTCAACCTCTGCTTAAAAACCTTTAATGAAAGTCTGCCGCCTTTCAAGGGAATCCACTGTCAAAGAGGTCTTGCCATCAGAAAGTTTAGCATCCTGTCCTCACTGTGGCCAACCAGATGGCTTTGAACACAAGATCATTCTCCCATCCTTTGCTTTCTGGCAACTGATATCCAGACTCGTTTTAGTGCAAATTTCTCCTAACAGACATATTTTGGTAATCAAATCTGCACAATATGCACATTTTTGCAAAGCAGCTACTCCTTATATAAGGCATTTTTGTTTTGTTTTTGGCTATTTTCTAACATAGATGCACCTCGGAAGGTGCTGGGGACACATATCTTTACCTTGGCAATTTGACACCTGAGATGTTTGCTTTCAGGGGTCATCCTTTTCCTGAGACTGTAATCTGTTTTAACTTTTTTAAATTCTGAATTTTAAATTGTTGTATCCTGCACTGGGACCTGCTGGTGGACAAACAACAACAACAACAACAACAACAACATAAAATTGTTGGAAGTGATTCTAAAGTCTAGCCCAACATCCTGCAATGCAGGAATCACTAATGTGATGATGATGGTGGTGCATTTTATGCCCCTTTATGATTCTGCATTTTTGTACACAATGGGTGGAACCGAATTAGGTTTTACTCAGAGTAGACCCATTAAAATTAATGGACTTATCATAGTCATGTTCAATCATTTCAGTGGGGCTACTCTGAGTGAAACCTAGCTGGATACAAACCAATATTGGCTGGAGAACTACATTGCAAAAAGTGCAAATTTCGAAGGATGGCTGTGTTTCGGTTCGTGCACCGTCTCTGAAAGTGCGAATCAGGTAGTCTCCCCTATAAATGCAAACTGACTTCCCTTTCTCCTCCATCCCTAACTGAAGGACATATAAGATTCGAGCCTGGGCAAATCAGATACAAACAATGCAAGTTTCACCTACATGTTTTATGAGTTGTACTTTGACAAGGGTTTAATAGAAGGGTCCCCCCTCCCTCCCGCGTGTTTGTAACAGTACTTCAGTTCGTTTAAATACTGCCAGAGCAAGAGACATTTTGCTTTTATGCTCCACAGAAGGCCATTAGGGCTCCTACATCTGTTCATGTATCTCTAGTAAATCAAAGTGGAACATTTGTCTTATCCAGCAAGCATTTTAGTGTCTTCTTGTTCTTTTGTTTATTCTTTAGTGGCTGGTTTAACCCTGCCCTGTCCAGTACTGTTTGGGAAATGGGCAAGGCACAGCTTTTGAGACGAGAGATTAGACAATACCATTTGCCCAAAACAATCTAAAAGACCTGGGGATTAGGAATGGGGCCTGGAAGAACCTAAAGTGCACTACTTGGCTAACAAAGCCTGTGAAGACATTGCTGCTTGCTCTAGCTCCAGTGCACTGCTGCAGAAATCCTGGAATTACAGAAGCCACCCCGGCTTCTGATTTGATACCAAAATGTCCTGTTTCCCCCCACTCCAGCACTGCTACTACTGACCTTGGGGAGGATAAGCCTGGCACTCGCAGTGGTGCCACAATCTCATGTAAGTAATCTAGTTTATGGCAGAGCAGAGCACCAAAAGATGCCCATTCTGATTTTCATCATAGGAATGTTGGAGGGTATGGATCTGGGTAAGATGCCACTGTGAGAAGAGGATGCTTAACTAGATGGGCCACTGGCCTGATCCATCAGGATCTTCTTATCTGGTTGGCCACTGTGAGTGCAGTATGCCAAATTAGATAGACCTGAGCCAGATTAGATAGACCCCATTTGACCCGCACCTCCTTGGAAGTATTCGAACAGAGGAGCCTGCTTTTTTCATGTTAATATGAGTCACGAAGTGACATTGTTTGAACTGCAAGCAATCGTTAAAAAAAGAAAGGCATGAAAGGCATGAAAGATGTGGACGCTGGCCATAGTCTTTTCAACAACAGGTTGCACACACACAAAAAGCACCCCACGGAGCATTGCTGGGTTTTTATTTTGTTTTTATGATGACGCAGGACAAGAAAGAACAGCTGCCGAGAGCCTGATGAAGTCAAAGGCCTCCGTTGTGTTTCTATAATACCCCTTTTAGCCAGTCAACAAAGTAGCGAGAGGTGACCACAGTAGACTTGTGCATTTCTGTGTGTGAGAGAGTGTGATGGAGAGAGAGAGAGAGCGCGCAAACAAATGCATTTTTGGAACTCCAGTTGTAAAGGAAGTTATTTGCTCCAAGGGACAAAGAGCCAGGCGGGAGAGAGAAACAGAGCTCATTGCGTTCTGCGCACTGCTGAGGTATCCTCCATTTTTAAACACGCCAAGACACGGCCACCAACAAAGACGTTCTCACTGTTGTTTGGAGCTCCTGCAGCCGAGTGAATGAAGGCTCCAGCTAGGCCTTTCTTTGTGTTTCCTTGTCCATATTTACTGTGTTTTCCCCTCTCTGAATGACATGGAACTGGAGGCACCCGCTGATCTACAGTTAACAAGGCACCATCAATGACTTAAAGAGGCAGTCAAGTCTGTTGATAGAATATTCTAAGCCTGGAGCAGCCAGTGGGTTGTATCCAGCAGTAGTCTTCCTTAGAGTAGACCCATGGAAATTTATGAACCTAAGTTGGCCATGTCCATTAACTTCAGCAAGTCTGGGTAGAACCACATTCACACAATGCATTTAAACCACTATGATACCACTTTAAACAGTTGTGGCTTTCCCCGAAGAATTCTGGGAGCTGTTGTTTGTTAACAGTGCTGCTGAGAGATGTTAGGAGACCCTCTATTCCCTCACACAGCTACAATTCTTAGAGTGGTTTAACAATCAATCCTTCTCCACAGGGAACTGTGGGAATTGTAGCTCTGTGGGGGAAATAGGGGTCCCCGAACGACACTTGGCACCCTTAACAAACTACAGCTCCCAGAATTACATGGAGAAAGCCATGGCTATTTAAAGTGGTATCATAGTATTTGAAATGTATGGTGTGAATATGGCTGCAGTGTGGTGAAGTTGCTAGTATCTTTGACTACGACACCAGTGAGGTTCACATTCCTCTACAATTCACAGAGTTCCCTGTTAAGAGGGATTGATAGTTAAATCGTTCTGTGCATTGTAGCTCTGTGAGGGATGGGGGTGTGGGGTCCCCTAGCAACAGCTCCCAGAATTATTGGGGGGAAGTCATGACTTTTAAAAGTAATATCATAGTGCTTTAAATATTGTTGCACACCACCCCAATCTCCAAGGGGTGCCATATTCAAGAGGTTCCAGGTTTTACACAAAGTTTGGTTTCCTCAGAATGAGGGAAAGCGGAGACTGTGCTGTCTTTAGGATATATGGTTCATTTCTACATCCTGAGCCTACAATGGAGGGGCGCACAGCATTAACACCCCAAGAGGGTCTTGCTTCTCCCATAGCCATAGCCTTGGATTCCAGCAGAAATCAGGCATGGCTCTGCTTCTCACCTGTCCAGCCTTCAGCTTGCATCCTGCTTCTACCTCACACATCTAACTCCCAACTCTGCCCTTCATCTCTCCAACTACCAGCAAATTGAGGAAGGGGGACCCAGCCATTTGCTATATGGCACAGAGCCACTTCCTTTGTTACCTTAATGCCCCATAGTTAGAGGGCCATAACCTCACTAGGAAGCCTGGCTATTCCAGGAATTGAATCCATGCTGAATCAGGAATTAGAAGGTGGGTGGGCTCAGGCATATAGTCTCCTCTCTCGCAAACTCATAACAATATGTTCTGTGAATGTGGCGTATAAGGTGGGCCAGTGTCTCTTTGTGTCATATGAATGTGCCTAGCTTTTAGCAGCGCTCTGGGAAAAAACTAATACTCTAAATGCCAATCCAAAAATGTATTTCAGGAAGGGGTTCCAGGGCCTGCCCCCCCAATGTGTCAAAATTGTGATATGGATACAGGGACGTCTCACCCATAGACGTTAGTGGCGCGGGGCGCCACCGCGCAAGGTTCCGGGGGGTGCTGCGCCAGGCTAGAGTTCGGGGAACGCGCTGAGTGAGTGAGGGTGAGTGCGCTGCTCCTGCCAAGCATCGGCTCAGTTCCCCCCCCAAAAAATGTCTGAAAACGTCAGCTTTGTACTTAAACACAAATTGGCCGGGAACTTCATTCTTTGTGTCTATCAATTTATTTAAAGAACAACAAATTGGTGATTGCTTTAACTTTTTGATATGTGGTGATTTGAATCATGAGGATGAATTAGAAGAACTGCTGAGTCTTGAATGAGTCCTGCTTTGGAACTGAGGACTTCATTAGATTTTCTTCTGCCTTTTCATTTTATTTTGTTCTATAAGAGCTTGTTAGAGATAATGTGTAAGCGTGGTGTCAGGTCCCTAAAAAAAAGGTTGACAACTCTGGGAAATGGGGTGGGGGGGCACCGGTGGGATCTTCGCACCAAGGCGCCTGATATGCTTAAGACGGCCCTGTATGGATAATGGATGTCCTATATATTAAAACCCTGTTGTTTGGCACCCATTAAGGTGCATGGTGTCTCTATGAGCAGCACATCCAGAAACAAAGCATTTGTTCGCTGTGAAAGTGCATGGAGTAATATCAAAATTCTTTCCAATACATTTGTCTGTAGTGCAGATGACAATAAGAGAGATACTTTGTGAAGGTAAAGTACAGTAATCAACAATACCACCATAAGCAATGCACATTATCCAGCATGGGGTTTATAATGAATAATTGCTGGGTTATTAGTGCTTAGCAAATTAAGGGTATTTCCATTTATTACTGCACTCCGTTAAGGATGGGGGCTTAATTTATTTATTTATTTCCACCCCAAAAAAGCAAATTCACCGGAAACAGACAGTTTGGGATTTATGCTCGTAATGATTGCTACATGGTCCATTAAGACCACCTCTAAGTGAGCTTAATTTGTAGCAGATAAATGTACATGTCTCCATATTTTTCAACATTGTTTATGGTGCATCTTGCGCAGCTGTGCCCAGCTGATTAAATCCTCGCAAAATTTAAATAGGAAACCCATTACATTGACAGTATTATATCCATTCATCATGCCCGCACTTTCTGTTCAACTCTCGACGCCTCGCCTGGGTGTTTCTTTGCAGAGGTTCGTTAAATATGCAGAGCGATGCCATTTTGCTGCTTGTGTTGTTTCCTGCGTCCTTTTGTTTCTCAACTTGCTTACTGTCACCCTCTTTGTTGTCTTCTGCCATCTTCCAGTTTAGAAGCAATTTGACTAAAGAGGAGCCAACTCCCCCCTTTCTTTCACACTGCTCTAGAAAAATAAGGCTGCATTGCAGAATCTCCCCAAAATATTATTCAGTTATTCTTCTTCTTGCAGTGGCTGCCATTTTATCCCCCAAAATGCACTGGAATGAAACTAGGCCTGGAGCATTCTGGAGAATACAAAATGGCAGCCCAGTCACCAATACAGTTGCTGAGAATGTCACTTGCAAAAACAAACGAGGCTCAAAACCTTAGAAGGGGCAGGGAGCTGGATGCTGTGCTACTGTCACTACTAACAATAAGGCCCACCCCTGAGAAACTGGTCACATCCACCAGACCCTCCAAGTGTCCCTATTTCCCAGGAACAGTCCCAGATATACAGAAACTGTCTTGGTTTCTGATTTGATCCTGGAATGTCCCGCTTTTCCTTAGGATGTCTCTATTTTCATTGGAGAAATGTTGGAGGGTATGCATCCACACCATGCATTTAAACTCTTATACCCCTATAACAGCCATAGCTTCCCCAAAAGATTCCTGGGCACTGTAGTTTGTTAAAGGTGCTGTTGACTTCGCAGAGTTACAGTTCCTCACACACTCTTAACAAACTAAAGTTCCCAGGACTCTCTATGGCTACATTTGCCCCATACATTTAAAGCACCGTTGTACCACTTTTAACAGTCATAGCTTCCCCTCAATAATTCTGGGACCCGTGGTTTATTAATGGTGATGAGAGTAGGCTAGTTAGTAGGAGGCCCCTACAAGACAGAAGTACTGTTTTTGGGGGACAGGAGGAGGGCAGGTGTGGAGGATTCCCTGGTCCTGAATGGGGTAACTGTGCCCCTGAAGGACCAGGTGCGCAGCCTGGGAGTCATTTTGGACTCACAGCTGTCCATGGAAGCGCAGGTTAATTCTGTATCCAGGGAAGCTGTCTACCAGCTCCACCTGGTACGCAGGCTGAGACCCTACCTGCCCGCGGACTGTCTCACCAAGGTGGTGCATGCTCTGGTTATCTCCCGCTTGGACTACTGCAATGCGCTCTATGTGGGGCTACCTTTGAAGGTGACCCGGAAACTGCAATTAATCCAAAATGCGGCAGCTAGACTGGTGACTGGGAGTGGCCGCCGGGACCACATAACACCGGTCCTGAGAGATCTGCATTGGCTCCCAGTACGTTTCCGAGCACAATTCAAAGTGTTGGTGCTGACCTTTAAAGCCCTAAACGGCCTCGGTCCTGTATACCTGAAGGAGCGTCTCCACCCCCATCATTCAGCCCGGACACTGAGATCCAGCGCCAAGGGCCTTCTGTCGGTTCCCTCACTGCGAGAAGCAAAACTACAGGGAACCAGGCAGAGGGCCTTCTCGGTAGTGGCGCCCGCCCTGTGGAACGCCCTCCCATCACAGGTCAGGGAATTAAACAACTACCTGACATTCAGAAAAAACCTGAAGGCAGCCCTTTTTAGGGAAGTTTTTAATGTTTGATATTTTTGTATTTGATTTCTGTTGGAAGCCGCCCAGAGTGGCTGGGGAAATCCAGCCAGATGGGTGGGGTACAAATAATAAATATTATTATTATTATTATTATTATTATTATTATTATTATTATTATTCCCCTCACAGAGCTACACTTTTCTGAACTCTGGGGCTCCATGCTGGTGTTAGGTAGCGCCAGAGGGAAACATGGATGTGCCCCGAGTCAAAAATTGGGCAGGGGCAGAGGCTAAAGTGGGAGGAGCAATGCACATGACACTTACTTTTGCACAGTAGGCTACATTCCAGTCAGAGGTTTCTTTCTACACATGAACGCACAGAGAGAGCTTCTCTCCATTCTCCATCTAGGCAAGCAATAGTCATTATCATAGTTCAAGGAAACATTGCAGTCAGCAAAAGCACTTCAGGGGAGCACAGAGTAGAGCTGATGAGTATCCTAGCATAGGGAGAGTCCCAAGGGCTGGAGAGAGGAGCCCAAAGTGCCACATTTCACCCTTGGGCCTGAGATTCCCCACTCCACCTGTGCCTCCAGTAGCACAATCCCAATCTGCAGCCACGGGTAGCTGGCCAAGTCATTTCTATGACACCTGGACCTTCCAGGGGGGAAGAAACTCGCCTCATCATCCCTTGGGATATCTAGTTGAAAAACAAGAATATGCAATAAAAAACATTGGAACTCTTCCTTGCGTAGATATAGCCTGAAGCAATTTAAACACAATTTGAAAGCAGGGGTGAATGAAAAGTTACTCACCTGGCGCCAAAAACACCATAGAGAACAGGGCAGACTCGCCCATGAGGCAATATGAGGCAGTTGCCTCAGGCGGCAGGTATGGCTTCCACAGCCATGGCTGCCTCCTTCACATACTCAACCTGTGGGAACGTTTATGTAATATAGTTAAACGTTCCTTATTTAAACCTGCACAGCGGCAAACCGCTTGCTGACTCATTTGAGTCTTTCGTCCTTTCTTGATTGTCAATCCCTTTATCCCCCTCAAAATAAAGATACACATGAATCTGATTAATAACCAAAATAAAGTAATTTACTGACAGATTCATTCATGTCCATATTTAGGTTGCAAAACAAAAGATATAAACTATATTAGTGAGTCTCTTAACACATCTTTAAGCAGCAGCAGCCTAACCAACCAACAGACCAAAGCTAACTGACACAAAGTGGCAGTTGGTCCCCCCTTAGAATGTTGGACTTGACTGACATCATCTCACACAACCATGGCTATCCACTGAGGAGGTGGCCAGGCACGGTGGAGGTGGAGGCAGGCATGTGGGTGAAAGAGGTGGCAGTGGCCAAGGGGTGACATTTTCAGCTTTGCCTGAAGCAGCCAAACATCAGGAGGCTATTCCATAGCTGAGGGGCTACCATGAAAAAGGCCCTCACCTTTGTAGTTTCTTGCCTAACTTCATTTGGTGGCAATGCCTGGTGCTGGGCCTCCAAAATCCAAGGGTCCTTCCTAGAATTCTTCTATTTGGGGCAGGGCAAGGTGAGTGGGGTTACTGCAAAACCGGACTTAGAATCCCTGGAAGCTTTTCTCATTGGCTGAACCTCTCGGGATGTTACTTGCCAAGAATTCATCAACAGATCTTTATATGGCATGGAGGATAAAGTGTTGAGCTTGTGCCATGGAGACCTGAATCTGAATCCCTGCTCAGCTATGAGCCTCCCTGGGTGGCCTTGCACTAATCATTATCGCCTGGCCTGCTCCGAATCCCTTGGAAGAAGCGCAGAATATAAATGTGATAAATAAATGCTTTGTTGGCAATAAATCCCAAGGATGCCCCAACTCATCATTTGCACTATACTTGTTTATGCATGCAAAGTTCATAGCATCATTAATCTCATTCAAGGTCATTATTAGTATACCCTAGTGTTACAGATAGAGAAATGTGTGGTAGCAGATTAACATTAACAAGAGCTCTGCCGGATCAGACCAAAGTTCTGTGTCAGGGGTGGGGAACTTCCAGCCTTCCAGCAAGTGGGCCAAATGCAGCCCTCTCTGAGCAGTCTCCAAGCTTCAGCTCAGGCCATACCCCTCTTTATGGACCACACCCCTTAGTGGCCCTGCTGCAGGACCTCCTAGACTGCTTCTGTCTGACCAGATTATGTGCTTGAATTTTGATAAGGCCTCCTGTTTGCCTGGATGTGGGGCTGTTGGTGTCTGGGATGAACCCGTGACACCCAAAGGAAGGAGGAGAAATGCAACGAAGCTGACGTTTTCCAAAAATGGCAGTTTGACCATTGGGCAAATGTGGGCCTATTTGAAGCCACGGGGTTTTTTTTATCTGAGCAGTATCCCTCAGGATATTTTCTTTCTCTGAGCAGTATTTCCCAGTTTAAAAGTGCAGTGTTGCATTTCCACTGCTGGCGTCAGTGTGCAGCTAGAAAACTAGCATAGCTATTCAGCCAGAATCACCGAAGGAGCTGACCCTCTTCAGAGTACGGGCGAAACTGCAACGTTTTCCGCTAATGGGTTTTTTGTTATCTTCGCCCTTGTAACTTCCTTCTTTTAAATGTGCTTTGTTAGTTACCATTAATCCAGAATACAGTTCTCGCTCTAATTGCAGCTGGTGCAAGAATGCTTCTCTGCCTTATAAAACTCCTTGTTGACATGGATCATTTTTACATCGTCGCCATTCCCTATTAGAGGTGAATTAGGCTGCTCCCGCAAGAGATAATCAAACGTGCTGATGAGACATGCAAATGGGAACTTATAGCGGAGGCAGAGAAGGTGGATGTGCTCAGCGTAACTAAAGGTGATGTGTGGCTGCATCAGAATAGCTGGCACAGCCTTATTTTGTTTTTATTTAATTTAAAAACATATACCTTGCTTTATATGCAAAATACAATGGGTTGTATCTACTTTTACATTCATTGATTTCAGTGGGTCTACTCTCAGTAGAACTGAGTTAGTTATGGCCATCACATTCCTTTAGGTCTACTCTGAGTAAGACTAACAATGGAGATAACCCACTACTAAACAATAAACCAGCATAAAAACTGGAGTACAGAAAACTACTATATTTGTGGGTGCGTGAGGAGTGATTTTTTTGCTTTGCTTTTGCTTCCAATATTTATCTTGTGCTTCTATCCTGTATTTTGATCTTGTGAACCACCCTGAGATCTTTGAAATGAAAGGTGGTATATAAATATAATACCAAACAAACAAACAAACAAAATGATATCATTTGGAAAGTTGTTTGCTATGCATTTTCACAGTTCTAAAGATGTATTCACGAAATTTTGCATGATGGTTCCTGAGTTCAAGGAGCTGGTTTTCATCTCTATTTGGATATGATTAGATGCCATTTTGAATCAAGATGGAGAGCAGAACCTTTCAAAATGGCACTGACTTTAACCAATGGTTTCAAAACTGCAACAATTTTTGTGGTTTTCTTAGAATTCCAGAGCAAAGCTGGGTACGAAGCATCTAGTAAAATGTGAAAAAGAAGAAGAGAAAATTAAAAACAACCAATACGAAAGAAGGTAAGGGGAAGTTTGAGAGATGCATTTCAAACATATGTCCCCCACTGCTCAAAGAAAAAGAAAAATTTATCATAGAGTTGCAAAAGACAAATAGAAGATGATAAAAGAACTAATCTGTTCAGAGGGAACATTCCCCAAAGAATGTTATTGCATTGGAAGGAGGACTGAAACCAAAATTGAACACCCCAGCCCCTGGCCCCATACTGCCTTCCCAAAGCCAGATAAGTGAGACACCGGGCTTTGGGAAGGAAGTGTGAGGTTTTGGCAGGGCCCTACATACCCTCCAACATTTCTCTGATGAAAATAGGGACGTCCCATTCCATAATGGTAATTTTACTATTTAAACCGCACACATCTTACTGGGTTGCCTCAGCCACTCTGGGCAGCTTCCAACATACAGTATATAAAAACATAATAAAACACTAAACGTTAAAAAAAAACTCCTTCCCTATATAGGACTGCTTTCAGATGGCTCAGGGGTCAGAATACCCCATACCCTCCAACCTTTCTCCAGTGAAAATAGAGACACCCTAAGGGAAAGTGATCAAATCAGAAACTGGGATGGCTTTTCTAAATCAGAGATGTCACTGGAAAATAGGGACACATGGAGGGTCTGGTCCTAGAGCCCTCCCATATTTTCCCCAAAGCTGGGAAAGCACTACTAGGCTTTGGGAAGGAGGCAGGAGGACTCTAGAACCCTGCCAGAGGCATCATGACTCCTTTCCAAAGCCTTACTAGGCTTTGGGAAGGCAGTGTAAGGGCTGTGGTGGGAGGGGGGTGTCAAATGTTGCTTAGGGCTGTCAGAAAAGGCACTGAGGGCTGCAGTCAGCCCTCAGGCCACGTGTCATACCACCCTGCATTTGATGCTGAGAAAGAGTCAGATTGCAAACTTTCCCTTGTCTTCCCACCAGAAATGGTCATTCCCACTGGAAATGGTACCTTTCCAATGGGAGGTGATCTCTAAATGGGCATAGGGACCGCTCCGGTGGGAAGGTAAACAGCATTTCCGTGCACTGCTCTGGTTCACCAGAAGTGGCTTTGTCATGTTGGCCATGTACGCCAGCTCCCTCGGCCAGTAACACGAGATGAGCGCCGCAACCCCAGAGTCGGACACAACTGGACCTAATGGTCAGGGGTCCTTTTACCTTTACCTTTAACCAGCATGGCAATTAGATCCTTATCTGTAAGGGGAAGGTCCAGATCAGTGTCTAGTGACAGAAGGGCCAGAGCTGAGTTCAGTGGGTGACCAATAATATTAGAAACTGCATGAAACATGCTTTGACAAAACCCAGTAAACTTGTCACATTCTCACCATAAATGAGGGCCTTCTCAGTGGCTGCTCCCAGACTTTAGAACTCCTTTTCTGTTTCCTTCCTTTCTGTTCTACCTCTGGCAAGTGATGGCACTTTTATTCTGACACACCTTTGGGAACTCTTTTTTTAAATGTGTTTTTTTTAAGGAAATGGCTTTTAATAGTGTTGTGGTATTTTTTTTAACTGCATATTAATATATATATTTTAAATGTTTTAATTTTATCAGAGTTTAATTCCTTTTTAATGGTTATTTTTCTTTTCTTTTTTAGCTTTTTGTATTTCATCTGAGCTGTTTTAGTTTGTGTACACCACCTTGCGTCCTGGTCTGAGGGAAATGAGGGATACAAATAAATAAATATTAATAATAATGGTCGCTCTCTTGGCTCTAGGTTCACCCTGAAGCTAAAAAGATATTGGACAGCTGAGCAGAGATCTTGGGGAGTTGTAGCTCCAGGATGCATAAACTTTCTTATATTAAAAAAATACCTCAGTAAAAAAAATAAATCTGATCAGGCATTCTGGCTTAAAGTGACCATTAAATATCTTTCCTGTCCTGTTATACACACACACACACACACACACACACTTTTAAAGAACCATCCTGTGTAATGGTGTAGATTGCAAGCCAGAAAAAAATGTCAGGTTGCTCCCTCCTCCCCAGTCCTTGAAGTAAAAGCCACTGAGAGTCAACCGAGGGTTGGTTCTCTGTAACCGCAAGAGGTGTTATTAAAGAAACTGATTAAGTCATTGGAGTTTCTGGGTGATCCTCACCTGCTGTGCTGTCTGCAGCCAAGAACCCCAACAGGACAATTAAGCTTAATTGAAATTATCTTGATTGATCAGAGGATATAAAAACCTGCCTATGAGACGCAGCAGTGAGCGAGCTGGTATCCTCCTGGAGTTCTGAAGTGTCATAGGCTGAGTCAGGGTTGTTGATGAGAGACAGATGTGTGGAAAACGGGATGTACAGTGGCCCACAATAAAATAAAACCTTGGAATCCTCCTGGAAAAATCCCAGAGAATTGGATAGGAACTCAACTGCATATAGGGCTATTAAGCTTAATAGAAAATTATTTCTATGGCATAGAGGATATTTGCTATTGCATGCTATAGGGACTTGTAGAAAGATAACTGTGTTGGAAAATGATATCTGTGCAGTTCTATTTCACTTTCCAATGTTTTAGTACAGGAGAGAGAGAAATACTATCTGGTATACCAGCATGGTAGATATCCTAAACCAGCCAAATCAGAACAGCCAACAGAACATTATGCCTCTGAAAATCAGTTGCTGGGAATTATGTGGGCTTATGGGCTTCCCATAGTCACCTAACTGGCCACAGTGAGAACAGGTAGCTGGACTAGAGGGGCCTTGGCATTGATCCAGCAGAGCTCTTCTTATCTGTTGGGGATGCTCTAGCATTTAGTCAGTGTGCGATAGTGGATTGAGTGTTGCCCTAGGACCTGGGAAACCAGGGTTCAAATCCCACTCAGCTATGATGCTGGATGACTTTGGGGCAAGTTGCTGTCTTTCGGACTAACCTACTTTGCAGCTTTGTTGTGGGGTTTAAATGGGGAGGGAGAGGACCATGTGCGTCCTTGAACTCATTGGAGAAAAAATTGGAGTGCAAATGTAATAATTAGTATTAATTAATTTGGTGCATTCAATGAAAATATCAGATTCTATCTGTCTGACATTAACCCGGAAGTAACACAGTATCTCTTAGAGTGATGAATTGCACTATTTAGCAGGAACAAATCCCAATGAAAATCCTCATCATTATATTTTTTACATTGCTGTTTATTTGTAAATATTTTAAAATTTTATATATGGATGTTTTAAGATATTTTTTTTATGATGGCCTATACTTGTAATGCCTAATAAAGGTTTGGCAAAGTAAAGTACTGGTAAATAATTTGGTGCATTTTGTCCAGGATCCTGCAGGATGACTGGTTGAAGTGTTGTATCCCACTGCTCTTTGACAGGTGGGTTTGGACCCACTAGGGGTCATGGCCTTGTGCAAGGTGGGTCACAATGGGTGCATTGCCACTATGCAAAAAATATGGTAAAGGGTTAAGAAACGGGTCCCCAAATGCATGTTTGGGTTAAAAGTAGGTCTGAAAAGATTGAAGATACCTGTTGTATCCAATGTAACAGTAGGTGATTTGTTCTGTTAGCACAATAATTTACACTTCTGCACCAGAACTTTTTGCCCCCCTCCCCAACACCCTCTAAATCTGTCCTATGGGCTCCCCCAACCTTTTGGAGCAGATTTGGGAAGGCTGTGGCATGCACATATTGGGAGAGGAGAGGGGGAGTTCCATTGCACAAGTGTAAATCTTTGCACCAATGGAACGAGTGCATTGGACACTGCCCCAGCTCTTTGCAACAGGCATCTGGAATTGCAGTAGGGCTGGATTCATTCCTTTCCACGCCTCCCTTGTTTAGTGAAATTGAATTGCCCTTGCTAATTGCTGCACTGAAGTGCTTGGTGACATTGTGTACGGAGGAGTATTAGAGCCTCGTTCACAAAGCCCAGGGTTGGGCTCCTTCTTCGTTCTTTAACAAGTCCATGGCGTGTTATGATGAATATTGGTCAGGCCAAATTGCACTATTGATTTTTTTGTAATTAGGTTTTAATGAATTGCAGTCACTCAATTGTTGGTTTGTTGGGGGACTTTAAAGATCAGGTGGTGAGCATTTTGTGTGCTTTCTTTCACTTCCCCTCCTCCTTTGTGTAGCTAGTAGCAGAATGCTGCTCTCCATTGAAACACAGGCTTAAGATCTTTGCCTGAATAGGCTCAGTCTACTGAAATGTAGTCATTGTAGTGGACTAATCCTGAGGTGGCCGAGGTGCAAGATATCATTTTCCATTGCACCTGTGGTAAAGAAGAAAAAGAAGCCCGGCTTCTTCAGGTAAAAAGCTAGTTTCTCCTGAGAATCCATCTATGGTGCCCCAGGCTCCTTGGAAGAAAGGTGGGATAAGAACTGTGTTTCCCATACTTGGGTCTCCAGCTGTTTTTGGACTACAACTCCCAAAGCAGTTGGAGACCCAAGTCTGGGAAACACTGGACAACAATGTAAGAAGTAAACAATTTTCATTTGTAACATGAGGCAGTATGTTCTCTTCAGCAAGGGTGGAAAACCTCTTGCTCTCCAGAGGCTGTTGAACTACAATTCCCACATTCCCTCTCCCCATTGACCCTGCTGGATGGGGCTGATCAACATCTGGAGGTTCACAGGTTGCCCCAGCCCTGATCTATCGAATGAAACCAAATAAGCATGCTATTTTGTTTTCATCCCTGTGGGTTTTCCTTTTCGCCATCCGATATTTGGAAGCGATGTATAAAGAATGCTTATAAAAGAATACCAACTTTGATTCAACGCAGCTGGGAAGAATAAAAAAGATCCCTAGATGCTATGTCTCTAAAATATACATCAAATGGCTGGCCTTTAACAGGCATGTCATAGACCCAATGCATGACAGTGTGGGGTGAGCTGCACTCATTTGAGGCGACCTGCATTGGACAGACAGTGCTGATGTGTGACCTCTTGCACTGCAGCACTACAGCCTGGATCATTATTAATGGATAGCGTGTGAGGCTCCCTTGCTTCCAGTGAATAGAACTTTCCTCTGCAACAAGCTCCATTGGTCCTGTTGGGAAGCCTCGCTGTGCACCATGGCTAAAATCCTCCCTGACATCAGTGCTGTTGAGATAGCATCCAGAGTAGCTTTAAAAATTGCAGTCCGCCTGCTAACACGTTCAAGGCTTTTGTTTTGTTTATTTGGGAGCTGTATAAAATTATTATTTTTTTCCCCTGGAGTGGTGAATAAGCCATAAAAAAATCCCACAGAATTGTTAGGATGTGTAAATAAAACTGAAGCTGACAGGAAAAGGCAGGAAAATGAGCTGCTGAACAAGAGCTGAGCTAAGTTCTTGCACAAAGAGTGGGGAACCCGTGGCCCTCCTGGAGACTCCAGCTCCCATAAGCCACAGCAAGGATGGCTACTGGTCAAGGGAGATGGGAGTTCTAGTTGAACAACTGGAGGGATGCAGCTTCCACAGCCATGTCCTACAGGAACTTTTTTGGGTTGAATTCCAGGGGCCACCAGTTTCCTAAAACAGGCTCACCATTTGTTGCAATTGACATGTGTTTGGTGGTCTTGGAGGCAGCTCTCCCAAGGTCTTGGCAGCTAGCAGCCGCCATCCTTTCTTCCCCAAGGTTTCCTAGAGTGAGGACAGGAAGCATTGCCCTCACACTAATTTGGCTTCATGGGGACACGGTGTGGTGGCTCAGCATTATCATGAAGCCAAACCAAGTGACCTCAGTCTAGGGCAGGGGTGGTGGAAGTGTGGTGTAGTGATTAAAGTGATAGACTATGACATGGCAGACCAGAGTTCAAATCCCAACTCAGTCGTGAAGCTCTCTGGGTGACCTTGGGCCAGTCACTGCCTCTCAGCCTAACCTTCCTCACAGGGCTGTGGGGATTAGATGAGGAGGGGGACAACAATGTACCGGTACACAACTTGAGCTCATTGGAGGAAAAGGTAGGATATAAATGCAGTCAGTAAGTAAGTAAGTAAGTAAGTAAGTAAGTAAGTAAGTAAGTAAGTAAGTAAGTAAACCTTCAGCCCAAGTCTGCGTTCCGTCATGGGTTACATTCCTGGGACACTTAATCAGTGGTTGGAGGGAGGAGAGGCAAAACTGGAGCACTGGATACAACACCTATTGTTGCATAGAAGACATGCGCAGTGTGCACACACCTTTCCACCATCCATCCAGACGAGAAAGAACTATGATCACAGTTTATTGACACATTCCAGTCAGACAAAAGCACTCAAGGGGGCAGCAGAGCAAGGTTGGGAAGGGGCATGGCTTGGGGAGGGGAACTGAAGCCTATGGGGAAAGGCCAGACGGAGATACCTCCAGGGCTGTATTCATCTCCTGTGCCTGAAGTTCCCCACCCTTCCACTAACAACTCCTGGAAAAGAAAAAGTGGTTCCTCCTGAGATTTCAGAAGGCACTGTTGCAGCCTGCAGTAAGTTCACCACCAAAATTTCCTCTCTCACAGATCCTCTGAAGTCACCCCAAAATTCTCCTTCATCTTTGTTGTTAGCAAGTGATGAAATTAGGGAGAAGACATCTTCGTTATGTCTTACATAGGGCAGAACAAATAGGGCTTTATAGCCCCAACAAAATCCAAGCAAAGACATAGATTTTTCCATCTCCTTCATAGCACAGGAGCAGCAACCCCCTGCTTCCAGCTGCTCCTGACCTAGATGAAATTTTCACAGGCAACAATGGGGAGGTTCAGCACCATAGTAAAGGTAAAGGGACCCCTGACCATTAGGTCCACTCATGGACGACTCTGGGGTTACGGCACTCATCTCCGCTTTATTAGCCGAGGGAGCCAGTGTACAGCTTCCGGGTCATGTGGCCAGCATGACTAAGCTGCTTCTGGCGAACCAGAGCAGCGCATGGAAACGCTGTTTACCTTCCCGCCGGAGTGGTACCTATTTATCTACTTGCACATTGACGTGCTTTTGAACTGCTAGGTTGGCAGGAGCAGGGACCGAGCAACTGGAGCACACCCCATTGCGGGGATTTGAACCGCCAACCTTCTGATCAGCAAGCCCTAGGCTCTTTGGTTTCGACAACAGCACAGCCCACAGGCAACAATGGGGATGTTCAGCACCATAGACAGCTCCAAACAAGCACATCTCTACACTTCCGCTATAGACTTTTGCTCTGATTTAGCACTAAAGAGCAGTTTTCCCTGGGGGAAGCAGTGGGACAAGGGGATGTGGGCATAAACCCAAAGATTGGAGACATCTATGTTTCCAGGTCAGATTTCTTTTAGGATTGGGAGACCTTAAAGGAGCAGGCATTTGGCTTGGTAGACTGGCACTTGCCTTCCTTTCAGTTCCCTCCAGACCTTTCATTTGAGCTGATGGGCTGCCATAAGGATGTGGAGGGGATCAGTTCCTTGGAGGGTGTCAGCTTAAAGGGCGAGACCCAGGGAATCTCTGCTCTGGAATCCTTGGCTCAAGGGTCCTCAATCCAATGGACTTGGTCTAGGATGCAGGATCAGTTATAATGCTGGGAAGTGGGTCAGTATCCAGCACCTTTACTTCTGGTGGGACTGGTCCATCGGAGGTGGTCAGCCCCACCTTGTCTGAATTGAGGCCTGCCACCACACTCTTACCAACTGAGCTAGTCCGTTGGATAATGTAATTAATTAATTAATCAAATTTCAAAATCAAATTTCTCACCCCACTCCCTAGCGAGCAGAAGACTACACAAACAGGAGTATATGCTTGGAAAAACAGGCATCTTCTGTACCATTTGAAACTTTAAATTCATTGATCACCAAATGCACTTAAAATGCAGAAGTTGCAGAAAACCCCTTTCCCCCCTTGATCCAGGGATGGAGGCAGCTCATTTGCATGACAGAGCTGAGTGCATTTGATAAGTAGTGATCAGAAAAGAGTAATTGGGAGCACTTCCTAGTAATATTTCCCTCTCTGGTGCCATTAGAATGTAAAGTCCGGGAAATTAAATACTCTGTTGTTAATTGGCTATTTGCTCCTGTTTGATCCAGCGCTATTAAATTAGTGACAACTGTTATAACGAATAGGGAACACACATAGCAGCTCATTTAAACTATTCTCGATTAGGAAGGAGGAAGCGCTCTTTCCAAAGCAAAAGGAAATTTATTCGTTTGATGGTATCACTGTCAGCTGACAGAACTGTTTCTCGTGACCACCTTTCATAGATCAAACAGCCAATGTGTTTCATTTGTGTTCCCAAAAAGGCAGCTTCTTTGTTGAAAATCCATATGTTCAGTGGACAAAATGGCTGATAAGCAACCCAAGTCTGGCAGCAACCAACTTCTCATTTGTTGTGACATGGCTGAATTGCGAATCAAGATGGAGTTCAACCCAATTCTTTAGGGACTGAAGGGTTTCCATTCCTTCTGCAGATGTTAATTAAGGCCGCAATCCAATCCAATTTACCTGGGAGTAAATCCCATTGGATCCAACAGGATGTACTTCTGAGTCGTCACAGTTAGGATTGCACTGTATCTCAGCATGATCACCTATCACTGCTGCTGTGTAAGGCTCATTACATTTATTTGACACATACTCTAGCTCTAATGGAATTGTCACTGTCTGTAACACTTGTATTTCATATTTTCTTCCCCTACCGCTTACAACTCACCCTATGAAGGGGAGACTCCAAAGGCAGAAATCATTTCTTTGGGTCACTCCTTTGGAGTGTCATGAGGGCACTCCCTTTGGGTGGCTGGTTGTGGGTGGGCTTGCTGCTAGGTGGGAGTATGGAGCGTGTGTGTGTGTGTGTGTGTGTGTAAATTTGAGTTAACTTGAGGTGCAATGCTGGGGAGATGTGTCTGAGGTGAGAGAATGCATATAGCTTACATTTTTCCAGTGTGACTGAGCTCCAAAGAGCTCAAGGTATTATTCATGGTTCTCAAGGTATTATTCATGAGAGCCAGTGTGGTGTAGTGGTTAAGAGCGGTAGACTCGTTATCTGGGGAACCGGGTTCGCGTCTCCGCTCCTCCACATGCAGCTGCTGGGTGACCTTGGGCTAGTCACACTTCTCTGAAGTCTCTCAGCCCCACTCACCTCACAGAGTGTTTGTTGTGGGGGAGGAAGGGAAAGGAGAATGTTAGCCGCTTTGAGACTCCTTCAGGTAGTGAAAAGCGGGATATCAAATCCATACTCCTCCTCCTCCTCCTCTTCTTCTTCTTCTTCTTCTTCTTCTTCTTCTTCTCCTCCTCCTCCTCCTCGTCGTCATCGTCCTCCTCCCCCTCCTCCTCCTCCTCCTCATTCAACCTCCACACCAACCTTGTGAGGTAGGTTAGGCTGAGAGGCAGCAACTGGCTCCAATTAACCCAGCGGGCTTCATGGCCAAGTGTTTCTTACAACGGAGTGCAGGACCTTTTTCAGTCTGAGGGCTGCACTCCTTTCTGGGCAAACTTCCAGGCGCCAGATGACAGTGATGGGCTGGGCCAGATGTAAAAGCTGGCAGAGCGATGAACATAAATTTAACCTTTGGGCAGTAGGCTAGTTTCCAAACACACTTGCACTCTCCTCATCGCCCTCCATCCAGGCAATCGAGAACCATGGTCAGAGTTCAAGGAAAACATTGCAACCAGGGGAAAAACACTCAAGGAGGGTGCAAAGCAAGGTGACTGAGCGGTGTGGCTTGGGGAAGTGGGTGTGGCCTGAGGACAACACCAAGGGCCAAGGAGGACTGGAGGATTCCTTTTACAGGTGGGTAGCTGTGTTGGTCTGCCATAGTCGAAACAAAATAGAAAATTCTTTCCAGTAGCACCTTAGAATGGGCCTTAGAAAGCCTTGCTAACAACAAGGCCAGTGGAAGTGATGATATTCCAGCTGAACTATTTAAAATTTTAAAAGATGATGCTGTTAAGGTGCTACACTCAATATGCCAACAAGTTTGGAAAACTCAGCAGTGGCCAGAGGATTGGAGAAGATCAGTCTACATCCCAATCCCAAAGAAGGGCAGTGCCAAAGAATGCTCCAACTACCGCACAATTGCACTCATTTCACATGCTAGCAAGGTTATGCTTAAAATTCTACAAGGCAGGCTTAAGCAGTATGTGGACCGAGAACTCCCAGAAGTGCAAGCTGGATTTCGAAGGGGCAGAGGAACCAGAGACCAAATTGCAAACATGCGCTGGATCATGGAGAAAGCTAGAGAGTTCCAGAAAAACATCTACTTCTGCTTCATTGACTACGCAAAAGCATTTGACTGTGTCGACCACAGCAAACTATGGCAAGTTCTTAAAGAAATGGGAGTGCCGGATCACCTCATTTGTCTCCTGAGAAATCTCTATGGGGGACAAGAAGCTACAGTTAGAACTGGATATGGAACAACTGATTGGTTCAAAATTGGGAAAGGAGTACGACAAGGCTGTATATTGTCTCCCTGCTTATTTAACTTATATGCAGAATTCATCATGCGAAAGGCTGGACTGGATGAATCCCAAACCGGAATTAAGATTGCCGGAAAAAATATCAACAACCTCAGATATGCTGATGATACTACCTTGATGGCAGAAAGTGAGGAGGAATTAAAGAACCTTTTAATGAGGGTGAAAGAGGAAAGCGCAAGATATGGTCTGAAGCTCAACATCAAAAAAACTAAGATCATGGCCACTGGTCCCATCACCTCCTGGCAAATAGAAGGGGAAGAAATGGAGGCAGTGAGAGATTTCACTTTCTTGGGTTCCATGATCACTGCAGATGGTGACAGCAGTCACGAAATTAGAAGACGCCTGCTTCTTGGGAGAAAAGCAATGACAAACCTAGACAGCATCTTAAAAAGCAAAGACATCACCTTGCCGACAAAGGTCCGTATAGTTAAAGCTATGGTCTTCCCAGTAGTAATGTACGGAAGAGAGAGCTGGACCATCAAGAAGGCTGATCGCCGAAGAATTGATGCTTTTGAATTATGGTGCTGGAGGAGACTCTTGAGAGTCCCATGGACTGCAAGAAGAGCAAACCTATCCATTCTCAAAGAAATCAGCCCTGAGTGCTCACTAGAAGGACAGATCCTGAAGTTGAGGCTCCAGTACTTTGGCCACCTCATGAGAAGAGAAGACTCCCTAGAAAAGACCCTGATGTTGGGAAAGATGGAGGGCACAAGGAGAAGGGGACGACAGAGGATGAGATGGTTGGACAGTGTTCTCGAAGCTACTAACATGAGTTTGGCCAAACTGCGAGAGGCAGTGAAGGATAGGCGTGCCTGGCGTGCTCTGGTCCATGGGGTCACGAAGAGTCGGACACGACTGAACGACTGAACAACAACAAGCACCTTAGAGACCAACTGAGTTTGTTCTTGGTATGAGCTTTCGTGTGCATGCACACTTCTTCAGATACCTTATCCCTATACTATAACTTGCAAACATTTCCCCGCTTCAGAGTCAAACTATGAGGAAACCTTTCATTATACATACCTTGATTCGCTGTTGTCAAAGGACAGGTCATATGGGTGACGCAGTAGTCAGATCATTTAGAGTTTTGGGCAAAGACCACAGAAACCCTCATTCAAATCCCAGCTCAGCCATGGTGAAGCACATTAGGACAGTCGGAATTTTCCAGCCTAACATACCCTGCAGCATTGTTGTGAAACTAAAATGGCGCGTGTGTTTGTTTGCCATGTGGAGCTTCTGGGAAGAAGGATGGGGTTAAAATGTCCTTCAATAAATAATATTATTAATTTCATGGTGGTGGTGGTGGTGGTGAGAACTAGAATGTGGACCACTACTTGCTCATCTATTTAGATTTTATTATCTTGCCTGATCTGACTTGTAATAACAGACGTTGCTTTGCCCCTGCCTCTAGGCTGCCCTCCCTATTCAGCAGTCCCGAGCAAGCTCCAGACAGAGCTTCATTTTTAGTATAGGATAAGCCTTTCTGTTTCCAGTAAGCTATTCCCCTCCCCTGCCCAATAAACTCTTCTCAGGGGCACGTTTTTCAACAGGAAAGAGAGGACTGTCATGGAAGGTGGCCTACTCCCCCTCTTTCTTTTTCTCTTCAGCTTCCTCAGGAAATAATGATAATAATCCCTTTTCATGTTTTTATTTAGCATTCACTGGGGTCATTTGAGGGGAGGAAAATGCATTCCATTTCAAGCCAAGTTGAATCCATGTATATCCCTAGCGTTGATTGGGGTTTCGGTTGAACGCAACATACAGAATCGTACCCCAAAGCTGTAAATTCTGCCATTAACATTTAGAAGTGACTATGCTGGTGTGTTTGACAATGGCTTTCACATTTCTGCCCTCAAATGCATATCCTCTAGGCTAGAGTAAATATTGGTGTTCGAAAACCCAACATGATAATATTAAATTCTTTTGTTTTTCTCCTCCCAACCCTCCCCCTTCCCACATTTGCTTAGCTGCCAAAAGTCGACTGTTTCAATATGTTGAAGCCTAGAAGGCTGAAAACAACAGCACAGCTGTGATTCACAAAGGATTAACCAGCATGGTGCAGCAATGTTCTGAGCTGCTGGAAGAAATCCAATTTTCCTCCACCCCCCCCCCCCCCGCCCATGTAAGAGATGCGGTGAAATCCCACCAAGTATTATTTAGCCAATTAGTTAGGAAAATGTGGAGGGTGTTGTTTTCTTTTGAGCGCGGATGAGATTGTGTTGTTAATTTTTATTTATCCTCATCAAACTTTCTCTGCGCTGAGCATAATGTTGTGGTGCAGTCCCTCTCATCTGCCGTTAATATGGATATGTGTCAATTATGAGGACTGGGATGATAAAGGCGGGATTCATAAAGTGGCTCACGTGGGTCCTTGGAGGTTGGCTTGATGCTCAGAAGAGGGGGCAAGTTGTTAGAGGGTGATTTAAAGGAAGCAGAGGAACAACTAGATTACAGTGCAAGAGCAAGATCAACTGCTGGCTGTCAGAGCTTGGTGGGAGGGATTCGAACACAATCCAGGAAATTTGGGCTTTGCGCAAAATGGATCGAAGTGCTCAGTTACTCTGCTCCAACAAAGCTACTTTAAAAACGGGCAACGGGCTTTTTTGTGGTTAGGAAAGTAAGAGGAAAATGCACTGAGAAGTGTATGGTATGTGCATGATTAACGGGCAGGTGGAAAACCACCACAGAAACACAACAGGGTGAATCCAGGATGAATGCTCGTTGTTGCATAGCCTTCCCACAAACATAAGAATCATAGAATCATAGAACTGTAGGCTTGGAAGGGACCCCAAGAAAAGCTTCGTGGATCAGGCAAATGGCCCATCTAGTCCAGCATCCAGTTCCCAACCAGATGCCTGTGGGGAACCCACAAGCAGGATTCAAGCACAAGAGCACTATACCCTCCTGTGGCTTCCAGCAACCAGTATTCAGAAACATTTCTGCCTCCAACTGAGAATAGCTGCCATGGCTAGTAGCCATTGATAGCCCTCTCCTCCATGAATTTGTTTTTTTAAAGCCATTCTGGTTGGTGGCCATCAACCATATGATATCTTATGTCCAAATGCATAGTGAGCAGACAAACAACTTTCCAAAATATGTAGTAGATTTAAAAACCAAATGGGTAGGAAGAGAGAACTTTTATAGGGAGGCAGTATCACTCATGCTTTGCTTGCAGAAGGTTCCAGTTTCAATCCCTAGCATCTCCAGTTGATGGTGGGTTAGGTAGCAGGTGATACTAGAGAGTCTGCCAGTCAGAGCAGACGATGCTGGGTAAGATGGACAAATAATCTGACCTGGTCTAAAACAGCTTCTTGTATTCCTAAATAGGGAGTGGAAACCTTGCGTCTTCATCCAATCATAGAGTTGGAAGATACCACAAGGGCCATCCAGTCCAACCCCCTGCCAAGCAGGAAACACCATCAAAGCATTCCTGACAGATGGCTGTCAAGCCTCTGCTTAAAGACCTCCAAAGCAGGAGCCCATATTATCAAGGGGGCCCTCACCTAGAAGCCTGCTTACGATATATGGGCATAAGTTTATCCTCCCTGGAACAAGGATATTTTATCCCTCCTTCATGTCTCTGAATATGTAATTACTTACAGATCAGAGTGAGAAAGACTGGTGTGTTTGTTGCAAGGAAGGGCCTTCCATCTCTTTCGCACAATAACAAAATATGATACAAAGCACCTGAGTGTCAATAAATGTACAGGATAAAGGTCAGGTTTACATCGATGGACGGGTCTGGCAAATACATTTGTTCCTACAATGTCTGTGTTTTAAATGCCACTCTCTGATGAACCTGCAGCTGAAACAGACTTTTAGGTCTGATGAGATGTCACTTTGGCTCAGTGCTGATCAAATAAGATGAATGAAAGTGAAACAAGAACAAAAAAATATTACTTCTGTCATTTATTCTTCATGCATTGCAGGGAGTGGGCCAGTCAGAGAGACTCCTCCAAAGCAAACAGCGATTGCCACACAACATCGCCCATTGATCTATTTCCCACTGGGCGACAGTCTCCTTCTCAGAAAGGACATACTATTCAAATGCCATAATAGACACACAGATGTTTGGGGCCTGCCCCCCTCCAATGTATTTTCCCCCCCTGCTCCATCCTCCTAAACCAACTTGCTTTACAATTTTGGTGCCAAAGAATCTGAGAGGGATTGGGAGAAAGAGAATGCAAGCAATGTTAACCATGCTGAGAGTAGACCGATTGAACTTAGTGGACATTACTAACTTGGGCCTATTGATTTCTTCCCTCTCTTTCCTCCATGAAGTTGTCACTATAAAGGCAAATGAAGTCAGTTGCTGGATGAGTTGCACAGTGATCCCATCCCAGATAACTGGAGATCACACAGACATCCTGTTGCACCTTTGCTAATAATTTTTTTAAAAAAATCACCATGGACACAGCCTTGCCAATGGGACATAGCTTTGGGCAGCCTGCAAAAGTACCATCCACTTTGGGCCTGCTCATAAAAGCAAGCTCTGCCATAGAGCAACTGGAGGAGGAATGAGGACAGAGGGTGGAGAAAGAGTGGTGAGTAGAGGCCATGGTGGTGACTTCCCCATCCTTTGGACCCCCTGGGAAACTCAACAAGCCTGCTGTAACTAGAACTGGGTGTGCAAAGTGCAGCTGAATGGGACACAGCTGTGGGCAGCCTGAGGAAGTACCATCCACCTTGGGCCTGCCATTAAAAACAAGTCTAGAGTGAAAGACTAGAGTGATGTCTGCTGTTTCCAGGAACTCTCCTCATTGTGAGACTTTCATGTGGTGAGAGTTTGTTTGGACCCTAATTTTTGTATGGCCTTTTTGGCTAAAGGGCAAAAATGCTGATAGCAGCTTCTCCTTCTTTTTAGTGCCATCCTACGGATGTACTTCAGGCAGCCAACCAAGCAATTTGAATTGGCTATATTCTTCCAGAAATATTTATCGGCATCTACCTGGTAGCTTGGCTCTGAAAGCAATAAGTGGAGTTTCTCACAAGTGTGCTTTACAATCCTGAGACCAGGAGTAGCTGGTTTATCACAAGTCTAAATCAATAACTAAATTACTCTGCCTTCCATGGTGAATCGCCGCTGCTTATGCAATTCATGGAGCTCATCTCTCTGGCGGACACTAAGTAATCAACCCACCAGTGTTCTGGCACAATGATACCTCTTGCATTATCTCTTGCCCATAAGCAATGCCATTAAAGTGTTAATGTAGTTTGCAAAGATTTCTCTGCCCACTCACCTTGGGCTTCATTTTCTGAAGGTCTAGCAAAAGAAAACCATAATGTGTTGTGTGTGGGAGGACCACTATGTTACAATTGGATTCGTCTTGCTGTGAGGAGGGCTCCCCTCAGGCCGTTTGCCCCCCTTTCACACCAGGACACACTCAGACTGCCAAGTGGCTCCAAGGAATGCCATTGGGCTATGTTGTGAGTTATCAGGATGCTCGACCCAAAAACTGTATGATGCAACAAAAGTCTAGGGTGTGTCGTGAACGAGGAGCTTAATGCTCCCCAGCTGTGGCCTAGCCACAACAAAAGGCACTCTCAAGACCACACATTCTCAGAGCCAGCATCTCTTCAGCCACAGAAAAGAAGAGGGATTCACAACATGAGTGGCTGGGGTTGGCATGCAGTATGAGGCCTCTTGGTCAGAGTCAAACCACATGGTCCCAACAGATCAGTGGCCAGGTTCTGGAGGGGATTCCAGAATTCAAAGGGTCAGAGGTAGATGGTACAATTCATGCCATCAGTCAGGTTCTGGAGCGGGCCCATGAAGATGCAAAGGCAAGAGCTTGTTTGGTGCTTTCTGTCACAGAGGAGCTCAGTCTGGGAAAACAAGCCTGGGAGTGTTCCTATATAAGGCTGGCTGGGCTCCAATTGGCTTCCCAGGTCACCTGATTCCTTGCAGCTCTCTTTCCCACCATTGTTAGGGAGCACTGCAGAAGCAAGGTGACTCGAGCCAACAGTCCTTCCATCTGTGAGAAGCCCTAGTGGAGCAGGGAGTAAAGACCTTGGGACCCATTACCAGATTTCCTGATTTGTACATGTGGGTGCCTTACAGCTGACACCTTTTATAAGTACTAGGAGTACTTTGTCCATCTGCATTTACCTGGTCAACCTCTTGTTGCCTAATATCCCTCATTTCCTAGCTGTGGGAATCCTGGGAGAGAGAACATGTTTTCTATGTCTGATTCCTGGTATAGCCATCCACAGCTCTGGCTTAGTCCAAGCAGTTGCCAGCAGCTGACTTTCAGAGCAGATTCCAAAGAGAGATACCTGGGGTACAGACCTCCTGACTTGTCAGGGTCCCTGCAGAGCTGTGAGGACTGGGTTGTCAGATTCTGGTGGTGGAGGAAACAGATGAGGGGCTGAATTGTGGGGACCTGCATTGTAAGAGAGGGTAATTTCCACCCCAATGTCAGCCACTTTGGAAGGGGGGCAGGGATTCTGGCTCTCCCCTCTGACCTCCCTGAGAAACGCAGAGCCTTGATGGAGGCTGGGGAGAGATTTGATCAGCTGCAGGAGAAGTCTGAACAGGAGGCAAAGGTGAATATGCAGGAGGGTGCAGTCCTGTGGTCTAGAACTAGGCACCACCCTCACACATAGGAGAATCACCCATCCCAACAAAGTGCATGCTTGAAATATCAATATTTTTGCAAGGTGAGAAAGACTCACCTAGGCTCACCTAATCCAGCATCGTGTTCTTGTCGTGGCCAACTGGATGCCTAGAAGAAGTCTACAAGCAGGATCTGAGTACAGCAGGGCACTCTCTCTGCTTGCAGTTCCATGCAACTGGTATTCAGAGGCACACTTTATCTAACAATGGAGGTAGAAGAAGAAGAAGAAGATGATGATGATGAAGAAGAGTTTGGATTTGATATCCCGCTTTTCACTACCCGAAGGAGTCTCAAAGCAGCTAACATTCTCCTTTCCCTTCCTCCCCCACAACAAACACTCTGTGAGGTGAGTGGGGCTGAGAGACTTCAGAGAAGTGTGACTAGCCCAAGGTCACCCAGCAGCTGCATGTGGAGGAGTGGAGACATGAACCCAGTTCCCCAGATTACGAGTCTACCACTCTTAACCACTACACCACACAATGCATAGGCATTGTGGTGAGTAGCCACAGATAGACTTTTTTGTTCCTCCTTCCTCCTAGATTCTCATCTGGAATATCTGAAATGTCCATGTTCCAACAGTAAGAGCTTATTGATAGTGCAATGGACTCCCTTGGAATGTGGTGAATTCACCTTCCTTGGATGTTTTTTTAACAGAGGTTGGATAGTCATCTGTCATGGATGCTTTAGCTGACATTCCTGCATTCCAGGGGGTTGGAGTAGATGAGCTTTAGGGTCCCTTCCAACCCTACCATTCTACGAGTCAAAACACGTACGTTCTAAATGAAATGAAAAGTTAAATATAACTAAATTAAAATTATTATTCCATCTTAAACATCAGGAAGACAATTCTCCTTTGAAAAAACAAGTCAATGGTGAAGGCACAACCACGGAACATATGAACTAGAGTGAAGCAATTAAATGAGAATAGAGATGAGAAGGTGGCGCATTACAATGCCTTGTTTGGCTTGGACTCGGAGACTGTGTGCCTGAATAAACAAAAGCCTTTCCCCTTTGGTGGAAATGCTTGCTGAACTAACCATGGTAACCGCTGTCCTCCCGGGCACCTGACTGCTCCCAGCCCGCTGCAATTCTTGAAATACAGAAAACCTTTGTGAAGAAAAAGGAGAAATCAAGGTTCTGCCAACTCTCGTCTTTAATGATGGTCACACTTTGCTGTTTGATCATGGATCACACCCACAATGAAAGCAGCACAGTTGCAAATTAATTCCCCCCACCACTTTATGGCACCTCTCAGTCCTAAAAATTTGAGTAGGATGAGAGGCAGATACAAGTGTTTGCAGTGTGTACATTCCAGGACAATCCTGCTATTTTTCAGGGAACATAAGTAGTTTGTCAGGCAATAACATTCTCTTCCTCCACCACCACAACCAATGTTAGCAGATGCAGCAAAAGTTAGTGGCAAAATCAGGGATGCCAAATCTCCCTTCTTTCAGATGAAGCTGCAGAACTTGCAGCCCATCCAAGCCAGTGTGGTCCACCAACCATGCACCCTGTTCCTGTCAGTACTGTTCAAAGCACCAAGCTTGGATCCCTTATCCTCCTGGTGAGACCAAGGGAGCTGTCCAGCAGGGCAAGGAGGAGAGTGATGGCTTGGTTGGGAAGCAGCAAGGGGAGCTGGCCAATCAAGGAGTCTGAACTGGATTGGGACATGAGTCAATGTTGCACCAGTACCATCCAGGCAGCAGAGGCTTTATGTGCCCCGACCCAGCTGACTTGGGGAACACATGACCCAGATCTGGCCACAAATCAATGTGGGGGTGGGGCAGAATGAATGTTCAATTAGTGTTTTTAAAACCCCAATGTTGCTGAGAACACGGGGACAAAGCAGACCCTTGCAGCATGCAGGACTGAATGCTCAGCTCACCAGCTGGAGGCAGAGGGTCCACTCATTCTCAGTTTGATTGTACTTGTGTACACACAGTCAAAACTTCTTCCCATCCACTGCCCCACCGCTGACCACCCAGGATTGATCGGTGGGTGGGTGACCAGCATGATCTAGAGCTATCTCCACCTGACTGGGCCAAAGCCTGGTTCTACTCAAATCAGCCCCATTTGTTTTGGGCTTCAGCCCAATCCAGCACATGGTAGGAGAAGAGCAAAGTCCTGAGGGTTGGACAATGTGGCTTGGAAGCCACATTTGGTCCAGGGACATTAAGTCATAGTTTTCAAATCTGTAGTAGCAAAATTAGACAAAGCGGGTCCTTTCCGGTTTATAGTCCCCAATAATACCACTCCAAATGCTGTTGAAGATATTACTCTAATGTACTTGGTCTATATTGGTATATGCTTATAGCATGTTTTCTAAAACTCAATATTTTTTTTAAGGGCTAACCCTGCAATTAAATCATACTTCTTGCCTCTGTTTTGAGTGTGTTTTCCGCACAACTGATTATCTGGGGTTGCCTTCAATAATCAGGATTTATTTTATTTTTTTAAAGGGAGGAAAACCCCAAATGCTGAACAATTAATAAACAGATCTTATGCTAACGCAGAATTATTCTAGAATTGACAAATGGCAGGTTTCCCCATTGCTGACTAAGCTTCTCTCCTTTATAACTGGAAGGCAGTGGTGCTTTATAAATGACTTTAATTTACAGTGCATTATGTGACTATGTATTTCTTGCCTCCAAATCCCTATGCAATAATTTGTGTGCTTTCCCTGGATAATTTCCCTGTCTTTAACCTCATTCTTTCTTTTTCTTGGCTCTCTGAAAAAAAGCCAGCCTGACAATGGCTTTCTTTTCCTTCTAAATAAAACCACCAATTCCCTAAATTTAAACATTATTTGTACAATTTACCTTCACCCTTTAGACACCTTGTTAACTGCCAGGGCATTAAATCGACTCCGGCACCCTTCTTTGAAGAAAAGACCCCACATCACTGTATCTCCTCTGCAAATACCATGCTCAAAGTTTAATGAGAGCTGACAAATTAGGACAGGAGGTGTCAATGGCAAATGGATTGTGAATGTGTGTCTCTCTCTCTCTGTGTGTGTGTGTGTGTGTGTGTGTGTGTGTGTGTGTATCGGTGATATGTGGATGTGACTTTTTGCCTCTCCTGAACTGCTTTTCCAGTGAACGCAGAGGAGGCACTATCTGCAGGAGAGCACAACTGTCTGCCACCCGACCCCCAAAACAATTAGCCAACAACCCTTTACGTCCCTTGGCATGGAAGAGACAAGACAATCATCGAGAAGCACCATCAGTTCTTCAGATCGGGGGTTGGATGCCACTGGACTAAATGACCATCACTTTAAACAGTATTGACTACTATTTGAGAGCACCAATGAAATCTTATCAATAAACTTGGATGCTTTGGGCAACAAGACTACATGATGATGATGATGATGATGATGATGATGATGATTGAGGAAAGTCCCCTATCCCATCTTCCTTCCACCACAGATTTCAAACACACAGGGTTTGCATGGCGTCTCCCATCCAAGAACTGACCAGACTTAAACCTGCTCAGCTTCAGCAAGGCAATATGTGCCTTCAGACCACACCCTGGGACCATACTTACCTGGGAGTAAGTTCTGTGGCCGCCAGTAGGCTTCTCCTCTGAGTAGGCAAGCAAAGGATGGTGCTAGATGCTGAGAGGGGACAGAAACATTTTATAAACAAGTTAACAAACGTGCTGTGTTTTCAAAAGGACAGATTCTTTCAGATAGCACATAAATAATTTGGACTTCCTGCTGCGATAGTGAGATCCTAGACCATTTCTAGGCTCCCTTGCTTAGCCAAAATTACTCATGCCTTTTTAAAAAAGCAACAGCAGTTACAAAAGAAAATTGGATTTGCATAATTCCTGAACACCAGGTGTAGGACACCCTCGTGTTAAGCATTTATTATACACTCCATAGTGCTGAAGATGGAAATTAATGAAGCATTGTGAGGCACAATATTATCTATTAAGCTTTGCCTTTTTAGTGCAACTACACAAAAGCTTGTTTTATTGCCTCTAGCCCTCGTTCGGTGTTTCTTCTCATGCAATTACTATTGGGATGGGGGGGTAGAGCAGTAGCTCTCGGCCTCACCCCCTCTATCTCATCAATGTTCCTACAACTGCAGCACCCCAAGTGATGAGGGGCTGAACCTTTGCAGCAGGGAACCTTGTCTACCCACACTGAGAATCCATAGGGACATATGCAAATTGTAATTCAGTGATGGGGCACGTCTTTTGCTTGCAGATAGGTCCCAGGTTCAGTCTCAGGGATTTCTGGATAGACTGTACTGCACTAGATGGAGCAATGGTCTGATTCTATATAAGGCAGCCTCCTATATTCAGTTCAGGAGGCAGTATGATGTAGTGATTAGAGTATCAAGGCTAGAACCTGGTTGACCAAGGTTCAAATCCCCACTCACTTATGAAGCCTACTGGGTGACCTTTGGCCAGTAGTGATCTCTTAGCCTAACCCACTTCACAGGTACAGGTAGGTAGCCGTATTGGTCTGCCATAGTCAAAACAAAATAAAAAATATAAAAATCCTTCCAGTAGCCCCTTAGAGACCAACTAAGTTTGTTCTTGGTGTGAGCTGCCGTGTGCATGCACACTTCTTCAGATACCAACCACTTCACAGGGTTGCTGTGAAAATCAAATGAAGAGGAAGAGAGGCATGTATGTCGCATTGAGTTCCATGGAGGAAAGGTGAGATATAGCAAACCTCTATTTATATTTTATAAAATT
The DNA here is from genome assembly GCF_009819535.1 of Lacerta agilis. Taxonomy (NCBI): domain Eukaryota; kingdom Metazoa; phylum Chordata; class Lepidosauria; order Squamata; family Lacertidae; genus Lacerta; species Lacerta agilis. The sequence goes on from NC_046319.1 coordinate 29,880,780, forward strand.
GTCTTCCAATGCAGGGGAAGTCCCTAACTCACCCATTGGCTACACTCTCCTGATTTAGCTGACCAGTCAAAGGTATTCCCGGGGTGTGGCCTCTGTCACATGCTGACTGTTTTGAGGAGTTACAGGTGAGAGCTGAGTGCAGGGTGAAGACCAAAGGTAGACAAACTACCCCAGAAGAATGTGCCCCCCCTCCAGAGGTACTACCCCTCCCCTAACAGCCCATACACTAATGAGAGCTAATGAGATAATATCTACATAATATCCACAAGGGTCAACATTAATGCTGAAATCCAGCACCGCCTGAGCTCTGCAAGTGTGGCTTTCTCCCAATTGAAGTGCAGAGTGTTTGAGGACCGGGACATTCGCAGGAAACCAAAATGCTTGTTTACAAAGCTATTGTACTATCAACCTTACTGTACGCTTGTGAAACATGGACCACTTATAAACACCATCTCCAACTCCTCGAAAGATTCCATCAACGGTGCCTTTGAAAAAATTTACACAACACTTGGGAAGACAGGTGAACTAATACCAGTGTACCACTGGAAGAAGCAAAGATCACCAGTGTTGAAACAATGATTCTTCAACATCAACTTCATTGGAGTGGACATGTTGTACGGATGCCTGATTATTGTCTTCCAAAGCAACTATTGTATTCCAAACTTAAAAATGGAAAGCGTAGTGCTGGTGGTCAACAAAAGAGGTTTAAAGACTGTCTCAAGGCAAATTTTAAAAAACGTAGTATAAACACCAAACTGTGTTTATGGAAGACAATCTTACTCAGCTACGAGTGATCACCAAAGAAGAAAATCTATAAAATGGATATATGCCTCCTTTTTTCATTAATTAAAACTGCTTCTGTCTCAAGCACAGTCTGGAAATGTTCCAGTTTTCTCTTCTCCTCTCAACCCTTCCACTTTACACACAGGAAATGAGAATAGCTTAAAAAAAATCAGGTGTCTGCCTTCTGCTTTCTTAAAGTCTATAGGGGCCAAAGCTTTGCCAACAAGATTTTTTTTTTTTAAAAAAAAGAAACAAACAATATTCTTGGCTCTCATGCTCAAAACCAGCAAAGGAACCGAATGAATGGTGGAACTTCAAAATGAAAGGAACCCGATATTTAAAAATAAAAACTTACTGGGTTACAATGAACACTAATTGATTCAAACTGAGATTGGCACCAGAACTATCCAAATAATGTTTTGTCTTGGATACAAGAAATCTGGAGCATATAACTCGGCTTCTGCCAGGAGCAGTTTCAATTGCTTTTTATTGGCCACCTACCAGTATTTTGCTCTGCAATAAGGGCATTTTCCAATGTCTGGGTTTTCGAATTCCCTACTAAAAGAGATCTGTTCAATTATCTCATTATACTTTTTTATCTCCAAATAAATACATTTCAAATGGGGGAAAAACACGTTTTCTGTTTGCTGTTCACTCATATTTTATTGTGGTTTTTAGACTCTGGGTTGTATTCAAGTATGCCCTACTCAGAGTAGACCCATTGAAATTTATATATCTAAGTTACTCATGACCATTAACTTCAATAGGTATACTCTGAATAGGACTGGCATTGAATACCATTCTATTAATTTGAACTATGCTAGATTTTCATACCAAAGCTTTTTTATTAGTTTCTCTCTCTCTCTCTCTCTCTCTCTCTCTCTCTCTCTCTCACACACACACACACACACAGCTCTGTTTAAAAATCTAAAGCAAACTTTTCAAAGCTGCTCATGCTCTTGGGGTTTTTTTTTTAATTGCATTTGCACCTCGTTTTGGATTTTTTAAAAATAAATCAACTGATAACATTAATTGCATAGAAATTTCTGCTTGAAGTGGTGGTAGCAGGAAATCAGTCTCCGACAAACTGGAAGTGCCTCTTTAAGGTGCACTTTAAAGTGCTTCAAATAGAGCACTCTCCTCTGTAAAGTAGGACACACGGCTACCCTACTCACAAGATTGCCATGAGGCTAAAATGGAGAGAGTGAGAGAGTTGCAAGCATGCCGTCCATTTAAAACACTCTTACGTCTCTGTCATGGCTTCCTCCCCAAAATCCTGGGAACTGTAGTTTGTTAAGGGTGCTGAGAGCTGTTAGAAGGCCCTTAACAAATTACAGCTGCTAGGATTCTTTGGGGGAAGCCATGCTTCTTAAAGTGTAGTGGTGCAGATGTGACCTTGCTTTTCACTCTGAGCATCTTGATGGAGGGCAGGAGAGAGACATAAACATAGCCTGGTCAACCAAGCAATGTCTCATGGAGTCTCACATATGAGTAGCTTCCACTAGCCCTCAATTTCCTCCCTTTTCCATGGATAATGATTAATGATGGGGCAGGAAACTGAAGTAGTTTAATTTACTGCAAACTTCTAATTCAATTTTAAGGGAAGAAGGAAGCAGCGGAAGCTAAAGAATCTCGGAGGTGGCCCCACTGGATTTGGCGAAGGCCAACTTTCTCCTCTGCAATGTTGCTTTTTTCATTATATCTGACATTTCTGAAGGTAAGCTTTGTTACAGACTATTAGCCTATGGCAGCGAGCAAGAGAGATGAGAATTTGCTAAGACTCAGAACACATAAAAAAAAAGGGAGGGAGGGGAGGGAGCAATTGAAATTGCAGGTTTATTGGTATCTTGTTGTCGAGGTAGCTCAGGGTTGCTTAGATGCTGGGAAACAGTGCAGGGTGCTTTTATGTCTGATATTGTGAAATGAACTCTCCGGCTACTGTGCCCAGATACTAATTGAAAAACTTTCCTATCCTGTGGTCTAATTGTAAAACTTTTTAAAAAAGAAAACTGTGAAAGTGGATCTGCAACCTGGTGCTCCTCAGAGTTTCAACTCCAGCCTGTTTCCTAAGGCTGATGGGAGAAGTTGTCTGTCTGTCTGTCTGTCTGTCTGCCTGCCTGCCTGTCTGCCTCATCTTTCTCCCAAGCTAGGATTCAAGGTGGCTTACAAAATTTTAAAATACAAAATAACAAAACCAAACTGGTTCAAAACAATAGTTAAAATACAGAAGGACCTATTTAGAACCAGCATTAAAATACCCACTGCCCTGAGAGCAGCCCAGCAGTCAGTGTCACCTGTACCTCATTTCCAAAGGGCTGTCTAAATAGGAAGGTCTTCGTCTGCCAGCAGAAATATAAGGAGGGAGCAAGTCTGACCTCTCTTGGGAGGGAATTCCACAATATGGGAGCATCCTCAGGAAAGGCTCTGTCACCACCAATCATGCCTCTGATGTTGATGGGACTGAGAGAAGAGTTGTGGTCCAAAATATTGTGAGGGCACCGGGTTGAAGAGGGCTCCCCTAAGGAAAGCAAAATAGGTCCTGTTCCACGTGGGACATGAGGAAGATGTATTAAAGTAGGCGTTGTGTGGAGAGAGTGAATAGGGAGGTGTTTTTCTCCCTCCTGCATCATGATAGAATGCAGGGCCATCCAAGGAAGCTGAATGTTGGGGGATTTGGGACAAAAATAATAATCATAGAATCATAGAAAGTCCTTCACACAGCATAGAGTTAAACTACGGAATTTGTTTCCACAAGACGCACTGATTTTGACCAACTTTGATAGCATTTTTAAAAAATGGACGAATTCATGGTGGATAAAACTACTAGATGATAGCTATGATCTACCTCCATATTCAGAGGCAGTAATGCTGGTGAATATCAGTTGCTGGAAGCCACAGGAGAGGAGAGGGCTCTTGTGATCAGGTCCTGCTTAAAGGTTTCCCACACCCACATAGTTGGCCACTATGAGAACAGGGTGCTTGAGTAGATGGTCCATTGACCTGATTTAGGAGGGCTCTTATTATGTTACAGTATATTCTACTATTTATTTTAACTCCCTTGCTGAAGCCATTATAACCAGCCATCTCGTATGTGTGCCAAAATTTGTAACATATATTTTTTTCATAAATAATAGATAACCCACTGAATGTTATAATAAATTTTGCATGGGTTGGTGTATATTCATCAGGAAACTTTAAAAAAATAATATCCATATTTCTCCACAGTACTATAAAAAATGTTCTCCCTGTGAAAAAAAAATCAAAAGAAACACAAACATAGAGGATTTAAAATGTGGGGCTTTTTTCAGTGAAATGGGGATTTAATCCCCCCCCCGTCATGATAATGAAAGCATTTATTTTCACATAATTAAATCTATTGGGGAGTGTGATTCTTTTACACGGGATCTTTTCACCTATTCCTCATGGAGATCTTGAGACTGTTAAAGAGTTAGAAGACCAAAACAAGTACTTAAATCCAGGCTCCATCTAACTCTGAATGATTATTCTATAGCTCTTTAAGTATATCATAGCTTTCCCACAATGGATCTGTAGTTTTGATGCGGTGCTGAATTTTTTTTGTTAGAAATCTCAAGTCTAGCTTCATAAGCTCATAAAATTGTTCCTGTCTAGATTATGTAGCAAAAGCAAAGGCAATAACTATGGCATGCCAATGCTTTTTGAATTCAGCTGTAACAGCTGGCTGAGCAAAGAGTGATCACTAATGGGTCCTCATTATTCTGAAAAAAAGTGACAAGTGGGGTGCCACAGGGTTCTGTCCTGGCTCGTTGATGTTCAACATCTTTATAAAGGACTAGGATAAAGGAATTGAGGAGATGTTCATCAAATTTGCAGATGATCACCAAACAAGGGCAGTGGGTAGCTAATGTCACAAAAGACAGATTTGGGATTCGCCCACGCTCAAATCTTCCATTCTTGGGCAAGGTGATTGAGCAAGTGGTTGCTGAACAACTCCAGGCATGCCTGGAAGAAGCGGACCATTTGGATCCCTTCCAGTCGGGATTCTGATCTCATCATGGGACTGAAACTGCCTTGGTCACACTGGTCAATGATCTCCGACAGGCTAGGGACAAAGGTGAGAGCTGTTTCCTAGTTCTGCTGGATCTCCCAGCGGCCTTTGACACCATTGACCATAACATCCTTCTGGACTGTCTTGAGGGGTTGGGAGCTGGGGGCACTGTTATACAGTGGTTCCGCTCCTTCCTCCTGGGCCATGTTCAGAAAGTGGTGGTGGGGGGATGAGTGTTCAGACCCCTGGGCTCTCACTATGCAGGAGTCTTAGGCTCCATCTGCACTATATATTTAAAGTAGTGTCATACCACTTTCAACAGCTGTGGCTGATTCCCCAAAGAATCCTGAGAACTGTAGTCTGTTAAGGGTGCTGTGAGTTCTTAGGAGACCTCTTTTCCCCTCGCAGAACTACAGTTCCCAGAGCACTTTAACAACAACAACAACAACAACAACAACAACAATTTATTTGTATGCCCCCATCTGACTAGGTTGGCCCAGCCACTCTGGGCAGCTTCCAACCATTTTTCTTCCCAGGGAATGCTAGGAATTGTAGCTGTGTGAGGGGAATATGGACATCTGAGGGTCACTGAAGGTGGGGTAGGTTCTCTGATTGGGCAGACACAAAATCTCCATTCAGAATGCACACTCTTGGTTCCAGCAGCACCACATGAGTGGGTAAGCAGACCATGTGACTCAGTCAAGGATGGGCTAGGATTGCTCATCATACTGAAACAAAGTTTGCTTTATTTTCCAGACTTTAAACACAACAGAGTTGAAGCTTTGCTCTAGCACCAACCATAAAAGATCTTATCTTCCTTATTTACATTTGAAATATTCTGAGTTGTCAAAGCATTTAACACCAGGAGTAATTTAATAAGCAAAGGCAACTGAAATTATCTCCCACTGAATTAAAGAGCATTAAAACTATCAAAAAGATTCATTTACTAGACACAGGGAAGACTTCCATAGATCCCCTTCATTGAAATCAGTTATCGTATTGAATTTCAATTTCATTGCTTTCAAACAAGTTGAGCCAGGAAGTCCTATTAAGTCTAGGACGGCACTGCTGGAAGATTTTCTTTTTGGGTGTGGGGAGGATTTTGGGTCATCCGTATAAAAACAACAACAAAGATTAGGACACACTATTCGTACAATGTGAAAAGCCACTTCTAAGCAGCCAGATCAATTTATCTCAACATGGAAATAACAAGAGATAAATCACTCCTACATCTACAAAGGAAAACAAAACCAAACCTCACTCTATCTAGCCTTTATTTAAAGAATTGGGAGGGGGTGATTTTCTAATTATATTTCAAAGGCTGGTGCATAATTGTGGGGAATATTTAATTGACAAATAATTGACATGGTATACTAATGTCAGCAAATAAGTAACTGCAGGTTTCTCAGTTCAAGTTGAGAGATGGCGTTGCATATAGTTTTAGGCAGTGCAAATGCCAGTGTGTGCGTGCCAGTACTTCCTGTGGCACCTGTGAAAGATGTCAGTAAATATCCCACCAAAGCTCCACAATACACAGGAAACAGTTTGCTCTTCCTATTCAGTTCCTGTCACCCACTCTTACATGGAACATGCCCCCCTTAAATATGTGTGCTTTTCATTGGATTTGGACACCCATGCTTCCTTCCATCCTGAGCAGAGAAGAGGTTGCAAAATGTATTGCCCTGGGACTGAGACCCCATCTGCATTCTACATTTAAAGTAGTCAGATGCCACCTTAAACAGACATGCCTTCCCTGCAAAGAATCCTGGGAACTGTAGTTTGTTCAGGATGCTGAGAGTTCCCCTCAGAGAACTCTAATTCCGACAATGGTTTAAAAATCAGTCCCTCTCCCCAGAGAAGTCTGGGAACTGTAGCTCTCCATGGTAATATTTTGGAGTGTCACAGAGATAATAGATAAGACGCGGGTGGCGCTGTGGTCTGAGCCTCTTGGGCTTGCTGATCAGAAGGTCTGAAGTTCAAATCCGTGTGATGGGATGAGCTCCTGTTGCTCTGTTCCAGCTTCTGCCAGCATAGCAGTTCAAAAGCATACCAGTGCAAGTAGATAAATAGGTACTGCTGTGGCGGAAAGGTAAATGGCATTTCTGTGCGCTCTGGCTTTCATCATGGTGTTCTGTTGCACCAGTAGTGGTTTAGTCATGCTGGCCACATGACCTGGAAAGCTGTCTGTGGACAAAGACCGGGTCCCTCGGCCTGAAAAGCAAGATGAGCATAGTCGCTTTTGACTGGACTCAACCATCCAGGGGTCCTTTATCTTTACCTGATAGATAAGCTCCAGCAGGCCAAGGCAGATTGAGCGAATCACACTTTGTAGCCTTGATAGAGGCATGGCATTTGCGGCTATTGATCGATGACATGGGTGTAATGCAAGGATTAAAATACACAGTGGTATTTTCCTTGTCCTTTTCGCCATCAGCCCTGCTTGGATGCCAACATAATATTTTTTCATTGCAATGCAGAAATTTTGTGTTTGCGAGAACTTCCTTGTTGTTATTGCCTTTTAATAACCCAGCTGGATGGGTGGGGAATAAATAATAAAATTGTTGTTATTATTAAAATTCACTACCTGCGGTGCTGGGAAATACATGCACACAGATAGAAATGGGTACTTGTAACTAGGGCTGCCATATGCCCGGAATTTCCCAGACATATCTGGGATTCGTCTGTCGGAAATAGCGTCTGGGGAGGAATTTTTGAAAATTGAAAAAATGTCTGGGGGAAACCAGGGTGTACGGCAGCACATGTTGGAAGTGGTTGGGTTTTTTTGGTGACTTTCCTAATTTTTTGGAGATTTTGCAAAAGAAGCTTAACAACTTTTGTGTCCGGATTAACATTTTTGTCCAGATTTTCACTTTTTGAAATATGGCAACCCTACTTGAAACAAAATGTTGCAATGCAGCAATAAGGAACCTCCAGGGGTGGATCAAGGGGGTGGGGGCGGTCCACCCCTGGTACTGCCCTGGGGAGGGTTACACTCTGGGGGCAGGCCCCACCCCTGCGATCGAGCGCGGCAACTTTTAAAAAGCTGCAACGCATGAACAGCAGCACAGCCTTAAAGGTTGCCACACTGCACAGAAGGGGTGCCGGCCGATCGTGCCCACCATCTTGGGTGGACATGCGCAGTCCACCCAAGATGGCGGGTGCAATCGGCCGGCACCCCTTTCGACTGGTGCCGCGCCACGCCGCGTTTTAAGGCTGCAGCGGGTGAACAGCAGCGCTCCTGGGAACCTCAGGCCTGGAGGTCGAATGTGACCCTCTGCAGGCACACCCTTGCACAATGACCACCTTGAGTTCATGCACCTGGCTGGAATTGGTCTTTAAATTATGTACATTTCAAATTACTGTGTACAGTTCTGGTCACCTCACCTCAAAAAGGATATTGTAGAGTCGGGAAAAGGTTCAGCATAGGGCAGCCAGAATAATCAAGAGGGTGAAACAACTGCCCTATGAAGAAAAGTTTCTGCTTTGGGGAGCTCTTAGTCTCGAGAAAAGGTGAGCAAGAGGCACTAGGATGATGCCATTATGCACTGCAGGGAGGAAGTAGGCAGACCAAAGAATTGTTTCTCCCTCTCTCCTGACACTAGAGCACGTGGACATCCCATGAAGCTGAATGTTGGAAGATTCAGGGTAGATAAAAGAAAGAACCTCATGCAGAGGATAGTTAAATTATGGAACTCACTCCCACAGGAGGCAGCGATGCCCACCAGCTTGGATGACTTTGAAAAAGGATTAGACAAATTCAGGGATGATAAGCCTTCTGGCCATGATGGCTATGCTCTGCTTTCATGGTCAGAGGGAACCATGCTTCCGAATATCAGCCACTGGGAACCACAGGAGGTGAGAGCACGCCTGTGGTTTGATCCTGCTTCTGGGTTTCCCATAGGCATCTAGTTGGCTACTGTGAGAACATGATGCTGGATTAGATGAGCCAATGTTCTGATCCAGCAGGCTCGTCTTATGGCCTGAGATGTTTACTAATTTAGAAATCTAGATTTATTTGGTTTTAAGGCAAGCCTTATTTATCAGGGTTTTTATGGTCATGGAATCAGAGATAGCTTTCCTATGCAGTCTGATTTGTCAAAATCCATATACATATTGCTTGTTGAAATAAATAACGTTGACTTTTTGCCCTGCTAATCGCAGCCCATTGTCTGATGGATGACACACTGGAACATAATGAGATTGGAAGCATAATTACTGTATACTTGAAAGGTTATGCTCATATTGGATTTAGACCAAAGGCATCTCCATTTGTGGATGTGCCAGGAGGAATAAAAGAGGTGTTTGTGAGAGAAAGAATGAAAGAAGAATGTCAGATAAATAGCAATGTCCCCTGCTTTTTGCCCCTGAACAGATAATAGAAAAAATCTCTAAATATACCTGTCTGCTGAAGGTCTGAAATAGTGTGCTTACATATACACACGTACATATATGAAAACAAACAAATGAAACCATGGCAACCCTAAAGACGTGCATCATATCACCTTGAATCTTAGAAAGAAGGTAATATCCTTATTGAAATAAATGGCATTGATACATAATAGAGCCAAGTGAAACCTGCTGCTTATAATGAGCACCAGGATCCAAGGCCTGCAATTCTAGGCACACTTACATGAGGATTTACTTCTGAGTAAACATGCCTATGATTGGCCTGTAAAGGCAGGACATTTGCAAATATTTACCTGGTGTTAAACCAGTCTTGATTGAGTGATCACATTAATATCCCACCTTTTTGTCCAAGGAAGTCAAGTTGACATGAATGGTTCCCCCGCTCCCCATTTTATATTCACAACTACCTTGTGAGGTAGGTTACCTGTATGTGACTGGCCCAAGGTCACCCAGTGAGCTTCATGGCTGAGTGGGGATTCAAACCCTGGTCTCCAAGGTCATAGTCCAGCACACTCACCATTACACCACACTGGCTCTCTTCCCCAATCTGGTTCCCCCAGACAAGCCCTTCATAAGTTTTACATTGTTTCTATTACATACCATACTTTTCCGTGTATAGGACTAGGTCCCCCTCCCCCCCAAAAAAAACCATACTAAAAAGTATGGGTCATATTATACAGTGCATGGGTAGTGCATAGGGTGGACATTTGATTGGTTGCTGCCACGGCTGTCAGCAGCTATTGTGCGTGTTATTGGTTGCTGCAGGAATGGGTGGTGTTGATTGGCCGACGCTGCAGGTTTGGGCGGGCGATTGGCAGCTTCTGCCAGCAAGGGTACAGATGGCAGGCAGATTTTACGGCACGTGCAGGTGAGCGATTTTTTTGCATTCCCAACAAAAAAAAGCTCAGCAGCCCTCGGCAATCCTCCCCCCAAAAAGCTCAACAACTTTTTGCCATCTCCCCACATTTTATGAAATTTCAGTTCCCAAAAATAGGGGGCGTCTTATACATGGAAAAGTATGGTACATATATAATTGTTTTCATAGGGGACTTTTAAAGTGTTTTTACACTTTTCATGTTGTGGGCTAGTAACTGCTCACATGCTGGGACCTTCTGGTAAAGGACGGGTGAGAAACCAAATCAAATCAAACATATACAGGAAGATTTCCTGCTGAATTCTATTCTAAAACATTTCCTTGGTTAGTTGGTTGAGGCTTTCATGGTGATTGAAATATGGATTCTTGCTGGCGACTGTTGATTTGAAGCAATGTCTGTGTGGCTTTAGATGGTGTTGCCTTTAATGACCGCCGCGTTGTGTTAAAGATGCTATTTTTACACTTCCTTGAAGGCCCCTTATGGACTAACAGTCAGGATGGAAATGAAAAGTAATAAAAGCATGTCAAAATCCTTCTGTCAGAATCCAGCAATGTTGATGAGGTTCGACTATTTCGAAACAAGGTTAGGGGGTGACTTGGTTCATCCCTAAGCTTTGGAAGGGCTCTCATAAGAAGATCAAAAGAGCCCTGCAAAGTAATGCCAAAGACTCATCTAGTCCAGCATTAGGAATATAGAAAGCTGTTATATTCTGAGTCAGGCCATTTTGGTCTATCTGCTTCAGCTCTGGATGGGAACGACTTTGGGGACCAGAGTGGCTGAGGGGTGGCAGGAGGGGCAGTGGCTGACCCATACACACCCCACAGCAGCCTCCGCAGGGAAGCCATGGCCTCAGGTGACTGGAGGCGGCCTGGGGAGATACCAAGCCTGGAGCTCTGCCTGAGTGGTCAGAAGCGAGATCTTTGCAGCGCTGTATCTGCAGCCAAGGCAGGAGTGGTAAAGGCACACAAGGTTGCCCCTGTCTTTCCTCTCCGGATCTGCTGCCCCTTCCAGCTGTCCCCAGCCTACCACCTGGGACAAGTAGCCCTTGTATCACAAGATGCCAGGAGCATGAGTGCATGCGAGACTATGATCTGTCTCAGTGGTTCTTAAACTTTCCCCCCCAAGGACCATTTGGAAATCGCTGAGGGTCTTGGCAGAACACTTCGGGGGTTTTCTGCATGATGTAGCAATTGGCACATGCTGCACTTGACCTTTAATTGTATTTTTACACACATGCCATTCCTCTGAAGGAAGCTTCTAGAACACTAGTGAACACTGGTTTGGGAGCCCCTGATTTCAGACCCTCCAAGTGTCCCTATTTTCCAGGGGTGGGCCTGAATTTTTAGGAGCTGTCCCAGTTTCTGATTTGATCCTGGAATGCCCCACTTTTCCTTAGGATATCCCTATTTTCATTGGAGAAATGTTGGAGGGTATTGGAGAAATGTTGGAGGTTTTCCACACCTATCAGCTGATCACCCATTCCCACCACCCTTCTGAGCAATACCCCTCCCCACTCCCTCACTATATTTAAGGATCTGGTGACTTCTGTTTCAGTGTATCTGAAGAAGTGTGCATGCACACGAAAGCTCATACCAGGAACAAACTCAGTTGGTCTCTAAGGTGCTACTAGAAAGAATTTTCGATTTTATTATTATTATTATTATGGAATAGGGCATCCCAATTTTCATTGGAGAAATGTTGGAGGGTATGTGGTTTATCTTTAACAATGCTTATAATATAACTCGTTGCACCAATCAACCCTTATTTAAAGGGAAAGGCTATATCCTTAACACAATGTCGGTTGTTTTCCCCAATCTAGCTATATTCCTTTGTGGCGAATTTTTTTGCAAGTTTTCTTTAATGAAAAATCTTGCCAGGTCCCTGCAATTGCTGTTGTGCAGCACTTCTCCCTCCCCCCTCCCAGCCCCCCCCCATTGCGTCCCACCATTCACTTGAAGAAGTACAGCCAAAAAGCCACGATAATCTCCTTTGTCTTCATTATACGAAGCCTCCGATCCGACATACGTTCTTGTGTAAGGCCATTTACCTTAACTCCCAACTACATTTAATCTCATTACATTCACTGTCATTACAGTAACATCTTTATTCCACTTGAAAGACTTTAAAGCTCTGGAGGATACCCTTCGAGGGAGGGCAGAACGTGCTTTATTGAAGAGGGCCCTGTGTAAATTCCAGATATGATCATGCTATCCATTTTTATGAGCCCACCGCTACAAGCCTGTGTGAATGGCAAAAGTGTGGCTCGCAGATTGAAAATGAGGGAGCGTTGGTTGTTTCCTTTTCCTCCCCCCGCCTCAAAAAAAAACCCTACATGGGTTACATAAGGATATTATTATTTATTACTATTATTTATTATTTATTAGTCCACCATCTCAAGGCAATTTCCACACAAAATTATTAAAATCAGTTAAAAACCCCAAAAAACAACAAATGAATTTAAAGCAAGGCTAAAACGCTAATAAGTAGACACTCGTGGTAAGGACTCATTTATCCAGCTAGGAAAATCTGTCACAACAAAAATGTCTTCAGTTGTTTCTAGAAAGCACAAGAAGTGGGTGCCTGTGGGTGAGGACATTTCTTTAAAAAAAAAAAAGCTTTAAAACAGATGGTTGTTACCAACTAGCTTTTACTCAGAACAGACCCATTGAAACGACTAGCCCCAAGTCACCCATGACCATACATTTTCTATGGGTCCACTCTGTGTAAAGGATAGTGGGCAACAATCCTACATTCCTAAAATGAGGTGGGCAAAGGTCTGGTGCCTAAAGATTTGTAACAATGGTTCCAGGTGAGCCTCCCTGGGGAGAGCATTCCACAAGCAGGGAGCCACCACCGAAAAGGCCCTTTCTCATGTTGCCACCCTCCAGTGCACACAAAGATGACGATTGCCAGGTCGTGGTTGGTTCATATGGGGAGAGGCAGTCCTTGAGCAAATACACACCAAAAACCCAGCTCAGAGCTGCACATCTTGTTAAGAGCGGGAAGGTGGCACAGGAGAGTTGTGGGTAGTGCCAGGGCATCTGAGAGAGGAGGAGGCACAACAAGGGGTGGCGGCGGCCAAGGAGAAGGTGAAGCCTTGGAAGAATCCTGGAGGGCCACATTCCCACCCACCCCAGGCAAGAGGTTCCCCACACCTGCCCTACTGGAGTTCAAGCTCCAATAGAAAACCAAACCCTGGTGGGTAGCCCAATCACAGAACAAAAAAGACCCTGCAGTTGCAACGTTGTTGTTGTTTTTAACCAGAGAAAGGAAAGATGATTGAATCACATTAAAGACAAAAAAGAAGACTAGACCCCACATTGCTATTTTGTTTAAGAGCCATGTATTACAGTCTTACCCCGGAAGTTGAGCCGACTCAGTTCCAGAAGTCCGTTCGACTTCCGAAACATTCAGAAACAAAGTGTGGCTTCTGATAGGCTGCAGGAAGCTCCAGCAGCCAATCGGAAGCTGCTGAAACCCCTTTGGATGTTCGGCTTCAAAAAGAAGGTTCGAAAACTGGAACACTCACTTCTGGTTTTCTATCATTCGGGAGCCAAAACATTTGACTCCCAAGGCATTCAGGAGCCAAGGTACGACTGTACTTTGTATCTTTATAATGTTTTATTTGTAACTACTTCAAGACTGTTCTGCAGTAAAGCTTTGAAATCCATTGTTTGTGGTGAGTAGCAAATTCTTTTCTACCCTACAAAAGGTTCATACAAAACAAAACAAAACCATACAATACAGTCTCCACAGAGAAAAGAACATAGGATAGCATTAAGTTTATGGCGTCATTTTACATGATCTTACATTGTGTGGAGAGCCTATATGGACTGCCAATGTTCTGATAGGCAGAGGTGCAGTTAGGGAACTCTAGACTCTGGACTTCATGGGGAGGCACCCTCTTTAGATGGCAATGGCTGTTGCTTCATTTACTTCACAGGGTGACAAGCCAGCTCTGCTTCATTGGGAAGGCCCTCTGACTCTTCCTGCTGAGTTGGGACCCAGATCCCTACCCCAGAGCCTTGTCCCAATGGCTCCGCTGCTGGTTAGCAAGTGGCTAAGTCTGATAGGTGGGATATGTTAATTTCCAGGGAAGAGAAGGAATAATGGACTAATTTCCCCCAAGGTTTGGAGCGCATCAGAAAATGAAATAAAAATATACATAGACATATGAGATCATAAGACGTACTTAATGGGAAGCAACAAAAGATGCTCAGCTCCTGGCTGGGAAAGGCTGAAGTCGGAAACCTTGGCAAATCCTGCGCTGCTGATAAAGTCTTTTATGGTAACTGAAGGGCAGTTTATTGGTTCTCGCCTTTGGTCACTGCACAATCTCGTACTATCCCAGTCATTTATTATGGTAGATTTCATTAGATGTGTTCTTCCTATATGCTACCTATAAAAAGTTATGTACCGGCAGAAAAATAAAATTATGCTTGATCAGATTATGCTCTTCTGCTCCTAAGTATCCCACATGGGTTGACATAGATTTGCAAGGTGCAGAGGATAATGAACAAAGTGGCACACTTTTATAATGTTAGCAGGGCTATTCTGCCTGGTGTTTATTCTTTTTAACACTGTAAGAACCACAAGCAAGCCAGAAACAAAGAACTGCTTTTCACAGAAGTGAACTCCAGGAGCTTTGGCTTCTACAGGATCAAGCCACTTGTCCATGAAGTTCAGTTTTCTCTGAATCAAGGACGAGGGAATCTCCAGCCTATGGGCCAAATTTGATCCAGTACGGACCCCAAATTGCCCTGCAAGACCAATTTCCTTAGCTACACCCACCTGCCCCACACTGGATGCTAAAGGTGATGTTAGGTGTGGGGCAGGTTGCGATGTGCCTGGATTGGCTGCACAACTCAGTTCCCTGCAGGGAACTCAGCCATGCAGCTGATACCTACAGAAAGCCGGACTGAAACCGCAGCCTGAAACCAGATTTCAAGCTGTTGGGTAGAAGAAACCTTGCATGCCTCCAGTCAGCAGAGGGCAGGGTTGAGACTAACAAATAGTCAAGGGAAATGCCCCAAGATCCACCCCTTCATTCCTCTGTATCTCTCTCCTTCTCTTTCCCCCACATGAGGCAGTCATGAGAAACTAGCTCTACCATGTAGACTTAAAATCCAAAGCTATTCTTGTAAATATTAATAAACTTTTTTTTTGGGGGGGGGTTACCAATGGGACCTGTGGATTTTTAAAAATTTACTCTTTTAAGCAATTTCATTTTTAAAAACTCAAGACAAAGACAAGGCTGTTAAAGATATAAGTTTAATATGCGTAAAATGGTGTGGTTTGAACATATTGTATTAAAAATGCTATGCAGAGAGGTTTGCAATAGGCAGGAGGTTTAAGTATAGCAAATGTGGGGCAAATGTTTGGGTGTTACCATTTGAGAGTTTCGGCTAATTAATGGCTCATACTCAGAAATCCAAGCAGAGATCTCTCACAGCAGGAAGATGAAACCTGAGAACTCAGCGTCTTAGTCAGCCATTGAAGCTCTGCGATGATGAACAAGCAAGTTGCTTGTATGGGATCCCTCTCTGGGACCAGAGAGAGGAAAGTTTTTGAACTGTATTAAGGACTAAAAATAAGACTGGACCACATTGTTTGCTGTTTAAGAGCAATGTGTTACTTTGTAACATTTGCTTGTAACTATTTAAAGACTGTTCTGCAGTAAAGCTTTGAAATTCATTCTTGTGACGGAGAGCAAATTCATTGCACAAGGTCCAGATCAGGGATTCTGTTTGGAGCAACTCTAACATGGCTCCTTGGCATTGGGGTTCCCAAGCACCCAACAACCAGCTGAGGAATGGACTTTGAGAGCTGGGTTGTCCCACCTGGTAGTCAGTCATGCAGGGTTCTATGATTCAACGCAGGGCTTAGACAGAATGTTACGTTCAGTATAAATAAAAACGTCCAGAAAAGGGCAACCACAACGATCAGCAGGCTGGAGCCACTTCCCTACGAGAAAAAGTTGCAGCATTTGGGACTTTTTAGTTTAGAGAAAAGGCAAGTACCGGTAATAGGTGACATGACTGAAGTTTATAAAAATTACTTATCGTGTGGAGAAAGTGAATAGAGAAGTTGCTTTCACTTAAGTTCATGGACATCCAATGAAGTTGGAATGTTGGAAGATTCAGGGCAGATAAAAGAAAGGACAACACCACACAGTGCATAATTAAACTATGGAACTCACTGCCACAGGAGGCAGTGATGGCCACCAACTTGAAATACTTTAAAAGAGGATTAGACAAATTCTTGAAGGAGAGGGCTATTAATGGCCACTAGCCATGATGGCTATGTTCTACCTGCACTGTCAGATGGAGTGTGCCTTTGAGTACCAGTTGCTACGAATGGCAGGTGGGCAGAGTGCTGTTGCGTTCAGATTCCCTGCTTGCCAGTTTACCATAATGGGCATCTGGTTGGCCACTATGAGAACAGGATGATATGTATAATTAATTTGGATTTTAATTTGATTGGTAATTGGAGATATATATTGGAAAATCAATAAATATGATTTTAAAAAAGAGAGA
Source organism: Lacerta agilis (assembly GCF_009819535.1). Classification (NCBI taxonomy): domain Eukaryota; kingdom Metazoa; phylum Chordata; class Lepidosauria; order Squamata; family Lacertidae; genus Lacerta; species Lacerta agilis. Next base: position 29,897,408 of record NC_046319.1, read on the forward strand.
GAGAACAGGATGATGGACTAAATGGGCCGTTGGCTTGATCCAGCAGGATTCTTCTTTATGTTCTTATATGTTAACAGAATTATTTCACAAAAGGATATCCTATTTTATTTCCCCCTCTCCTGGAAAGCTGCTTCTATAAAGCTGCTTGTCCAGTGTGAGATCTTCTAAACTCTTTCATTTTATTACAAAGGGACTCTTAGATCACATTCCCCCCAGCAAAGCGTTATTTGAATCAATATCACCAGATGAGTTAATATGTATTTTTTAATATCTCCTAAATGCTTAATTTCATTTTGCCACTGATGTTTCATTAAATTCTCTTGCCCCTTAATTAAACTAATGGCTTTATTGCTTTTTGATCAGCCAAGCAGATTATCAGATTATTAGCTCGTCTTCTCCTGGCCCTTCCCATACCCAGCCCCCCACTGTTATTACTGTATCGTGCAAGATATCTCCATTTAGCTGGGTAAATATTGCGGGCTTCCAGCAAGTAAAAAGTTAGGTAGCATGAGTTAAGTTCAGCTGTCATCAGAGGATGCAAGCATTATGTACTGTATTTATGATTGGTTGGTTGGTTGGTTGGTTGAACACATCTTCTTGTCCTCCTTTCAGTAGGAGGAAAACCTAACAACAGAGAGCCATTGAGGGTGTTAGAGTGTCGGACTAGGACCTGGGTGACCAGGGTTTGAATCCCCATTCGGCCACGAAGGTCACTGGGTGACCTTGGGCCAGTCACTGCCTCTCTCTCAGGACTCATTTTGCTGCACCACTTTCCAGGCCTAGGTCTGTGCTTTCTGGACAGGTTAATTTAAAGCCCAGACCTGTACCTTGAAACAAAAGGATGTCTCGATGAGCTGTCATCCTAGCCTGCCTCAGTTCCTAGAGCAGTTTAGCAGTCACTCCCCCTGCATGCTTTCTCAGGAGATAGTTGCGTTGTGCTCCCAAAGTCTTCTGGGAGCTGAAGTCTGCGAAGAGTTCTGAGAGTGGTTATTGCCCCTCTTCCCACCCCAGAACTACAATTCCCAGAGTACCAGTGAAGAGAGAGTCACTCTGGGAATTAGAGCTCAGGGAGGGGGAGAATAAGGGTTTCCAAACAACGCCCAGCACCTTGAACAAACTGCAGCTCCCAGAGTCCTTTGGGGGAAGACAGGACTGTTAAAGGTGATATCACAGTGCTTTAAATAATATGGTGTGAATATGGAACATACTGTGCTAGATGGACCAATGGCCTGACTCTGTGTAAGGCATTCTCCTTCACTCCTTTCTACACTTTAATTGTGTTTGTGGCTTTTAGAATGCAAATGATTTTGTTACTCTATTTAATTATGTTGGGAGCTGCCTCAGGCTTTCAGAAAGGCTGGATTGAAGCACATTAAGTAAATATAAATCCAGCAGTTTTGTCTTCTAGTAACCTTTCGTTTATTCATTGTCTCAAGACAATCGGAAAGTGGGAAGCGGTAACAGAACTTCTGCCGAGTCTTTATTTCATGACGCCCATTGCCCACATTAAGTTTTGCCATTTAAATGGCAGGCAAAAGACTCCTAAATAGTTCCTGGGAAAGAAAGTGAGTTGATTTACCTGGGCACGGTGCAAAAAGCTGTAGTAAACACTCAGAACATCCATTTTATTTAGCTTAATAATAATTGCCGTGAAATGATTGGCTGGCTGGTGGGGATCGTTAGCAAGCTAAATAATTTTCTTTTACACATTTCACATCCTGTTTCAGTGAACTCAGAGAGCTCAAGACTCAATTAGAGATTTACCGTAATTACTGTTCTCAGTTACTCAGCTTGCCATAAGATTTATAGCAAAGCTTTTATGGAATGCATCTTTTTTAGAAAGTCAGATGAGTTTTTATAGTTTATTATTCATAACATCTGCCACTTACTGGAAACATCCATGCAGCAGCTCTTTTTAATGTGCATTAAATGCCTTTTGTTACACTTTAATATCAGATAAGATGTGCTTTATTATAGGAGTCCCATTTGTGGCGCTTTGGTAATAATCAGGTAGAGTAAAAAAAACTTCTGCATTTAGAATGATTATAAAGGGGGAAATGTGACATTTAAGATCTTCCTCCCTGAAAGAAAATAAGATTGTTTTTGCAAGGGTTGAGTGGCCTGAGATAGAAATCTCAGAGGGGTGTTCTACACCAGAATCCCAAGAACAGCAGAAGTAGTCTTTCCTTCATGCTGAAGTCCCATTTGGAGGATTTTGACTGTAATCCTAATCCCAAATTACCTGGAAATACACCTGAGGATAGCTTTGGGTAATGTCTTTTATGCTATTCCTATTTTGTTCCCTTGGTTCTGGTCATCAACCACAACAATAAATATTTGATTTGAAGTGATATCTGGGAGGAAGCCCTATTGAATTTAATGGGACTTATTCTGAGTAGACTTTGTTGTGGTTGGGACCGCACTGTTATCCGAGGGTTAGGGTTGTATCCACTGTTAGTTCTACTCAAGAGTAGACTCAACAGAAGTATTATATGTCTGTATATTACCTGCTCTTCACTCCAAGGTTCCAGGGTCACACCATTAAAAGCATCTTAAAACAAGTTAGGTAAAGGTGAAGGGACCCCTGACCGTTAGGTCCAGTCGCAGACGACTCTGGGGTTGCGGCGCTCATCTCGCTTTATTGGCCAAGGGAGCCGGTGTACAGCTTCTGGGTCATGTGGCCAGCATGACTAAGCCGCTTCTGGTGAACCAGAGCAGCACACGGAAACGCCGTTTACCTTCCCGCCGGAGCGGTACCTATTTATCTACTTGCACTTTGATGTGCTTTCAAAGTGCTAGGTGGGCAGGAGCAGGGACCGAGCAACGGGAGCTCACCCCATTGCAGGGATTCGAACCGCCAACCTTCTGACCGGCAAGCCCTTGGCTCAGTGGTTTAGACCACAGCACCACCCGCATCAAAATAAGGCGAGTCCTAAAAATATGCACCTCAAGTGTCAAAATCCAGGGCAAAGAGATGTGTCTTCAGCATTCCCAGGAAGCTGTACAATGGAGGGACCAGATGTAGTTCTGTGTGGTGGGAGTTCCACAACCTAGGAGCTGCCACGGGGAATGCCCTCTCCTGAGCCGCCACCTCACAAGCCTCTGTGCGTGTATGAACTACCAAGAGGGGCCCCTCTGCCAATCTCAGCACCCGAGAGGGTCTGCAGGGAAGGAGGCAGTCTCTCAGGTACATGGATGCTGGACTAGATGCACCACTTGGTCTGATCCAGCAGGCTTTCATTATGTTCTTATCAGAAGACTGTCAGCCCAGGTTATGTCAAAAAGACAGACTGGAAAGCTTGGTGCTTTCTCTCTCTACCTGCTTTCTCCCCATGTAAGCACCATCAGCCTTAATATAAGCTGAGTTGCATCCCAACGCTTTCAATGGGGCAGCATGGTGGGGAGGTCAGGACACCATGGCTGCACAGATGAAGCCACTCCGGTGTTCCCACTGGTCAACCCCTGCCACCCTGACCTCATCACTGCTACCCATCCACTATCCTGGTAAGTGGCAACAAAGCCATTGTTGGGAATGCAGGTTTTCTTGGCATCACTCCTGAAAAAGAAAAGAAAAATCTGAGACGACTTCCGGTTAGCTGCCGAGTCAATGGCGGACGGGAGTCCGACGGCTCCGTCCTCCGTTAGGCGATAGGGATCTCCGTGCCTGCGCCACGGGTCCCTTAAAGCCACGGGAAGAGCGTCCCGTGGACCGACGGCTTCGTGGGTCCCAGACGTGCTGTCTCCGCTCCTGATTGACCCTCGTAAGGGGGAAAATCAGGCGAGCGGAGCCCCAGCACGGGACTGAAGAAGCGACTGCCTGCGGAGGATCAAAGCAGCGATCCCGCCAGACCTGAGCACCCGGCACTTCCTACACAGAAACTTCCAAAGAAACTCTGTAAGTTAAAATATTGGATTATTTTACAAGTTTAAAGAGCACTGCTTGCAGAGGAAACTGCAAAAGGAAGCCTGTTCCCTTTGAACTGTTTGCGCGAGCTTGGTAGCGCTAAAAGATCAAAGCCGCGACTAACGGGAAAGTTTTGCGAACTCTGCCAAACTTTTTAAAAGTGGATTAAAAGTTGCTTAAAGGATGTTTAAAGACTTAAAAACAGTTGATATGGCAAAAGAAGAAGCCCCTCACCCTCTGGATTAGGATTCCGGGTCAGTAGCGGGCTGTGATATATTGTTGCCATTTTTTCTTTGTTGGTGTTTCAGTGACTGTTTACCAGTGGAGATATTTTGACTTCTTTGTAACCAGATACAAGTTACTTTTTGGACTTTGGTGGTAACACTGCAAGTTAGAAACTGTTACTGACTTGGGCTATATGAAAATATACCCTTCTTGGCTGTAAGGAATTTATATTGTGGAAAATTTAAACTCTTTGCCTAAAAGCTGGATTTTTGGGACTGGTGTGGGCTCCTGGCTCAGCAGTCTCTTTGTTCTCAGAATTGAGCTGCTGGCCACCTGGTGTTTACTTTTGGGACTGTTGGCCTTCTGCTGTGAATGTCTGAGATTGTTACCACAGCAACTGGAGTGACCTTGAGATTACAATTGCAGAGCCCACAGGAGATGGACACTAGATCAAAAACAGCTGGTTCTAGCTCTGCACAAAAAAGAGGCTCTGTTTCCCTAACTCTACAGGAACAAATGGAGAAATTGGTTGTTAGCGTGGCAGAAATTGCAGCAGGATTGAAAAGCGTCACTGAAGGGTTGAAACAAACACAAGATCAAGTTTCATCAGGAAATACAGCAGTGAACTCAGCAATAGAAAAATTACAAGCTGACATAAAAGCTGATATCAAAAATTCTACGCAGACCCTGGAAAAATCAATTGGGCAAATTGAGGAGAACGTAAGGAAGAACAGAGAAGAAATTAATAGAATTGGGCAGGAGGTGACCACCTTGAAAAAGGACTCTGAGGAAATTAAAGTGGTCAAAGAAAAAATAAAAAAAGTGGAGGAAAAATTGGACAATTTGGATTTGGAGCAGATAGAGAATATTGGAACACGACAGAGAACTGTTGAAGAGTCTCTCGCTTTTCTGCAACTACACCAGAGAGAGGGCAACATCCGTCTAAGGGGTCTTCCAGAATTGGAAGGGGAAGACCTAAAAGCTTATATTGTGAAGCTATTTTCAGGATATTGGGAGCTAGAAGAAGTTAACGTCTCAGCGCGCATAGTGAAGGCCTTCAGATTTGGTCCAAGAGGTTCCAGAGGAAAGAAAAGCAACAAAACAGTCAGTGACTGTTTGATTGTGCTACACGACCGACACGATAGAGACTTTTTTCTGGATTTGCACTATAGAAACAACCTGGTGGTAGAGCAGAATAAAGTAATTTTTTATAAGGACATCCCCAGATTTTTCCTGGACAAAAGAGTTCCTTACAACGACTTGGTGACTGAGCTAAGAAAAAGAAAAATTCCCTTCAGTTGGGAATTTCCAGAAGGCCTGGCATTTACGTTTGAAGGAAAGAAGATAAGAATAAGGTCCTTGGCGGAGAAGCAAAAGTTTTTGGACAAGCATCAGGAACAATTTAAAGGCACACCACTCGACCCAGCACAACTATACAGGTTCCCAGCGGAATTTCCACCACCGCCGGGACCACTAAGCTTACCAGGTTCAAGCCAGGATCCAGAGAAAGACAAGAAAGGAGAAGCAACTGGAGGAGAAGAATAAAGAAAGGAAAATGGCGCTCAAGCTAATGACATGGAATGTCCGGGGATTGAATCAGAGACCAAAGAGACGCAGAGTGTTTTACAGCATAGAAAAGAAGAATTTGGATATAATATGTCTACAGGAAACCCACATAGCCCGACGTCATAGAAGATTACTACAGAACAAAAAATTAGGCCAAGAGTTTATATCATCGGACAAGGTCAAGAAGAGAGGAGTAGTGATATATGCAAAGGAGAAATATAGCCCAAGACAGCTTTTTAAAGATGAAGAAGGGAGATACATCGCAATTGAAATTAATATACAAGGCGAAAAACTTTTGATTCTGGGACTTTATGCACCAAATGATGGAAAGTCAATTTTTTATAAGAAAATACATGATCTGCTGTTGGACTATTTGGATTACAAATTAGTTTGCCTTGGAGACTTTAATGGTGCAGTTTCCACATTAATGGATAGATCTCAAAGAACCAAATTAACGAATGATGGGAAACTCCCAAAGACTTTTTTCGAAATGGTGGATAATTTGAATTTGGTGGACTCTTGGAGATTAAAAAACCCTACAGATACAGAGGCAACTTACTTTAGTGAATCTCAGCAGTCATGGTCGAGAATAGATTACATTTGGATTTCGAATGAATTGGCTCCAAAAATACAAAAGGCAGAAATTGGCCCTAAAACTCTTTCAGACCACAATCCGGTACAGTTAAATTTAAAAATGATTTCCAAGGATTCTTTTAGATGGAGAATGGATGACGCTCTGATGAGAGACACCAAGCTAGTAGAAAGAGCGGCGAAAAAGATGAAAGAATACTTTCAGATAAATTGGAGTTCCGAAGTGGAGAAAAGAATTGCTTGGGATGCAAGTAAAGCTGTAATGAGAGGATTCCTCATTAGTGAAAAAGCAAAAAAGAAGAGACAACAAAATGCAGAAATGGAGAGATTGTTGAAGTTAATCAAAGAAAAGGAAAAAGAATTGAGAGGGCATCCCAGATGTGTTAAAATCCAAAAAGAAATTAAATACTTGCAATCCCAATATGCTAATATAATGAATCAGGACATCGAATGGAAAGTGAAAATGATGAAACAAAGAACATTTGAATCGGCTAATAAGTGTGGAAAACTACTAGCTTGGCAATTGAAGAAAAGACAAAAGGCAAATGTCATCAATAATTTGGTAGTAAATGGAAAAAATGTGGAGAAACCGGAGGAAATCAGATGGTGCTTTCAAAGATTCTACAAGCAACTGTACAAGGAGGAGAAGATAGATGAAGTAGAAATAGACCGATTTCTGGAAAAGAATGGATTGCAAAAAGTCCCAGAGGAAAAACTAGTTACTCTCAACCACCCAATATCGACACAGGAGATAGAAGATGCAATAAATAACATGCAATTGGGGAAGGCTCCAGGACCGGATGGATTAACAGCAAAATATTACAAGACATTGAAAGACTGGCTATCGCAGCCGCTAAGAGAAATTTGCAACAAAATACTAGAAGGAGATAGGGCACCAGAGACGTGGAAAGAAGCCTTTATCACACTGATTCCAAAACCAGATACCGACAAGACTCAAATGAAAAATTATCGTCCAATATCCCTTTTGAATGTGGATTATAAAATTTTTGCAAATGTATTGGCTACAAGGCTGAAAAGAGTGTTGAAAGATTATATACACAGAGATCAAGCAGGTTTCTTGCCAGGAAGACAAATTAGTAATAACACGAGAATTATTGTGGATATATTAGAAAAACTGGAGAGAAACATAAACACAGATGCGGCACTACTGTTTGTTGATGCAGAGAAAGCATTTGATAAAGTTTCTTGGATATTCATGAAAAAGAATCTGGAAAGGATGGGAGTTGGAGAAAATTTTTTGAATGGCATTAAGGCCATCTATACAGAACAAAGAGCTAAAGTAATAGTAAACAGTGTGATATCGGAGGAGTTTGAAGTTGAAAAGGGAACAAGACAAGGGTGCCCTATCTCCCCTTTACTTTTTATTACGGTCCTGGAAGTCCTCCTAAATATGATACGAAAGGACAAACAGATAAAAGGAATTCGTGTGGGAGAGAAAGAATACAAACTACGCGCCTTCGCAGACGATCTGATGTTATCCCTGCAGGAACCGGAAAGCAGTGTCCCCAGAGCCTTGGAAATAATTGAACAATTTGGACTTGTAGCTGGTTTCAAATTAAACAAACAGAAAACCAAAGTTTTAGGAAAAAATTTGAGTGCAGAACAAATCCAAAGAATACAGGAAGGCACTGGCCTCAATTTTGTCAAAACAGTAAAATATCTAGGTATCAATCTCACAACCAAGAATTTGAACCTGTACAAGGACAACTACGAAAAACTGTGGATGGAAATAAAGAAAGACATGGAGATATGGACAAGATTGAAATTGTCGTTAATGGGGCTTCCGGTTTGGTGCCGGATAATGGCGGAGCGGAGCTGAGTCAGTTCCAGTCCCCGGGGGGTTTTAGGGGTCTCCTTGTCTGCGCCAAGGGCCCCTTAAAGCCACGGGAAGAGCGTCCCGTGGACCGCGGCCTCGTGGGTCCCAGACGTGCCGTCTCTGCTCTTGATTGACCCTCGTAAGGGGGGAAAATCAAGTGAGCGGAGCTACCGACACGGGACTGGAGAGGCGGATGCACCCCCCCGGGAGATCAAAGCAGCAATTCTGCCAGACCTGAGCACCAAGCTTTTCCTGCTAACTTCAAAGAAAAAAGAAGAACCCCGGCTGCTGTAAGTGTGGGACTAATTGGATTTACATTTGAATAATTGGCAACCGGGAGGGATGTTAAAAGGAAGCCCGTCCCTCTCCTTTGTTGTGCAGAGGAGGTAATTAAGCTTCAAGCGGCTGCAGCTGCATTACTAGACACAATGTTGCTACGAAGCACTTTGACAGAGAAGATGGATTAAATCCCAATTTGAGGGATTGAAGATTTTGGAAATATCTCTTCTGTGGCTTTTGGAATTAATTTTGGCACCCTGTCTCAGGGAAAATGGCGCTGGAAAACTAATACGCAGGATGGAAAATTACTGACATTTGACACCCTTTGTTTTCTCCAACCATGCTTGCTTTCGCTTTTAAACTGATTCTAGACCCGGGTATTACCCAGGAACAAAGAACAATCCTTCTGCAATTGGAGTTTGTGAATCGGAAAATGGACTGGTTAGGTCGTAATTTCAAAGAAATTTGTTGTGGAGCAGGAGAGACCAGCCAGATCTGGGAAAATTTTGATAATTTGGAAGTAGACTTCTTCAGGGAACTGGGGCAGGTGCTGGAGAAATGGGACGAATTGATTCAGCAACCCCAGGTAAATGGACGGCCCTGGTGTAGTGAGAAACACAGGGCTGATGTTTTGACTGGAGCTACGAGATTCAGTCTCTGGAGTGGGAGTCCAGAGATGAAGCTGAGAAGATTTTTGAAGACACAAGTGGAAGGAAACCAAAATTGCGAAATGGAGTTGCTGGGAGAGGAGAGCTGGTGCCTCTTGAGGCGCCCAAGGAGGAGATTTATAAATTTTAAGATGATACTGAACAAGGACAACAGAGGGAAATGTAAAGATGAATGGTGGGGGGGCATGGGAGAGAGCAGAAAAATGGTGAGAAGGGGAATAGGGTGAAAATGATAAAAATTGAATTAGGATGGATTTATGGTACCCTGAAGATAGTGTGTTAAGATTTTAGGATTTTGATGTTAAGTTTTAAGATTTTGATGTTACGATTTTGGGAATTTTGAATTAGTGAAGAGATATGTAACTGATTAATAGCAGCAGCTTAAGTGAAAAGAAGTATAAGATTGATTTAAGAATTATTTCATGATACTATAAGATGTTAAGTTTTTATGATATTATAAAAGGTTGGATAATGAATTGTAATGTTAAAAATGGATGTTACCAAAGTATATTAGTATTGAAGGCAGAGGAGGGAAAGCGGGGGAGGTCCCTTTAGAAGATCAGAAACTAGATTTTGTTAAGTAGTAAGAGAAAGATTGGTGTTCCAGTTTAGGTATGTATTGGTTTTGGTTTTGTTTTAATTGTTTTCTTTGTTGATTGTATTTATGTAATGTGTTTTTTATTGTGTTAATGTTGGTGTTTATGTTATGCTATGTGTTTCTCTTGTTTTATTGGAAAATAATAAAAATCTTATAAAAAAAAAAGAAAGAAATTGTCGTTAATGGGAAGAATTGCCGTGATAAAAATGAATGTCCTACCAAGGATGCTGTTTTTATTCCAAGCCATACCAATTTTGGACAAACTGGATTGTTTCAAGAAATGGCAAAAGGACTTATCAAAGTTTATATGGCAGGGCAAAAAGCCAAGAATCAAGTTTAAGATTTTAACAGACTCTAAAGAGAGAGGAGGCTTTGCCCTGCCGGACTTAAGACTTTACTTTGAAGCAGCGGCCTTTTGCTGGCTAAAGGATTGGTTCAAACTAGAGAACGTTGATGTATTGGACTTGGAAGGACATGATAATATGTTTGGCTGGCATGCATACCTTTGGTATGACAAGGTTAAGATCCACAGAACTTTTAAGTCTCATATAGTTAGAAAATCCTTGTATCAGGTCTGGATTAGATATAAAGACTTGTTAGAGAGAAAGACCCCTAGATGGATTTCTCCAGTGGAGGCCAAAGCCTATAAGAGACCGAACATGTCTGCAAACTGGTTAAGATATATGGACATATTGCAGCAGGAAGGGGACTCTTTTAAGCTAAAAAGCTACGATCAAGTGAAAAGTCAGGTCCCCGACTGGCTGCATTATCATCAGGTATATGAAACATTTAAAATGGACAAAAAAGTTGGTTTTCAAGTAGAAAAATCAAAACTGGAAACAGAACTGATAGAATCGAATTTAAAAAACCTTTCCAAAATGTATAATCTTTTGCTAGAGTGGCATACGAAAGATGAACTGGTTAAATCGTCAATGATAGATTGGGCGAAAGATGTAGGACATAATATCATGATGGATGACTGGGAGAGATTGTGGCAAAAAGGTATTAAATTCACTGCTTGTCATAGTTTAAGAGAAAATATAATGAAAATGGTTTACAGATGGTATTTGACACCAGTTAAGATAGCTAAGATGAATACCAAAATGTCAGATGTATGTTGGAAATGTAAACATGCGAAAGGTACCTTTTTTCATATGTGGTGGTTGTGCCCAGCGGTAAATGCTTTCTGGGATAAGATTTATAACGAACTTAAGAAGGTAATGAAGGTTACCTTTTGTAAGAAACCAGAGGCATTTCTTCTGAGCATAACTAATGAAGAGATACCCAGTCAGGATAGAGTGTTTTTTATGTATGCCACAACAGCAGCTAGAATCTTATTGGCAAGAACATGGAAAGGCGAAGAGATACCAACGGTGGAAGAATGGCAGATGAAGATGATGGAGTATATGGAACTCGCAGAACTGACCGCCAGAATCCGAGACCAGAGGGAGGAGATGGTTTCACGGGACTGGAAGAAATTTAAAGACTATTTAGTTAAATCAGTAAAATTGAATATTTGAGCAGAATTAAATAGAACAGCGGCTTTAGCAGGTATATGTTAGATAAATTTGTTAGCAAGATATTTTTGTGTGAAAGATTTATTTGTTAGAAAATATGTTAAGATTTGGGGTTTAAATTAAGATATAATTAAGTAAAGTAAAGCACATTAAAAATTGAGCAAATGTGAATAGAATAAGATACAAAGCTACCTAGAAGATATATATGATTTTGAAGACAGTGGAGGGAATGGGGGAAGTCCCCTAAAATAGAGAAGATAGCAACAAGAAAAGTAAGAGGATAAGTGTTAGTTTAAAGGTTTGTATATGTTTCTTTTTATTGTAATTGTTTGATTGTGTTTTTGTGTTGTGTTTATGTATTGCATTTCTGTACTGTAAATGTTGGTGTTTATGTTATGTTTTCTTTTGTCTTAATAGAAAATAATAAATTCTTATAAAAAAGAAAAAAAGAAAAATCTGAGACGTGCCTGCTGAATTGGGCCAATGGTCCATGTAGACCATCCTGTTCTTACAGTGTCCACTCAGATGCCTGTGGGGAACCTGCAAGCAGGAGCTGAGCATGGAAAGCACTCTCCTCTTTGATTGTTTCTGGATCTGCAAGGCAACTTGAGGGACCAAGTGCTGCGCTAGATGGACTTCTGACCAGACCCAGCAAGGGAATTCTTCAGGTGAGGTTCCTCCTTCATCAACTGAAAGAAAACATTCCCCAAATGACCTACAGCTTTGTTTGGCAGCAGTCAGGAACACATCCTTTCCTGCTTACTTCACCTCACTCTTTGTGCTCTCTTCTGGCAGAAGTTCAGCTCCAGCTTGCAGAGGAGAGCAACACCTCCTAAAATAACAGCACCACTTATGACAGAACAAGTGGGACTGCCGGTGGTTGGAGGCTTGCCATCCACACCCCAATGCAGCAACATCATACCTCCCTCTCCTCCACCACCACCCCGCGCTCTCTTGCAACCTCACATAATTTGAGCGCAAGCAGACAGAACTCTGGAGTGGCCCAAGTTGCATAGAAAATGAAATCTTAATACACATGATTTGAGGGCGGGCTGCAGCTCAGCAACAGAGCATCTGCCTCCATCACGGATTATGTCCGCAACCCGAGTGTCCACTGTACTGAGCTAGATAGACCAATGGCCTGATTCAGTACAGGACAGGTTCTTATGTTCCTATGTGACAACAAAGAAAGTAGATCTCTCTCCCTCCCCCCAAGCTATCACATGTTTATAATAAAGATTTCAGCAAGCATCTAATGTTAACAGGAATATGCTAAGTTGGGCCATTGGTCTGTCTAATTCAGTATCAACTATTCTGATTGGTGTCGGCTCTTTGTGACCTCAGGCAGAGTGTGTTCTGAGCACCAGATACGATATTCTTTAACTGGAATCATAGAATTGTGGAGTTGGAAGGGACTTAGTGCAGGAATTGCAGCTGAATAGTGATTTAAGAGATAGCAGAGATTCACCTGCTACATGCAAAGCCATTGGCTGTTCCCTCCAGGAGCAAAGTTTTTGCATAGCCAGTAGTAGTAGTAGTAGTAGTAGTAGTAGTAGTAGTAATTATAATAATACAGTGGTACCTCAGGTTAAGAACTTAATTTGTTCTGGAGGTCCGTTCTTAATCTGAAACTGTTCTTAACCTGAGGTACCACTTTAGCTAATGGGGCCTCCCGCTGCCGCTGTGCCGCCACCACGCGATTTCTATTCTCATTCTGAAACAAAGTTCTTAACCCGAGGTACTATTTCTGGGTTAGCGGAGTCTGTAACCTGAAGTGTCTGTAACCTGAGGTACCACTGTAGTAGTAGTAGTAGTAGTAGTAGTAGTAGTAGTAGTAGTAGTAGTAATAATAATAATAATACCCCATCCATCTGGCTGGGTTGCCAATAGACAAGGCCAACTCCAGGTGTTTTGGGGGGGGGCTTTGTCAAGGTTTGGTGGACACACCTTAGATGTCACATTGCCTCCTGGGGCCACATGCCAGTAGTGCGTGGAGCAAGTGACAAAGGTGGGCAGAGCAATGGATGTAAACTTTACCTTTTGTACAGTCCACTAATTTCTGCACACTCACTAACACACCCTCCATCTAGGGACGGGAGAGGCATTATTGGAGTTCAAGGACCCATCCAGCCTGGCAAAAACACTTGAGGAGGATGCAAGGCAGGGTCACTGATGGATGTCACCTTGGGAGATAGGCGTGTGGCTGGGGAGAGTCCCGACAGCAAGGCAGAAAGGTTTGGAAGACCAAATTTGGGCCCGAGTCCTGACGTTCCCCATCCCTGACATAGCTGTTCTGGGGTTCCTTTCTCAAGGATGCCTTATTGGTCCTCTCAAGTTCCCTCTTCTTATTCAAGCTACCCCTCTCCACCCCACCCCACCCCCCACTGGAGTGCTTATCACAATGAAGCAATTTCCGTAGCATCAGAGTCTTATCCCCACAATGGATCACTCGGAAGCTGGAGAGAGAAAGGGTGGCAAATGGAGAGGAACCGGTTCCGTTGACTGATTGGATGCAGTGAAGCAAACTCATCTTCTCTAAGAGGCTAAGTCTGCCAATCCATTTTCATTTAAGCATTTTGACTGCAGCTGCTCTGTGTCAAGCCAACTCCAAAACCCATCCAGCTTTTTTCTCAGGACCGCTTAACATATTGCAGTGTGAAAAAGATGTCAGTGGGCTGCCTCCTGCACCTGATGCTTTTGAAGTCCCGGGTACTCATTTTCATTTACTGTATTTTATTCTTATTTTTGTTTACGGTTACATTTGTATGCCAACTTTCTTCTAAGGAGCTCAAGATAACACACATGGTTCTCCTCCTGTTCTCCATTTTCCTGTCACAGGAACCCTGTGAGGTAGGTTAGGCTGAGAGATGGCAACTGGCCCAAGGTCAGCCATCGAGCGTCATGGCTGAGAGGAGATTGGAACTCTAGCCTCTAAAGCAGTGGCATAGCAAGGGGGCCCCCACATGGACGGTTGTCCCGGGTGCAAAATTGTTAGGGGTGCAAAATTTCAACACCCGGTGCTGCCTCAATACAACTGTGTGATTCCACTGCTGGGCTCTGTTGAAAATGGCGTCTCCATGCGAACCAGGAAGTGACCTCTCCAGACAACAGAATGACTCTTCTTTTGTTATCTCTGCAGATCAGTGGTTCCCAACCTTTTTTTGGTATGGTAGCCCACAAGTTAAAATTCACTCAATATCCATTTGTTGTCGCGGGAATTCTGGGCCTTAGTTCTTCAGCAGCTGTCTCTTTCATACGTTTGAACCTCAGCTTTGCCTATTTTAAAACTGTTATTTGAGGCATCCAAGTAAAAAATTACTTAACACCCATATGAATGTGGAATTTGTTAAAATATTTATAGTACTTAACAAAGTTGTTCACAGTTTTGTTTATGGGAATGTAAGAACGGCAACCATCTAATTGTGGGATATTGCTTCATACGCTATAAATATTTATTCCAGAAACACACAGTAACATAAGCAGTGCTACTTATAATAAACTATGAATATTTTTTAATATTCTATTGACAACAAAAGTCTGCTTTAGCATTTTGCCAACAAGGGCTTGGGAGAGACCAGGGTTCAAATCCTGCTTGGCTCATGAAGCTTGCTGGGTGACCTTGTGGGATAGGCACAACCTGGTCGCCCTTGCAGGATTGTTGTGGGGATTAAATGAAGAGAGAGAGAACCATCTATACGACCTTGAGCTCCATGGAGAAAAATGGTGGGATAGAAATGCAATAAATAAACAAGTAAAGTAGGTCAGTGTGGGGTTTGATGGTTGTTGGACATAGTCTCAAATCGTTATTGATCCATAGCCTGCTGACCGTATTCCATCCTCTTCCATCCATCAGTCATTGCTGAAGAGCCTTTCTCATGAAGTTATGTAGAATGGTACCTCTAGTTACGAACTTAATTTGTTCCAGAGGTCCGTTCTTAACCTGAAACTGTTCTTAACTATAGGCGTGCTTTCGCTAATGGGGCCTCATGCTGCCGCTGTGCTGCTGGCACACGATTTCCGTTCTCATCCTGGGGCAAAGTTCTCAACTTGAGGTAACTCTTCCAGGTTAGTGGAGTTTGTAACCTGAGGCGTATGTAACTCGATGGACCACTGTACTACCAAATGGCAGCAGCACAGAGCTACTGCTTCATCTGGAAGTTTCAGGCTGTTCAGTGGTAACTGAGTAATTTTAGTTATATGAAGCCAAAATTCAGACAACCTCGGTTCCAAAAACTCATCTTTGGGTGTCCTATCACATGACAATTGACGTGGAATTTCTGCAAAACCAGTGAGATTTTCAGCGAGACCAGCTTCAAATTGAGATTGCGATCTGACCGCAAAAATGGCATGTTAAGGGGGAACTACGGCTGAATGCTAGATTGAAAAACAACTCCAGATAAGGAACAAACAAGGCTATTCAGATACAGGGGGGGGGGGGGGAATAGGTTGAGCGAAGTTGCATTTCAGGACTGTGGATGATGGAAGAGATGGTGGAACGATGAGGTGGCAGAAGGTTACAGGGCAGAATTGCTGGGAATCACAAGTGGGGAGAGTGTATGTTGCATTCAGGTCCTTCTTATAGGCTTCCCATGAGCATCTTGTTGCTGACTGTGAGGATGCTGGGCTAGGTGAGCCTTTGGCCTCATCCAGCAGGTTCTTTCTATGTTCACATGTAATGCATATTGCATGATATGTCTGCCCCCCCCCACAAAAAAATCAAGTACAGTTGCTTAGATGTCAAAGCTGTAATGTAATAATGGTGAGTCCAGAGGACTAAGGTTTAGAACCTTGGAGATCTCAATCGCATGTGACCTACAAATTGCATATGATGGCATACTGGGACTTAAGGTGGCTTAGAGTTACCGGTTTCTATCAATGCACTATAAACTTTTCCAGTTAATGACAAACTCTTGACTGCGCAAGATAATTATAGGAATGCAACATAATGCTGCTGCTGCTGCTGTGAGTGTCTGGGAAGACCGTTCCCTCCTCTGGCCAACTCCATCAGGCCTAGGAGGCGGGCCTACACTCACCAACACAGCTTAAGAGGTGCCGAGAAGGGCAGCCTCGGCTCTTGCTCTGTAAATTACTATTGTTTGTATAATGTATTTTACATTGTAATGTAGCCAAAGCAAATTCCAAGTATATTGAAAAATGTACTTGGCCAATAAATTATTATTCTATTCTATTATTCTATTCTATTCTATAATGTAAAGCTGAAGATGTACACTGTGATTCACTAGGCCTTAGTCATATGGATCACAGTGGCTCTTCTGTGAAAAAGAAAATGTGGTTAACAGATCATTCATGAGCAGCAAGTGTCAAAACTAGGTGCTAAACCGATATATAACTGCACCCAAGGAGAGATATCCATGAGATTAGGTCACACATTCATGTATATCATTTGGAGTTTCTTTGTTTTTATCAGTTGATTAATGCTGACTTGACCTTTGGGGGAAAACACCCTCAGGTGTGTGGAACCACTAGCCCACCAGATGTTGCTGAGCTACAACTTCCTGGCCATTGGCCATGCTTGCTGGGGCTGATCAGATTTGATGGTCAGCAACATCTGGAGGTTCCCTGCACCTGCCTTAGCACAACCTCAGCTCTTCCACCCTGTCTTCTCTCCTATAACCTCCCTGGTCATCAATTTAGAAAGTAACACTGATGAGGCAGGGATCTTTGGGCAAGTTTATGTCACATTGGTAGAACTAGGCAAAGATCATGGCTGCTCTTATCAGGAATAGTGCTGATAGCGACTTGATCCCAATTGGCCATAGCTTCTCCAGCCTCTACGAGAGCCCCTCCATCACCTTAATATAACAGCTAGGTAGAAAGGCAGCATGTCTTGGAATATGAGACGCTAAGGGGAAAGCCACATGCCCAGTTGTGAGCACCTGGAAGCACCTGAGTACTCGTGGTTGGAAACAGAATGGTTGGGGATGAAGAACCTGTAGCCCTCCAGATGTTGGACTCAGAACCCTGACCATTAGCCACACTGACTGGGTCTGCAAAAGAGCTGGAATCCAACAACAACTGAAGTGCCACAGGTTCCTCATCCCTGAATTATATGGACCTTTGTTCTGATTCAGCAGAGCTCTCCTTATGTTGTTACAAAATGGCTAGCAGAATTGTCATTATCTTATTCACTTAAACAACTTATATTCAGCTAAGCAGCACCAAAACACTTGAAAATAGCAATCATGCAGGCTACCCATCTACACAGATTATTTGCATGAGGTTTACCCTTGGGCAACCCAAGCCCATCTTCCTGAAATAGTCAATAGGTGAACTTTCCCAAGGGTGGAAGAGAGAGAAGGAGAGAGATTTCCCATAAGAAAACCCTTGATAATCATTTGTGACTTATTATTTCTGGAATACAATACACCACAAATGGGAAAGAGATGCTATCTGCAGCCAGTACATGCATCATTCTCAAGTACAGAATTACATATTTGCTCCATTATCGTTAACACTTTGTAATTACAGGCAATCTGCAATGTTAATATCTGAGGTGCCAATTATCTCGGGAGCGGAATGTTCAGCTACCATTTCTGCCATTTAATTCTTGGTGGGAGTGCTGCCTCCATAATAAAGATCTCCCCCTGCCACCCACATTTGTGCAGTGATTCAATTGACTCTCTTGATGTCTCCATCATCACCAAAGCAGACACTTGGATGAGTCTGTTCAAGATACTTTTTGCATTAAACTCTCTCTCTCTCTCTCTCTCTCTCTCTCTCTCTCTCTCTCTCTCTCTCTCTCTCTCTCTCTGTCGCGCGGTCTCTCGGTCTCTCTCTCTCTCTCTCTCTCTCTCTCTCTCTCTCTCTGTGTGTGTGTCCATTTAAAACCTTGTTATCCAATATAACAAAGACTGCCTCAGTGGTTAGTTAATCAGTGAAAACTGCATTCTCATTGTAAGATCCTTCCCCCCAGCAAGAACAAAAAATGGTTTGGTAACTAAAGTCAAGAAATGTTTTGTTGAGATGGTTCTTGTTTTTAATTATTTGCATAGATCTCTGTTCAAAACATGCACCCATCATCTAGATCACAGGCTTTGCATGAAAATTATTCCAGGGATCAATCTACAGGTATGGCTGGCAAAGACTCCTCCCTGAAACCTAGGAGAGCCACTGCCAGTCAGTGTTGGTGCTATTGAGCTAGATAGAACAGAAGTCTGATTTGGTGTAAAGCACCTTCTTGTATCCCCATCCTGAAATGGCACACTCTGTTCTGCCACCTCTGGTTTCTACCGGGGGGGGGGGGGAATTTGGCTTGCTTTAAATTTGAACATGAACCAACCAATTTTTACTTTTTTAAATAGCATTTGAACTGAAACACAGCTGTCCTTTGAAATTTGCGGGCCTCCGAAATTTGTGATGCAGTTCTCCAAGCATATAATGTGCACAAAAATGCATATATTAAGGGAAGAGTCCAAGGTGGTGTAGTGATTAGGGCTTGGACTAGGGCCTAGGAGACCAGGGTTCAAATCCCCACTCAGCCATGAAGCTTGCTGGGTGACCTTGGGCCACAGTCAGTGCGTCTCAGCCTTACCTACCTCACAGGGTTGTTGTAGGCATTAAGTATGAAAGGGGGGACCATTTTATATGCCACTCTGAGCTCCATGGAGAAAAAGGTGGGGTGTAACATTAAAATGCATTATTTTGGGGAAAATTGCTGTCTAGAATATGTACATCAGGCCAAATTGCATACCCCACAAAATATGTATGTTCGTAGAAATGAACGCTAAAACACTGGTGAATTTCCCCAAGGACTTCGTGACAACAACAAAAATTGCGAACTGATGAAGAAATTGGGAGAATTGGAATGGAGAAAAACTGAAAGGGACAGATCCATCCACCTCAAGTTTTCTACTTCATTCTGCCTGCATGTGCAACCAGGCTCCAGGCTTCTATTTTTAGTGTGCCTTTCCGATTCCGCTCCTGGCTCCTGTGCTTTGGTGGGACTGACTTCATTGCTAAATTTGGTGGTGAAGAGAAAGGCAAACGGGTGCCAGGATGAATGAGCCTGGGTGGCAGATGCAAAAGATGCTCAGTCGACACGATACATTTCATCACGCAGCGTGAGACGGAAGGTGTCCAACTATATTTTTAGCATCTTTAGAAGTGAAGAGCTTATCTGTCCTTTTTTTCTTTCTTTCCATAGTAGCGATTGCACTCACAGTGAGGGGTTGTTGTTGTTGCTGCTGCTGCTACTTCTGCAAAATAATAATAAGCCTGTTAATCTTATGATAAACTCAGAAGTGCAAAGCAATAAGCACCATTTAGATCACTGGGATGCCATGTTCAGGTAACGCTCTGCCAGAAGGACACACCTGGAAACTTAAAACAGATTCTGTGTTAATTGGCACTGAATAAATTCCAATGGGAAGAAGTTTCTTTAGTGCTTTTCATCTATAGGAGGGAGGAGAGGGCATCAGAGCGGATCAGGAGGCCATGCGAGTTGCTTTATTGGCAACTGATAGTTATCTGCATTTATTTTTAATACAGGTTTTTTTAATTGGTTATTAGAATTCAAGATTCTAATCGCATCCATTGTAGTGTTAGGCAGAGTGAGGAAATGACCTCAGACAGCAAGATATTGGGGAACAAGTGGTAGCTCCATGGCTGCACTTCCCAATCTGGGACAAAGGGGGCCGGCCGTATTGTTAGGTAAAATTAAAGCAAATTATATGTATTCACAATAATTCTGCCTCGCCATACATCAACAAACTAGTTTCCCATAAAGAACATATGGGTTTCTTAGCATGGGGGTCAGATTGGGATCTACAGGATTCTCAAGGCAGCCCCCACTCACCTACTTCTCTAAGGGTCCCCTCTTCCCCAGTTTCATGGTCCTGGTTGTTGATGCACGACAGCTTTGGGAAGGGAAATCCATCATCGTTGGCTAGGAGGAGTTCTGCTGATCTGGGTGTAATGGGTTTTGGTTTCTCTCTCTCTCTCTCTCTCTCTCTCTCTCTCTCTCTCTCTCTCTCTCTCTCGGGATGGGGAGGCCAAGAAGGCCACACCCCACACGCAGAAATAGATCAAAAAGGCCAAGCCAATGGGTGCATTGAATTGGCTTTTCATGCTCAGGATTGTATCTTTAGAAACCTATTTGGCATTAAGCGGTATATATTGCATTTTGGAAGTTCCTTCATCAGAGCAAATTTCCCATACAATGCTTATTCATTCAGAATGGTGCAACTTCCCATCTGCCACTCCTCTTTTTCCATTCTTCTTTTGTATCTCTTTTGCCTCCTCTTTTTTTGTTGAGCAGTCTTGTGGGAGGGAAAGTTATTGTTAAAAGTGGGATAAAGATGTCCAAAAATTAATAATAATACTAATAAAAAGCTCCAGCCACAACATAGGCAAATCAATTATTCTGCTATTAGAAGGAAAGAGCCTTGGCTATTAAAGTAGAAACACGGTGGCATTCTGATCATTTAGCCCTATGAATTGTGACGGGTGTCCCACGCACCCCCACCCAGGAACTGTGAGCTTCTTTTTTTGGCTTCTCTTTTGCTCCAGAGCAAGCGTTTTGCTTCTAGCGATCCACTGTCATTTTGCAGATTTATATCTATATCTGTATCTGTGAAGACGCTTAACAAAGCAACCCAATTCCACTCCCTGTTTTGCTCTTCACCATGAAGGTTGTTACATTTCCCCGCCGATAACACAGAAAACAAAATCCACGGGAGGACCCCGGGAGGTATTCACACATGACAAATGATGATTGCCAGAGAGATGTGCTGAGCTGTTAATACCTCGATCCTCGAGAGCGCATGAATCATCTTGCGGTGCCAGAGTGGGATGTGACAATAGCGCAATCTTTTCCTTTGACATGTTGGAACTCCCCAGCCTTTTCTCCTGTACAAAAAGATCATTTCCTTGAAATTGTGTAGAATCTACAAACCTGAAAGGGTGGGGGAATCATTGGCCTTCTAAGTCAGGGACAAGGGGACCTCTCTGGCCCTTTTTAAATTGCTGTTCTCATCATCCCTGACTATTGGCCACACTGACAAGGGATGATAGGAGTTGGGAGCCCAAAAACAATGTGTGTGTGTGTGGGGGGGGTATTCCTCACTCCTGCTCTATTTCATTGAGTATCTTTGCCCAGAATTTCAATACAGTGGTACCTACAGGTAGGTTCCCGAACACCTCTGTTGTCAAACGTTTCAGTTCTTGAACGCCAAAAACCCGAAAGTCAATGCTTCTATTTTCGAACGTTTTTTGGAACTCAAGCATGCGACGCAGCTTCCACTGAGTACAAGAAGCTCTTGCAACCAATGGGAAGCCACACCTCAGTTTTTGAACGTTTCAGAAGTCGATTGGTCTTCTGGAGTGGATTACGTTCAAGAACCGAGGTACCGCTGTACCTTATGTTAGGAATGATGTTACCTATGTTTACAGACATTGACATCATCCTCAGAGCCCTTCTGAGGCTCTCGGTCCTGTATACCTGAAGGAGCGTCTCCACCCCCATCATTCAGCCCGGACACTGAGATCCAGCGCCAAGGGCCTTCTGTCGGTTCCCTCACTGCGAGAAGCAAAACTACAGGGAACCAGGCAGAGGGCCTTCTCGGTAGTGGCGCCCGCCCTGTGGAACGCCCTCCCATCAGAAGTCAAGGGAATAAACAACTACCTGACATTCAGAAAATACCTAAAGGCAGCCCTGTTTAGGGAAGTTTTTAAACTGTGACTTTGTATTGTATTTTGGTATTTGTTGGAGGCCGCCCAGAGTGGCTGGGGAGACCCGGCCAGATGGGCGGGGTATAAATAATAAATTATTATTATTATTATTATTATTATTATTATTATTATTATTCGAAGACCATAAGAACAGCCCTGCTGGATCAGGCCAATGGCCCACCTGGTCCTGCATCCTGTTCTCACAGTGGCCAACCAGGTGCCCCAGTGAAAAGCCTGCAAGCAAGACCTGAGCACAACAGCACTCTCCCCTCCTGTGGTTTCCAGCAACTGGTATTCAGAAGTATTCTTGCCTCTGGTTGTGGAGGTAGAACACAGCCATTGTGACTAATAGCCATGGATAGAGGTATCTTCCATGAATATGCCAATCCCCTTTTTTTGAAGCTGCCCAAGTTGGTGGCCATTACTGCCTCCTGTGGAAGCGAGTTCCATAGTTTAACTCTGTGCTACATAGAGAAGTGCTTTCTTTTATGTGCCCTGAATTTTCCAACATTCAGCTTCCTTGGATGTTCACAACCTCTAGTGTTATATGAGAGGGGGAGAAAAACCTTTCTCCATGCCATGCATAATTTCATACATGTCTGTCATGTTGTCTCTTACTCACTTTTTCTCAAAACTAAAAAAGATCCACATTTTCCTCATATGGGAATTGGTTTATCAACATAGCCTTATAACAGAGTTCTTCCAATGTAAACCCAGTCAAGAAATGAGGAATCTGTTGTCTTCCAGATGTTGCTGGACTTTTAACTTGCTTGCAGACTTCCCATTGATATCTGGTTGACACTGGACTCGATGGGCTTTCAGTCTGATCCTAGTTGTTGGCCATCATTACTCTTGTGGGACTGAATTCTCCAAGCGATGGCCGGCGCCTCTAATTTGTTGTTGTTGTTCAGTCGTTCAGTCGTGTCCGACTCTTCGTGACCCCATGGACCAGAGCATGCCAGGCACCCCTATCCTCCACTGTCTCCCGCAGTTTGGCCAAACTCATGCCAGTCGCTTCGAGAACACTGTCCAACCATCTCATCCTCTGTCGTCCCCTTCTCCTTGTGCCCTCCATCTTTCCCAACATCAGGGTCTTTTCCAGGGAGTCTTCTCTTCTCATGACGTGGCCAAAGTACTGGAGCCTCAATTTCAGGGTCTGCCCTTCCAGTGAGCACTCAGGGCTGATTTCTTTAAGGATGGATAAGTTTGATCTTTTTGCAGTCCATGGGACCCTCAAGAGTCTCCTCCAGCACCATAATTCAAAAGCATCAATTCTTTGGCGATCAGTCTTCTTTATGGTCCAGCTCTCACTTCCATACATCACTACTGGGAAAACCATAGCTTTAACTATACGGACCTTTGTCGGCAAGGTTTGCTTCTAATTTAGCCCTATGCAATTTTCTACATGAGGATGGTTGTACTTGCACAGAGATGGCCCATGCTCTGAATGTGCGACCTCACTCTTGCAACATTGGAAAGACACATCCGATGTCTTAGGAGTGAAACCATTAGGAAAGGATTTACTGGATCCTTGATTCCTATTTTGTGGGGCCACTGGGAGCTCAAGCGAGGTTGTTTTATGGGCCAGAATTGGGTTGCCAGCTCTACACCCCTCTCTTAGAGCTAAAGCATCCCTGTAATAAAATAAAATAAAATCCCTGTGCCCGATAAATTAATGCAAGGCAAAGTAAACTCAGAGTTTATGTTAATGTCTCTATTCCCTAATTACCTGGTCTGGGTGGTTTTTCCTTTCTTTCCCCCAAGCACTAGAAAGAACTGCAGAGTGAAGATGCATTAGAGTAATTATAACATAATGACAGCAGATCATGAGTTAAGGATGCTGTGGATAGGACTACTGCAGAAGTCAGAAATTGTTTGGCAGGGAGGTGGGAGGCATCTCCAGAAGGAATTCTTCAGCACTCAGGTTGTAATTAAAACGGAGAAGATGGTTTGTGATTCACATTTCCTATAGCTGCCTACAAATATTAATTAGCTTCAGGTAACCAACCTGACCCAAGCAGTAATGAGTTCCATTGTACAGAGCAGAGCGAAGCTGTGGATTCCTTAATGTGTGTGTGTGTGGGGGGGTCCCTCCATGCTTCTTTTGCTAAGCTACTCCAGTGGTCTGGAGTATCCCGTGGAAGGGGGGGGGGGTTGGATGCTTAGCTTCAATGGAAAAGCAAACATTGGGAATGGCAAGCAATTTGGGAGTGCCTAGAGGTAGGAATGGGAGAGAATTTCAATTTATTTCTTATCCAAAGGTGAACCTACCCCGTTCACTCCTTCCAAAACAAGGTGCAAACCAAAACACAGCCACCTTGTGTAATTTGTGCTTCTCTTAATCTTGCCAAGTGATCTATATATACAAAGATGCATACACAAAGGTAAAGTGTGCATAAAAAATGCATATTGTAGTGAAGACAACATACAAACTGCATTATATTAGAGAAAATACAAATTTTAGGGGGAATATGCTTTGCAAGGCAAAAGCAGCGTACAAACATTTCTACATTAGGGAAGATTTACATGAAAATGCTGATGTACTTCTGTGGACAAAAACATTCAAGGAGGATGCATACCAGAGTCTGAGAGAGAGAGAGAGACTGGTCTCGAGAGAGTGGGTGGCTGGGATGTAGTTGTGATGTACAGAGAGCCCAAGGGCCTTTGAGCTGAGGCCTCGCCCACCCTTGATCTCATCAGGCCAGATTCACACGATACCTTTAAAGTGCTATGATACCACTTTATTTTTTTTTGCAAACTTCTTTTTATTTTTCATCAGAAGGAAAATAAAACACTAACATAATCATCATACAAACATTTACAATATTACATAAACTCCGCCGAGTTTTTGGACTTCCTTCCTTCCTTTCTCTGGTTTTCTAGTTTTACATCATTCCTTCGCTTTACCTTCTTTTGTACATGTTTTGTTTTCTTATTGTAGTCATATCTTTCTATGTTTTTGTTCTGCTGCAAGAATACTATCAGACCTGTACGTGCCTTCAGATTTTATATTCTTTCATATAATCTAAGAATTTACCCCATTCCATTTGAAACCTTTGATCTCTTTGCTCTCTTATTTTTCCCGTTAGTTTTGCCAAATCTGCATATTCTAATAATTTCCTTTTCCAATCATCTACCGTTGGTACTTCTTTTACTTTCCAATTTTGCGCCAGTACTATTCGTGCTGCTGTGGTGGCATATAAAAAGAATTTTTGATCTCCCTTTTTAATCTCCTCCCCCACTAGGCCAATTAGGAAGGCTTCCGGTTTTTTAATGAATGTATATTTAAGTATTTTCTTTAGTTCATTATAAACTGCTTCCCAATAATTCTTAACTTTCTCACATGTCCACCACATATGGTAAAACTCTCCATCTTTCATCTCACACTTCCAGCATTTTTTATCATACTTTCTGTACATTTTCGCTAATCTTACTGGCGTTAGGTACCATCGGTACATCATTTTCATGATGTTTTCTTTCAGGGTTATACAGGCTGTGAATTTCATATGTTCTTTCCAAAGTTTTTCCCACATTTCCAATTGTATGTTATGGCCCACATCCATAGCCCATTTCACCATAACCTCCTTCACTTCTTCGTCTTTTGTATACCATTCTAAAAGATAATTATACATTTTGGAGAGTAATTTCTCCTTTCCCTCTAATATTTCCACCTGAAATTTCGATTTTCTATTGTCAAAATTACATTTTCTTTTATCCTCGTTGAATAGGTTAAACACCTGGTGATACTGGATCCACCCTGTCAGATTTCCAGCCACCTGATCATATGATTTGATTTTCCATCCTTTTTCTGTTTCAATTAGTAGATCCTCATACGTTATCCAATTTTCTTCTTCTGTATTAATTTTTTTTATTGTCAATATCTCTGTGGGTGACAACCATCTAGGTGTCTTTCTTTCCACCAAGTCTTTATACCTTTGCCACACCTCGTATAGTGGTTTCCTAAATACATGTGCCAGAAATTCTTTATGAACTCTTACTTTATCCTGCCAAAGATAAGAGTGCCATCCATACCTGTTGTTAAAACCCTCCAAATCTAGCAACTCCTTATCTTTCAGCACCATCCACTCTTTTAACCAAATCATACATGATGATTCATAATAAATTTTTAGATCTGGCAGTCCAAACCCTCCTCTCTCTTTTTTATCTATCAACAATTTATGTTTGATTCTCGGGCGTTTGCCCTGCCAGATAAATTTTGACAGGCTTCTCTGCCACTCTTTTAACTGGCTTATTCCCTTAATTACTGGCACCATTTGAAAAAGAAACAGGACTCTTGGTAGAACATTCATTTTAACACTCACTATTCTTCCCCACAGTGATAGACTTAATTTGCTCCAAATTTCTAAATCCTTTTTGATTTCTTTCCATATTGGATCGTAATTATCACTAAATAGATTTATATTTTTTGGAGACAACCAAATTCCCAAATATTTGACCTTTTTTACAACCATGATGCCATATTTTTCTTGTAATTCTTCAATTTCCTTCTTATCTAAGTTTTTAACCAATATCTTTGTTTTCCCTTTGTTTAACTTAAAGCCTGCTAACTTTCCAAACTCCTCCATCACTTCTAGCACTTTCCCCAAACTTTGCATTGGTTCCTCCAATGTCATAACCATATCGTCCGCGAATGCCTTTACTTTGAATTCTCTTTTGCCGACCTTAACTCCCTTAATATTTCCTGTGTCTCTTATCTTATTTGCTAAGATTTCCAAAACAATAATGAATAAAAGCGGCGATATTGGGCAACCCTGTCTTGTGCCTTTTGTTATTCCAAATTTGTCTGTTAATGTGCCGTTAATCACTAATTTTGCCGTTTGTTCTTTGTAAATAGCCAAAATCCCATTCCTAAATTCTGTTCCCACCTCCATCTTTCTTAAGGTCTTTATCATAAATTGCCATGATACATTATCGAATGCCTTTTCGGCATCAATAAAGATCACGGCTGCTTTCTTATCTATTTTTAAATCTAAATATTCAATTAAATCAACAATTGTTCTTATATTATTTCTCATTTGACGTCCAGGAAGGAACCCCATTTGATCTTTATGAATAATTTTGTTTAAGACTTTTTTCAACCTTCCTGCCAATATGTCTGTAAATAATTTGTAATCTAGATTCAATAATGAGATCGGCCGATAATTTTTCACATTCAACAAATCTGTGCCTTGTTTGGGGATTAACGTAACAAATGCCTCTTTCCACGAGTCCGGAACCTTTCCACTGGTTAAGATCTTATTCATCACTTCCAACAATCTCGGTATTAATTGCGGTGCCAAGTCTTTATAATATTTTGCCGATAGGCCATCCGGACCCGGGGCTTTCCCCCCTTTTAGTTTCTGTATTGCACATTTGAGTTCTTCCTCTGTAATTGGAGCATTTAATTGTTCTTGGTCATCTTTTGAAATTTTCTTTGGTTTGTTCTCTTCTAAGTATAAATCCATTTCTTCTTCCTTCTCCTGCTCTCTCTGGTATAAGTTCTTATAGAACTCTTGAAAAACATTTTTGATTTCTTTTGGGTTTTCTGTCACAACTTCTTCTTTTTTAATTTTGTTTATTATATTCTGCTCTTGTCTTTTTTTTAGCTGCCATGCTAATAATTTTCCTGATTTGTTTGCATACTCAAAGTTCTTTTGTCGCAACCATTTTAACTTCCATTCAATCTCCTTAAACAATCATGGCTTCTCCCCCCAAAAATTTGGGAGCTGTTAAGGGTGCTTTGTTAAAGGTGCTGAGAGTTGTTAAGAGACCCCTATTGCCCCTTGCGGAGCTACATTTCCTAGCGTGGTTTAACTGTCAATCCCTCTTCACAGGGAACTCTGGGAATTGTAGCTCAGGGAGGGAAACGGATCTCCCTTAATGCTCCTGAAACTCACGGGGGGGGGGGAATCTGTGACTGTTTAAAGTGTATCATAGTATGGTGTATGGTGTGATTGTGGCCTCAGTCAGTTGACTACATGTTGTGGATAGGGATGAAGGGGTAATCAATCCATTTAAAACAGATTTATACATGGTGTTTAGCCTTTCTGACCTGATCAAGCCTTGCTTGCATTGGTCTACCTCTTGCATCAAGCACCCATTTATACCTGAGCTGCTTTTTATGTCTTCCACATCTAATCACAATCAGGAATCCTGGGCCAAAACAAAATAAAAAATAAAAAAAATCCTTCTAGTAGCACATTAGAGACCAGCTAAGTTTGTTTATTTTATTTTATTTTTAATTTTTTTATTGTGTTTTGACTATGGCAGACCAACACAGCTACCTACCTGTAACAGGAATGCTGGGGAAGGAAATCATGCAATGCTGAAGATCTGGCAGCGTAATGATCTTGCTGAGGGCAAATGAAAGCAACTGTGAATGAAGGCGAGTGAAGGCTATTAAGGGGAGGGCAATGTAAATGATTAGCAAATCTCTCTCTCTTTTTGCAACATGTGCATATTTTTTCAAAGAAATGTTGTCTTTAAGTGAGCAACTTCAACAGCGCTCTTCTTTTTCTCAATCTTTTGCAAGTCTAATTCCAGATCGGTTTCCCTTCCAATAATAAATCAGAGCCAAATGTATCAAATATCATCAGAGTTCAGGAGGGATGCAAGAGCCTTCCTTGAAACAGGAAAGGAAGACAGGACAACCTGACTTCTAAATTAACAAAACCCTGGCCCAGTCCAATACTAGCATCAAGTAACTCCTCTACAAAGGCTGGGACTGGGGAAGGGGGGGAGGGAGGGAACTGATACTTCCCTTCAACAGCACATCTGATAGCCCTTAGGCGGAAGTCTGCTTTGAAACGCATTGAACCAGTGACTCCTCAAAATATATGGTTCTTCAGGTAACACGAGGTGCAGCTGCAGAGTGAAAAATACAGTATCTCTCCTCCTCCTTGCCTCGGGCAGTATCTGCTTGGGTGACAAAGCGAGGGCTCAGTAATTCTGCACTTCAAAAGCTATTTTGATGTCTGACTTATATTCAAAGCGCACAGTAGCGCCTCGCTTCTCACTCACCTAGCTGTGTTTTTAATCTCTCAAGGTACAAGCAACTCAATAACACAGTAATCAAACAGAGATTGATATAGGATGGAACAAGAGGAGGCATCCCACCGACTCCTTTTTTTCCGGCTGCCGGGTGATAGATTCTCCGAAAAGAAAAAGAAATCCCACCCCCCACAAGTGGCCCTATTGTTTTCCCAGACATTTTCCAAAATGAACTTTTCCAATGGTAAAATCATTACAAAGGAGAAATATTATCATCTCGCTTGGGGCCAGGCTGGGGAAGGGAGGTAAAAACACCCCCCACCATAATCTAATCTTGGAAGTTTCACTCTGTGATGAATCTCGCCCACATTCTTTCTCACGATCAATGTTCTTTGACAGAGTTTGAAACAAGACTGTTTCATGTACTCTGCCTTCAGCCTTTCCCTATAAGTGAACATTTCAGAAGTGGAGAATCTCTGGCCTAGGGGCTGAACATGGCCCTCCAGGGCTCTCTCTATGTCCCTTGGGACCCTCTGCCAGCTGCATCCTCTGCCCAGACCCCCCTCCCCAGCCCTGCTTTACACCCTCCCCAGGTACTTTTGCCTGACTGGAATAGGTCCATAAACTGTGCCTCTTACTTGCCTGAATTGAGGGGGGGGGCGTAGAAACCTCTGACTTTTAGAAATTCCAAAAAAATATGGTTAGGTTGTTTATGTACGTAACTACAGCAGCTGGGATCCTTTACTCTCAGAAATGGAAAGATGAAGAAGTTCCCACTAAAGAAGAATGGATAAGTAAAGTAGTAGTAGTAGTAGTGGAGGAGGAGGAGGAGTTTGGATTTGATATCCCGCTGTATCAATACCCGAAGGAGTCTCAAAGTGGCTAACAATCTCCTTTCCCTTCCTCCCCCACAACAAACACTCTGTGAGGTGAGTGGGGCTGAGAGACTTCAAAGAAGTGTGACTAGCCCAAGGTCACGCAGCAGCTGCATGTGGAGGAGCGGAAACACGAACCCGGTTCACCAGATTACAAGTCTACCACTCTTAACCACTACACCACACTGGTCATAGTAATGGACTATGTTGAATCAGCAAAGCTAATAGCTAACCTAAGAGAATCTAATGATAATTGGGGGGGGGGGGGTTCCTGAAGAATGGATGCCTTTTTTTCAGATTATTTGAAGAAATACCACAACATGAAGAATCCACGAGCAGGTTTTGAACTGTGATATGGTTGCCATATTTCAAAAAGTTTTTTTTTTGTTTTTTTTAAAGGAAATTTGCCGATATGGGCTGCCAGACGCTATTTTCGACAGACAAATCCTGGGAAATTCCTGCCTTATGGCAGCCCAACAGAAGAGTGAAAGATTGTTGTGTTATGACTATCTTTAAAAAGAGGAAAGAGTGCAGCAAAAGTGGAGGATAAGAAAAAAACTTCACGGAAAATGGGGTGGGAAGTAGATAATATAAAAGATATTTTTTAAAATATGTATTGGAATTTTATGTGGAACTTTTGGAAATTTAAATATATATATATATCTAGTTAGAGGTTACACACACACACACAATCTCCTCTGACTGGAATACTGTGTCCAGTTCTGGGCACCACAGTTCAAGAAGGATACTGACAAGCTGGAACATGTCCAGAAGAGGGCAACCAAAATGGTCAAAGGCCTGGAAACAATGCCTTATGAGGAACGGCTTAGGGAGCTGGGTATGTTTAGCCTGGAGAAGAGAAGGTTAAGGGGCGATATGATAGCCATGTTCAAATATATCAAAGGATGTCATATAGAGGAGGGAGAAAGGTTGTTTTCTGCTGCTCCAGAGAAGCGGACACGGAGCAATGGATTCAAACTACAAGAAAGAAGATTCCACCTAAACATTAGGAAGAACTTCCTGACAGTGAGAGCTGTTCGGCAGTGGAATTTGCTACCAAGGAGCGTGGTGGAGTCTCCTTCTTTGGAGGTCTTTAAGCAGAAGCTTGACAGCCATCTGTCAGGAATGCTTTGATGTTGTTTCCTGCTTGGCAGGGGGTTGGACTGGATGGCCCTTGTGGTCTCTTCCAACTCTATGATTCTATGATTCTATGACTTTTTGTGTGCCTGGAAATGCTGCATACTGTTAACAAGATTAAGAACTGCATCCAATGCTCTGGCCATTTTTGTCTTTTTCTCCCCATTACTGACATGCTGGGTAGCTTTCAAAGGTACACAGCACCTAGGTGCTGCATAGGTGATCCATGCCCTCCATGATTTCTCCAATGAAAATAGGGACATCCCATTCCATAATGATAATTTTACTATTTACACCCCAGCCACTCTAGGCAGCTTCCAACATATATAAAAACAGTGCTTTTTCTGAGGGGGTTTGCAAGGGTACGCATACCCCTAAACATTTTGTGAATCTAAGTTTGGCCTAATTGAGGGGCAGTATTTCAATACGAGTAGGAAAATTAGAGTAGCCCTACACATTTTTAATAGAAAAAGCACTGTATAAAAACAAAATGAAACATTAAACTTTAAAAAAAGACTTCCCTATACAGGATTGCCTTTAGATGGCTCTGGGGTTGGGTAACTTCATACCCCTCCCTCCAACATTTCTCCAATTAAAATAGGGATGTCGTAAGGAAAAGTGGGACATTCCAGGGTCAAATCAGAAACCGGGACGGCTTCTGTAAATCAGGGACATCCCTGGAAAATAGGAACACTTGGAGGGTTTGGGTTATCTAGCCCTCCTAACACAGGAAACCAGTGTGGTGTAGTGGTTAAGAATCCTGTACTCAGACCTAGGTTCAAAAAAGCCTTGTCAGGCCACATAGCTCATTGGGTGACGTTGGGCCATTTGCTCTTTCTCAATCTAACTTTGTTCTTCGTTGGTAAAATGAGGAGAAGACAGATCAGGAAGCACAGGCAGCCAGGAAGGCTGCAGAACACTGGGGGGGGGGGATGTTTCATGGCAAGAAAAACATGCTCAGCACCCTCATCTTACAGTGCCATGGAACCCACAGAAATGATATGGAAATTCTAAAGTGCCACGCAAATAAGGCAGAAAGACGGGAGCCTCTTTCACAGGGGTTGGTGCACAGCACTACCATAAAGCACACCCAGTGCTCCACATATTTCAGGAGAAGACCAGTAGTGGTGAACAAGCATTCTTTTAGTGGTGAGAAAGCTGGTCTTCTCAGAAAAGAATCCCCAATAATCTTCCAAGGAATTCCAGGGTTCTCCTGCTACGCAGCTCCAAGGCCATTTCTGCCCAGCAATCATTGTAATTCTCTGTATTGTGTTTGTAATTCCAGCATGGAGCTACTTGTCAGGGTTACTTCAAGGTTATTTATGTCAATTGCACCTTTGAAATGTATGGTCCAGAGTATCATTTGTCTAGGGAGGAAAATAAAAGCAGAGTGCATTTTTCAAGCTGCTATTATTTGCTGCGCCTCATATTCATCAGTGTAACAAACTGCAGAAATATTACGGGATAACGATGTAGCAATGGATTATTTATCTCCCATCTCCATTAACTGAGCATTGAACAGGCATTTCCTAATTCCCCTTTCAACTAATCTTTAAACGGGCATACGCATTTTCGCTCTTCAAACTGTAATATTGTCATTGCTATTTCATCTGTCTGTGTGGTTATGATCCCTCTTCATCCCACACTATCCTTTCACCCTGATCTTCTCTGAACCATCAGTTGTGGCAGCTTCCACTGAATTCACTCCATAATTATTTTTGCTTTCTACATTTATGGGACATAATAAGGATATCTAGTCTAAGTACGGTACTTAATTTTGCATCTGTTAATTGATATTGTGTGTTTAGACCTTTTACCTTTCCCCAAATAAATTCACACAAGAGTCAGGGTTTGGTTTTTGGCAGAATTTAGGCCACAACTTTATTTATTACAATCAAGTGAGTGTTGCATAGGTTCTGGTTCCACTAGCTCCCTGCACCTTTGCAGGCAGTGCTGTCCCAGAGCCACATTCGTAGGACAGCCAAGGATGAACACTAGGGACAGCTGCTGGAAGGAGCACCAATCAGGCGACCTGATGTCTCCTGGACTCGGGTGCGGGCCAGACCCCTTTCGGGGAATGCCAAACCAATGAGTCCCTGGATTCCTCTACCGGAATATGCTTCATTTACATAGACGTGGCCACCTCACGTGCCACGCCTATCACCTGAACCAGAGCCTATCTGCAACTTACAAGTTGTGACTATTTGCTACGCGGCAGGCGAAACCCAAATGGCACCAGCCAATCAGCCAAGTGGGGGAAATTCCTGCTGTGCCCCTACCCCAACAGCAGACAACACATGACGGCATAGCAAGGTCAAGCCTAAATATAGGGAGAGGTGGGCAGGTGTTCCGATGTGAAAGCCCCAAAGAGGAAGCTCAGTAGCCTCGCATGGGCTTAAATGGGTCCCCCGTTGCTGCTTTTTGCGACACCCCATTGGTCAGATTGCACCCCAGCAACACGGGACCGACCTATCAGGGGTTGTGGCTGATTCCAGATTACCCCCCACAACACCGGGTCAGGTGGCCAGGTCACACTGCAACACGTGCCCTCTTTTATGGAGGACACGCTAACTCAAAAGTTGATACCCTAAACTTACCAGCATAGTACAGAACAATTTGTGCCTCAGCAATAGCATAGAAATTGCACATAAAATCAGGGTTATGCAAACAGAAGAAAAACCACAATCACTGTTTTGCTACCTGGCAAAATTTTATTGCGTATGCATCCAACAATGACTTACAAAACCCCACAACAATGGTAGTTATGGACATTTGGCAATTCTGATGTAGATAACATGGATTTTTTAAATTTCTCTTGAGTAAGTCATGATGTGTTTTGTATATTACACCTGTCCTTTGGTGTATTTTTTTCAAATTTTCATTTGTTTTTATCCTGTTTTGTTTTTCTTTTGCATAAACATAGTAGCCAGTTTAAAAATAAAAATAAAATAAAAATATTTTGCATAGCGATAGAAAACCTTCTGCAGATTGAGGGTCACATTCCCTTATGGGCATTCTTTTCGGGTTCCACACCAGTTTTGGGTGGGCCCAGAGGCAAAAAGTGCGCATAGCAGCAGCTGTGACTTTCTGCAATATTTTTTATTTTTTATTTCATTCATAAATCACAACTCATGAGGCATCCCAAAGTGATTTACAATATAGTAGCATATACAAAACAGTTAAAGGTAAAGGTATCCCTGACCATTAGGTCCAGTCGTGTCCGACTCTGGGGTTGCGGCGCTCATCTCACGTTACTGGCCAAGGGAGCCAGCGTACAGCTTCCGGGTCATGTGGCCAGCATGACTAAGCCGCTTCTGGTGAACCAGAGCAGCGCACGGAAATGCCATTTACCTTCCCGCCGGAGCGGTACATATTTATCTACTTGCACTTTGACGTGCTTTCGAACTGCTAGGTGGGAAGGAGCAGGGACCGAGCAACGGGAGCTCACCCCATCGCGGGGATTAGAACTGCCGACCTTCCAATCGGCAAGCCCTAGGCTCAGTGGTTTAGACCACAGTGCCACCCACGTCCCTTTTACGAAACAGTTACATTATATTAAAAAAGATTATATATAGAGAGAGAGCT
Source organism: Lacerta agilis (assembly GCF_009819535.1). Classification (NCBI taxonomy): domain Eukaryota; kingdom Metazoa; phylum Chordata; class Lepidosauria; order Squamata; family Lacertidae; genus Lacerta; species Lacerta agilis. The sequence goes on from NC_046319.1 coordinate 29,931,869, forward strand.
TTTTATGGTACTTACCAGAAAAGAGTGCGGTCACCCTTTTTTTTTCTTTTACCGCCTGTGGCAGCCATTAATTGTGATAGGTCTACTCTTCATTTAAAAAAAAAAAAAAAAAAAAAAAACGTTGGATACAACCCAAGAGTTCTTCCCATATGCTACAAGGCTACAGGTTGGATAGCTCCACAGATCTGCACAATTGTAGCCCACAATTTGTAGGCAAGCTGAGTACTAACTATATATAATGGCATAGCTAGAACCACAGATCTAGCTAGATGGCTTGAATTCTTGGTTAGGCTTCATTTGACATATTCTGTACAACTATTTTGGGCACCTCTAGGACAACAGTCATTCATACTGTTGTTTTGCCACAACATGCCTGGCAATGGTCGCAATCAAGTTGCGCGGTGGAGTGCAGCTTAGGCATACTAATGCATGTGGCTTTAGGTAACCATGTACCTCCCATTCATTCTGTTCTTTCTAGGCGCATCTCTTTTGCAAGGAGAGTATTTGTGGGTGTTTAGAAACTTCTTTAATTACTGCTTCTACCCCTTGCCTCCTCTCCATGCTGCCTCATTACCAGTGACACAATCCAGATGAGTATTTTCTCATTTCCTCTCATCTTTTTTCTGCTCTTTTCTTAAAAATGCATATCAAGAAGCTCACAGTATCCACTTAGAACCTGCAAAGCAATGAACTGCACTTAATGAAAGAATGTTTTGATGTTGCGGGTTTCCATCTGTTCTTGTGCTCTACAACGGTTCCCACTCAACTGCTCCATGCCTCTTCAGCAATCTGTAACGGAGAGGCAGTCCTTTCATTAATCATGCAAACAGAGCATGGTACTTGCAAGTGAAGACACACAGCAGCCAAATTCCTATCAAGAGGTACAGAAGTAAAACCAATAGGTGTTAAACACCATTGTTATACAACCAAGTGGTTCCAATGCCTTTCAGCCTCTGCTGGGTTACTCTTTAAGATAAATGCTAAAAATTAATAGTTATGCTACCCATGGGCATAGCTGGGGGGGGGGGCAGGGAGGGGCAGCTGCCCTCCCTCTAAATCAATAAAAATCAATTAAAATACATAGTGAAATGAGGTTCTGCCCCCTCCAACAAAAGGCCTGCCCCCCCCAACAAAAATCATGGCTACGCCCATGATGCTAACTTTTGATTTTTTTAAAAAGGTTCCCAAGGCAGTACAGAAAGATGCTAACACTAGTAAAAAATTCAAACAATAAAATAGAATTTACAAAAACACACAAACCAGGCCTTAGAGGAAAAAAACCCTTCTAAAATTCAAACATCCATCCTCCTGCCTAAAGACAAAAGCCAATCCCACCACCTACCTACCCGGGGGGGGGGGGTTGCCACAGAGATATCACGAGTAAACCCTCAAGCAGCAATTACTTCTAAGAGTTCCAGGAAGTGTTTGGTGGGGGGGAAGCAGGTAGAAAAGTTTGCCCCTTGATGCTGATGACATGTTCTCCCCCCTGAAATGGCAAGCTGCTCTTTTCTCCTTCACCTTTGGCTTTCAAACTTTGTTCCGTAAGGGAGCCCTTTCCCCCATCAACCCTGTTTCTCTTCCCTGCCCTTCGATTCAAGTGAGGCAGTGACAATGCTAAATCAATGGCCGGGATGCAGAAATGAACTGGCCGAGGATGAAGCCCAAAACAGAGGTTATGTCGTTAAGTGATCCCTCCTCACCCTGTGGAGGAAGGAGGCCAGCCTCTGCTGAAGGAATGAGTTCACCATCTGGAAATGCTCCTTGGTCCACACATGTCAATGGAAGTGCAGGCTGCCTCCGTAGCGTGCCTTGGGTTAGTAACATACCTTAGTCTTACCAGTCATGTAGGCTGAGGGACCAGTGCTATCCTTTGTAACTAATGATACCTATTTGAATGGGGAGGTTGGCAAGGCTTTCCATTTTTGTATGTAGCCATCCTGTGGTACTCTTATGACTTTCAAATGTTGGGTCCAATTCACATATTCTGCTAGTATGGTGAGGAGGGCTGAGTAGATCCCCCTGGCTTGAGCATGTGCCTCAATCCATCAAACTGAGTGGCATGCCAGCTCCTCTGGTGTCCTCAGATGTTCACATGGGGAATAACATTTGAATATGCCCTATGCAAATAGTTTAATGCATACATGTCGTGGTTGTGCAGTTGATTTCTGCATTTTTATCTGGGAATTCAGCTCAACTGGGTCAAAGCATTTTGAATATTATGTGTGGGCGTATTTAGTGGAAGGGCTGTAGCTCAGTGGTACAGCATCTCACTTGCTTTCAGAAGGTCCCTGGTTCAATTCTTGGTATCTCCATTTAGGACTGGGACAAATTCTGATCTGAAACCCTAGAGATCTGCTGCATACGAAATGCTTTTTAAAACAAAAACAAAAAAAACACCTGGTTCTTAATTCCTTGAAGTATACTGCTTTGAATTCGTAAGATTAGGGATGGGGAATCTCCAGTCTGCAGGCCAAACGTGGTCCACCAGGGGGTCCAATTTGGCTTGCAAAGCCATTTCCCCAAAATCATGGCTATCTGTCAATCAGCTGGCATCTCTTGTGGTGTCAGCTGCTGGGCCAAAGAGCAGGGTCCAGTTCTGGCTTAGTTGCACACACCTGTCCCCGACAGGGTTTTCTGAGAACAGGTAGGCTGTCCCCCCTCCCCCCCAATCTTTCAAAGTTGGCCTGTAGTGCAGGGCCAGATATATATCATGTCCCCTGTGTCCAAAAGTGCACCTGCCCCATCTCAAAGAAAATGATGCGTTATTAGCTGTGCCTGTTTATGGTTAATCCTTCCTTCCTGAAAATGAGACATAAAGGCAAAAAATAAATAAAAATCATCCAATGTAAGTCAGCCATGCTCTTTTCAAAAGGAAAAAAATAAGGAAAGAGAAGAACTATTGCTGGAATAAAAGAAATACAAAATGTAAAACTTGATCAAAGGACACATCAAGGTGATGCTGTTCTTGGATGATATATGGACACTTGACCAGATGTTGGCAAAGCATATTTCTGCTAATAATATGGATTTTGTAGTGAGCAGATGGCTTGAAGGACAGAGGCCTGGTTATTTAAGGGGAGTGAGGCTCTTGCTCACATTTCAAGCACAGAGGGCTAAGAGGTCACCAAGGAGGCCAGTGATGGTTGTCTTTCAAGTGACAAACCTGAGCTGTGAAGATGAGCTGTGAAGTGACAAACCTGAGCTGTGAATTTCAGAAGGGGGTCCTCACAATATCATTTGACTCTGTTTCAGCAGAGGGAGGGGTGAATGTTCAGAAGTAATGAAGGGAGTGAAATGCACGTCAGCCTGGATAGCTCAAGTGGTGAGAATGTGGTGGGGATAACGCCAAGGTTGCAGGTTCAATCCCCGTATGGGACAGCTGCATATTCTTGCATTGCAGGGGGTTGAACTAGATGATCCTCAGGGTCCCTTCCAACTCTAAAATTCTATGGCCGAAGGGAACTTTGGATGTATATCGTAGCTCCCACTTTCATGAAGCTGTACTCAAAGCGAAGGTTGGCGATACGGAGGATTAGGCAGCTTCATTTCTGACAATGCTCTTTAAGGGTACCATGGGAAATGTGAATGGTAACTTCCGCAGTTTAGCTACCTGGGGATGTGGGCAGAATAACTAGGAGCGATGCAGGGCAGGGCTTGTATGGTGGCTTCCCCTGTTCCATGGAATAGCATTCCTGTGGAGATATGACAGGCGCCCCCCATGTGTGCTTTCTGGAAACAACTGAAGACATTTTTTTTGTTCCCAGGTGGAGAAATGGGCCTTTACTACAAGTGCCTACAAATGTTTTAGTCTTGTTTGAAAAGTGTTTGTTGTATTTGTGTTTTTAACTGTTTTTTAATTGCCTGATGTGGGAAGTGCCTTGAGAGTTGCTTAGAAGGTGGTTAATAAATCAATGATGGTGATGATGAACATGGGAGTGGCAGGGAATTCATTGGGGTGGGCATCAATTGTTATACATCTCAGTTTCTCATTTTGCCCAATCTCAATTTGAGTTTGTTCCATTTCTGCATAAGTTTGCATGTGGTGGTGGTGGTGGTGAGGAGTGGTCATGAAAAGTCATCCGGATTCTACAACTCCTTTCTTCTAATACACATGTTTTTGTACACAATTTTGCCTCGTATACAATTTGAATTATTTCCCCACCCACACAAACACACCTTATTGTCAGTAATATATGCACTTGGGTCCTGGCTTTCCCCTAATAGACACATTTTTTAAAACATTTGTTCTGTTAGAAAACTGCATCGAAAATTTCAGAGAAGGGCAAACTTCAAAGCAGAGGTGTGTGTTTGGTTTCAGGAAGAACGAATTAGGTTGCTTTGCTATCTGAACTGCAATTTTGCCCCGTTTCTGAAAGTCCTCCATTTAACCAGGTAAGCAGATGGTTTAAAATATATATTATTATTTTTAATACAAGTAATTATGCAACCTACTGATGGCAACACCATCTTAAAAGAAATATAAAAAGTCATCCCTCCTTTTCTCCCCCATAGGAGGGAATCTGAAGGTGATGATACAGTCTCCAGGTAGCAGGGCAAGGGTTTGAATTTCCAGGTGGCAAGAGTGCCTTCCCTACCCAGGCTCCTTAAGCAGGTGATATGGAATGGTCCCGTCACTTCAGCTACACCTGGGAACACCTCCTTTAGCTAAGGTTTCTTTCCAATGAGTGACATATTTGCTCCTCTGTTACACTGTGTTTCCTATTTGATTGACATGCTCTCAGCAACTGTGGTTAATGTGTCATGCTCAATGACATCACTGGAACTCACCCACTGTGAATGACATCAGCAAGAGCTGGTGAATGACATCACCCTATGACATCACCAGGGGGCTGACCCAGGTCCGAGGTTTGGACCATGAAATCCCAGGATCTGGGATTCTCCTTGTCTGCTAGTTCTATGCAGTATGTTCTGAAGTAGGGCCAATTGCATGTGATATATTTAGGGTGGGGGCTTCCGTGGCACCCACTCCTCACTTTATGCCCACACACATTTACTCAGAATGCTTCAACGGGGCTAAAAGAATCCTTCACACTGTTCCATCTTTTTGCTGTTTCTGAGTTCAACTCCAGGAACAAGAAAGGCCTCATTGATTGTTCCACATGAGGCCTCGCTATTATTGAGGAGATGTATTTAATGAGGGGGGGGGAGAGAATCTTTGTAAAGAACTCTCCCGTGGCACCAAATATTTCATAATCAGAATGATGCTTTTGAAAGTGAAATCAATTCAGGGTATCTCCCATAAGGTTAAAGTAACGATTGTGGAAGGAGGGAGGAGACTGAAGAATGAAATCAAGACAAAACATTTAATGAAACTTGTGCAAGTGCTTAAAAAAAAGGAACAAAAGGTTACATATGGGCATGTATTTCTTTCTTTTGTTTTTGCTCTAAAAATAGGGTGCATAATATATTGGTAGGCATTGCACTAAATGACAGCTTCTCTAGCAGATATTTATACTGAATGATACCCAACACTGATTATTCCCAGAGTAGACCCATTGAAATAAGTATGCAAAAGTCACCCTAGGATTCACACTGGATATCACCCATAAGCTTTGATTAGCTTATATATGAACATATAAAACCACCTTAGTTAGACCATGAGACCATCTAGCTCAATATTATCTGAACTCTTTTGGTCCAGGATACCTCAAGGTCACCGAGATCTTTGGAGGAATCACTGTTAGTGCCCCCCATGGCCCTGATGCAAGGCTCATATCCACCAGGAGCTGTGAGATTAGTATTGTAGGTCCAATTTTACTTAAGGGAAGACATTGTTCAAAATGTGTAACTTAAGAGTAATTCTAACTCAGCTAACCAAGGATGTGTGGGTGGGTGTTGCTTCGTAACCAGGCAGATTTTTGCTGAGGTAACATGTGCCCCAGTTGGGTGTGTAGTTCTGAGGGAATTTTTCCTCTATATGTGTAGTTGACTGTCTCCCTGCTCTGTAAAAGGCCTGAATTTGTCTTCAAATTACGTACTTTTTCATTCAGTTTTCCTCAGTAAAGTGTCATCAGGATTTCTTTTCTCTCTGGACTTCGTCAGTGTTATTTAAGTAACTTTGCTAAATAGCTTCCTGTCTACAAACATCTGAAGGGCTGTCACACAAAGACCAAGCAGATTTGTACTTCAGAGCACAGGATTGGAGCTAATAAGTGGAGATTACGGAGAGGCAGACTTTGGTTAACCCTTAGGAGAAACCTCCTGATGGTCAGAGCTGTTTGACATAGTGGACCAGACTGCCTTGAAGATGGTGGGCACTCCTTTGCTGGCAGAGGCTAGAAGGCAGCCTCTCAAGGATGTTGTGACTGAAAGATCTTGCACTGACCAGCAGGCTGAAGTAGATGATCCCAAGGTCCCATCAGACTCCACACTCCAATGGTTTTGTTCTTATATCTGCTGGTTTTGAGCTCTTTTTATAGAAATAACCACTGTGTGTGACTCTGAAAATCTGGCTTAATTAATGCTTCCAGGGCGATAGTGTGCTGGTGTTTTCTCCCAGCTGCTTAAATCACAAAGGTTAAAATGCATTATTTGTGCCTACCTTATTCTTATGAGTAATCTCAGTTACATCTTTTCCCACACTTGCTCTAGAACTTTAAGCTTCTTGCCTGCTTCTTCTTTCTGAATTTGCATATCTGACCAGCGCATTACAAGACGGAGAGTGCTTTAAATCCAATCTGTGGTGACTTTGTTGATTTCAGCTTTGACCTTGCAAAGATTTTGTTATTAAAACATGATGGGTTAGAGAGCCAGATAAAATGCTGCTTTCTTTTGGCTGCCCTGTGGAAAACATTGAAAAGGGCAGCGTTGTTATAAAGATCAGTTTCGTACTGTGGTTTAATTATCTGCTAAGCCCCTTGCATTTTTAGAGAAGGTAGAATAGATGGGGGAGGGAGAGAGGACTTTTATGGAAAGAAGAAAACTATCTGGTAAGCACAGGAGTGGGGAATCATGAACAGAAGAGTCCTATTGGACTCATTTCCTGCTTGTAGGCTTATTGTTAAGGGCTACAGCTCAGTAGTGGAGAGAGTATCTGTATGCAGAAGATCCCATGCTCAACTCCTGGCATCTCCAGGTTGGGCTGGGAAGATCCCTGTCATCTCATCTCAAAAAAGGATATTGTAGAGTTGGAAAAGGTTCAGAAAAGAGCAACCAAAATTATGAAAGAAGCGACATGATAGAAATTGGTAAAATTATGCATGGCATGGTGAAAGTGGATAGAGAAAAGTTTTTCACTCTCTCTTATAACACTAAAACTCACAGACATCCTATGAAATGGAATGTTGGCAGATAGGTATAGGTAAAGGGACCCCTGACCATTAGGTCCAGTCGTGTCCGACTCTAGGGTTGCGGCGCTCATCTCGCGTTACTGGCTGAGGGAGCCGGCATACAGCTTCTGGGTCATGTGGCCAGCATGACTAAGCCGCTTCTGGCGAACCAGAGCAGTGCACGGAAATGCCGTTTACCTTCCCGCTGGAGCAGTACCTATTTATCTACTTGCACTTTGACATGCTTTCGAACTGCTAGGTGGGCAGGAGCAGGGCCCGAGCAACGGGAGCTCACCCCATCACAGGGATTCAAACCGCCGACCTTCTGATCAACAAGCCCTAGGCTCTGTGGTTTAACCCACAGCACCACCCACGTGTTGATGAGTAGGGTATGATGTTGCGAGCAGGACCAATTGCTTGGGCCTGCTGTCCTGCCTTCTGCATGTGTACTATGCAAAATCTGAAGCGGTCTCATGAGAAGTTCCCATCCCAAAGAGAAACTTGTGTAGCACAGGGGTTCCCCAGCTCCCCACTCCCTTTGTGTGCAAGTCATCATGAGTTGCTCAATTGACTTTGCTTACTGGCAGAGTTGGCTGATTATTCCTAAACATCTCATCCACCTGCAACCCTATTGATATAACTATGCTCAGTTTTGTCTGCCAAAATCCATAGGATTCTGTACATTTATGGAGTGGCGGGAGGAGAGTTCCCATTCTTCCCTCCTTCCCAAAACCAACAAATGTGAAAGTTTTACTCATTACACACCTGCCTGACTTGCAGGCTTGTAATGTTAAGTTTTTAAAGCAACAGATAGCACTATTTTTCAACTTTACGTGGAAAAGTTTTTTTTGTGTGTTTTTTTTTAAACTCTCCGGGAGGTGGCAGTTCACTTGGGTAGGCTGATCTATGAACGTTGAAAATCACATTCAGGCACAGCGTGTGGCCTAGAGTGAGGTTGTTAGCCTAGCTTAGACTCCTGTTCCAGCCCACGAGATAGAACAAGGATGAAAGGCCCATGTGGGGAGCTGAGCTTTTCTCCAGCAATAAATAGATTGGGCTTGACGTCCTTCATACTTCCAATTTACTGGAGCCCATTTGCAGTTTGATGTATTACAAGGCATCGTTCCTGATGCTCAGGCTGCACATACCGTTGCTTTGGTTTGCAAAAATGGCACTACTCGTGTGCAAGAGGGAGGTATCGGTAGGCTTAGGGGAACCCCATGATTTATAGATGCACCCCCCAAAAATGTTTTAGGAGGGAAATCCGAGGTGGGGGCACTAAAAGCAGTCAAATGAAGACCACACATGTTCATTGGGTAAGGAACAGGGGAAACCTGCCCATTTCAGTTTCTCATCCTTGCGATCTTGAATTTGGCTCCTGTAGCAATTTGCAGATGCTTTCAAAATAGAAATCCTCAAGGAAACTCATCAGCATTGTAGTGTAATTTTCTCCCAATAAAAACCTGTATGTGTGCGATCTATGCATATTTTTGCAAAAGCCATTCCCCCTAAGATAATGCATTTTTGTATGTTAATTTCATAAATAGATGTATTTTCATGCACACGTGCTATATATTTCCACTAACAGAAACCTTATGGTACACACTGCTTGGCTGGAAAACAGCACTACAAAATCTGAAGGATCGCACGTTTCAAAGGATGGCTGTTTCTCAGCTTGCTTATTGTTTCATATAGTGTGTGTGTGCTAGGTTCACCTTTAAATGCAAGCATAATCAATCCCCACCCCACCCCATCCCTGCAGCTGCACAAAGTTTAGCTATGTGGTTTTAGTCTATTATTTATTTAGTTGTTGCATTTATATCCCGTTTCTTTCTCCAAGGAACTCAAGGTGGTGTACATGGTTCTCTCCCCCTCATTTAATTCCCACAACCGCACTATGAGGTGGGTCAAGCTGAGAGGCAGAGACACCCAAGGCTTACAGGGACAATGTTGAACCCCTTCCAATTCCATGATTCCAAATCAAATGGCATTTCCATGATGAGAGGGAATAAACGTCCGAAGGCTGCTTGTCGGAGGGAAACAACCGGGCAGAGCAATGATATCAAACCCTGACCATGAGCTTGTTTTAGCTGGACACTATCAGAAACAGAAAGCTAGGCTAGATGGACCTTCCCTCTAATCCAGGGGTAGGGAAACTTTAGCCCTCCAGATGCTTCTGAACTACAACCCCCATCAACCTCAGCCACCGGCCAAATTTCCTGGGGCTGATGGGAGTTGCAGTTCATCAACACCTAGAGGACCAAGACTTCCCCACCTCAGCTCTAATCCATATTCTAATGTTCTTAAACCACCAAACTACTGTTTCGTGGCTGCACTGAATAATAGGCTGTCAATCAGCTTCTTATTAGCTAATGTAGCTTTTTAAAGGAGCCATCGATCATCCCATGCTCCCGTTATCCTAAACTCCATTTATTTATTAATTCCAGAAGTGCCCATTATGACAATTGTGAGGCTTGGAGGAAGAATAGGTTGCCAGGATACCTTGATGGGATGAAATGCATCTCTCCGCACTTTCTGCTTCTCCCACAATAGGGTATCCAAGTACAATAATGTCACCACATGCCGTGCTTTATTACACACACACACACACACACACACACACACACACACACCATTGTTGGTGGGTAGGTGAGATAGCCTCTGAAAATTTGGCATCAGGTAGGTCCCTTCACTGTAATGTTTTTGGCACTTGCTAAAAATGCTTTTGTCTTGCCAAGCGTACCCAGACATGTATAATAATGTTACTGTGTTTTATAGTTTATTGCTGGTTGGTTTTTTTTTAATGTTTTAAATCGTTTTAAACTGTTTTTACTGATAATTTTATTGCAGGCTCTTTGCAAACCACATTGAGGTGGTTGTTGTTTTATGATCACGTTGTTTATAAATGTAATGAAATAACTAACAAACCAACAATTTTTTTGCCCTCCAGCAAATTCTATGTACATTGTCCTATAGAATTTTAAAGGGAATGACTGGGTACTATGCTTAAGAATAAGAGTCACTACTGTCCTCGTAGCTGCGCCCTGGTTTCTTGTTTCTAGGTTACCCTGAGGTGTAAGGGAATATAGATAAAGCAAGACAGTTTTTGGAATGGGAGTGTGTTTTTGTGTGCGTGCGTGTGTGGAGAGAGAGAGAGAGATGATAGATAGAGATAGATAGATACAGTAGATAGATAGATGATAGATAGATCCAGATGCTTCAACCACATGACAACTTTTTGCTCTTGCTGCAGTCAGCATTCCATCCTTCTAGTCTCTGGCCAAACATTTACAAGGAGAAAACTACAGCATACTATAAAGGACCATATCAGGTTAACATTTCCTGCCTTTTTCAGCACCAGGCATTGGGGGGTCTTAAATAAAATTGACGCTTATTGTTTCTAAAACTTTCTCTCTTTGTTTTATCAAATTCTCAGCTCTCTTGGGTCTGCAGGCCACAAAAGGCCAGGCAGTCTGCTCCTTCCTAAGCCCTCATGGGCTCGCTTTAAGGATCATAGAAGACACTTTTTGTGTACCATTGGCTCCATACGTGGGTAGCTTTACTACTTCATCCCGCCCCCCAGGACCACTTAACAATATCAGCAAAGCAATTAAGTATAGTTTTCGGGAAAATGCCAGAGGCATTACACTGTCTGGATGGGAGTCTCAGCCCAATTATTTTCAGCTAGTTGCAAACTATGGAGAGTGGGCTTTACTTCATTATAACTTCAGTTCCCACTGATTAAAAGTCTAGCATGTTGCAGCTAGGAAGGCAAAAATGAAACAATTAAACTTTCCATCACTAAAATTGCTGCATATTCTTCAACAGAGGGGGGATTACTTGTCTCCAGAGAAGTGATTAAAATGAACTGATTGAACCGTAATTTGATTGACTGGAGAGCCTCGATCCTTTGCTCAGATGCTCAGATTCCATTTTATTGCTCTGTTTTCTTTGGGAATACACACATACACACACACAACCATTTCCTTTCTCTGCTGGCCAATTGAAATACCATACCACCATGAAGAGGTCTCCACTTCCTCTACGCCTGTATGGGAAATAGAAAAAAAGAAAGGTTTGGTTAAGAAAATAAGTTACCAGATGATGGCACGCAGCCCTCAGGCATCATGATGCAGCACGTGGGATCATATTATACACTACAGAGTACCAGCACTTTCATATTTGGATGAACATTTTTCCAGCTCTCGTGGCTGCAGAGGGAAGTCAATCAAGTGAGAGTGATCCATGCATGGCAGGAAGCTTTGAAATGTGGGTCGCCTGCTTCCTCAGCTTCTCTCCCTTCCCAAAATATCCCTGTATCTATTATCTGAGGCTGCTCTTGGCATTCTCCTTGCTGTATACTCCATGTTTAGCAATCAACAGGATGCCCAGAATGATCAGCAATCAGAGCCACGTCTACGATTAAGTTATGGAGACTCGCCATTGAGCACAGAAATCATCTGGGAGGCAGAAATCAAATAAAACCGGGCAGTGCAAGCTTGCATAGTCTAGAAGTAGGCGAGACAAGGAAGGTAACTGGTTGACTTGCAGAACTAAATCCATCAATGAGAGTGCATCAATGAGGGTCAACACTGGCCGGTTTGGAGTTCCCTCCCCCTTTTGCTAAGTATGCTGGTGTTGGCGAGTTGGACTTAATGAACTATAAAGTTCTAGCAGATACAAATAGCTGGCGTAATTACAGTCCTTAAAGGAAGGGAAAATATTAGGTCAAAAAGATACATCACACATAAAAATACAAGGCAATAAAATGTAGTAGCAGGAAGGATAATAAAAGATGCTTGAGAGATGTAGCAGTTGGCTATATCATGAAAAGCTGGAGAAATCATTTGATGAGGCAAAGTAGAATTGGCAACTATTTCTTGTTATAAAAGAAAGCAGGCAAACTCTCCTCAGAGAGCACCATTGCAGTGCTGCAAAGTTTGGAGAACTACAAGACAGTCACTTAAATTAACTAATTTGCTCCCGTCAACAATTGTGTGTCGATATTGATTGGTTTACTACTCTCATGTATCAGTCAACGCATTGCATGCTATATGGGTATAAACAGACTGGGAGATAACGCATGTCTTTCTAGATAATTCATGAATTACACAACGGAAATTTGGCTCCAGGGTTTTTTCGACACCGTCGCTAGTGATGAGTAGATTTCTCTTGCCCTGTTAATTTATTGCCCCATCCTTTTGCTATGCCCTGTGTTCCTTTACATTCAAATTCAGGTTCAGTGTAGAGAAGATCTAAAATTAGCTCCAGAACTATTTCCCACAGCTTCCAGTTACTCCCATTCGTTGTCATCTTCCCCACCCGTTATCAATGCTGCGGCTTCACAGTGGTGGTTGATGCTTATTGGGACTGGTAGGGTGAAAGACAGGGAGTAGGTGGTGCCAGGACCAATGAGAAGCAGAGCAAACAAATTCTAGTTTTGTCCCCATCTTCCTCCCTGTTGAGTCCTGCAAGGGCGACACTGAGACAAAGGAAGAGGAAGCTCATAGGCAATGCTACACCCTGACAGATTACAAGTAAGAAGTCAGGCAAGTGGGGTCTGGGTGAGGGCAGGCTGAAGTTGGTGGGGCAGTGCCCCCTTAGCCCCAATGAACCAGCCTCCGCTGCTGATGCTCATACAGTATGTATATTTATGGAACACCGCAAAGAAGTGATATTGATGCGAAGTGATCTTGATCTTCAGAGTTGTTTTTGCTGAAATCAACTAACACAGGATTTCAAACCATACCACATACCGTGGGTTGCATCCAGTGCTAGTCCTACCCAGGGTAGAACATGGAATCATAGAATTATGGAACTGGGAGGGACACAAAGGGTATTCTATCTAGACTACAGCTAAAGAATCCCTGACAGGTGCCCCCCCAACATCTGTTTGAAAACCTCAAACAAAGGGGAGTCCACCGCCTTCCGTGGTAACCCATTCCACTTTCAAACAGCTCTTACCATCAGAAAGTTCTTCCTAAGGTTTAGTTGGAATTTCCTTTCTTTGAATTTGAATCCATTGGTTCAGGTCCTTCCCCTCTGGAGCAGCGGAAAATAAGCTTGTTCCACCCATTTGACAGCACTTCAGATATCTGGAGACGGCTATTGGTATCGCCTCTTTTCCAGGCTCTCAGTCTTTTCTCAATTGAATCTAACAGACATGGCCAACTTAAGCCCATTAATTTCAACAGCTCTACTCCAAGTTAGTTGGCTGCCACCAGAAATCACCCATCACCTCAATTAATGACAAACTTTTGGAATGTTTTGTCTTTCCTCCTTGGGTCTATCATCTCCTTTTAGCCCTAATCTATCTAAAAAGTTGGCTATATCCCAGGAGGTGCCAGGCAGGCATCAATCGCCCGACTGAAGTCCATGGAAACCATGGGTGGTCACAGCATTAGCAGGAGCTGCTTCTTCATTCTGCTGACAAAGAAGCTCCTTCCAAATCTCTGTGATCTTCGCACATTGTTGGAGACTGGGCTCGTGGGGGTGAGGAATCGCAAAACAAAGGCAGAGCAAATCCATGCCGTTGAAATGGTAATGAATTAATGGTAAAAAATAGATTGGGACTGAGCTGACAACAGAAGGCTAGGAAAAGCAGCCTCCTGTCTGCACAGGTGGGGTAGGGAACATCAGGCCTTGGAGGAGGGGGGTCTGCCTGACCCTCCAAACTTTCCCCTGGTCACATCCCCTCTTCCCAAGCCTCACCCCTCACAGGCCCTCCTTTGCACCTTAAGTGTTTTTGCTTGGATGAAATGTGACCTTGAACCCTGAGATTGCCTCTTGCTTGTCTGGATAGAGGGCAGAGGGCAGAGAAAGGTAAGCAAGTGTGTGTAGAAGTAAGCCTGCTGTTCAAAGGTAAATATTTTCTCTACCTGTTTTAGCCTCTGGCCCTACCCATTGCTGCTATGTGGCCCTAGGAACATGGAGCAGAAGGGAATGTGGCCCTCAGGCTGGCAAATCTCTACTCCAGGGCTACCTCCAAATAAGGCCCCTGACTGTGGGGCTGCTGTTCTGGCTAGTAGGTACACATACCATTGGACATTTCACAAATGAAAACAGGGACAGACTTCTCTTCCATCCCAGGGTGACTTCTTGAGGGCTTTTCCCCTGCTGAAGATACATACCATCTACTGGTGGCTGCCTGCTTTGTGGTAACCATGGGGGAAATGGTTCAAACATTACAACTGAGAATTGGATGTAATTTCTAGAACTCTGAATACTACAGTGATTAAAGGCCCAGACTTGGCCCTGCTATCTTTATTTCCAGAAGCAAAGACATAAATAGTCAGTTTCCTGGTAGCATCCCAGATAGAGATTGGATTCTCATGGAGAAGTGGTCGTTTTTTTACTATGCAAAATTGGTATGGTAGTGTTTTGAAGGTTGCACTTGTAGACAATCTAACATAACATTGCAGAGGAGTCAGATGTAACATTTCCAGAGGTAAATTTTACAATAACTGGCCTCTATTCATGAATTTCATAAATTCCTTACCAGAAGGACGTAGACCTTCTCTCTGTTCACTTTTGTTTTTGGAGAGGCATATTATTCTGAACGTTATATCAATATTCCACATTTTATTTATTTAGAGATTCTATCACTGACTTTCTCCAAGGTTTAGAGAAGGTTGCTGTTAACTTTGCAAGTCTGCTGTTGTCATAGATTCTATATGTATATATTTATTTTTTCTTGATGTGATCTTTGGAACGCTTTGACTTTTTTGTATCAGTTTGTTTGCTTAAATGTTTTGTCAAATAAAAGAAAGAAAGAAAAATGCCTGAAAAAAGCAGTGTGTGCTGCGCTTATGAAAAAACACACTTACCATCTTGGAGTTTCTTGGGCTGCTGCAAAACCAGAAGATTATTGAAAGATACTCGGAGTCCAGTGTGATTTTCATGCTCTTTATTCAGCTCATAGTAGTGAGGAATGTAGTTCCCCCAAAACGTTTGCTTTATATACACTATTTACACAATGGGCCCCACGTGATTGGCTAATTCAGGGATACTCCTGTATGCCAATCAGAGTGCAGATTCACTTCCACCTGGAGCTGGATTGGGTGGCTCCTGCGGACCAATCAGACTGCTGCAATCTCAATCCTATTGTTCTGGGACCAATCAGACTGCTGCAATCTCAATCCTATTGTTCTGGGACCAGTCAGACTGCTGCAATCTCAATCCTATTGTTCTAGGACCAATCAGCCTGCTGCAGTTTGGATCCTATTCAACTCAGTACATAACAATTATGTAACTCACACCTTGATATGGTCCCTGTTAAGGATGAATGTATCAGGAAATGCTTCTGACTTTTACCCTGGCTTACTCACAGGTAAGAGTTGGGCTGGGAGCCTGAGCAGGCCTCCTGTAGTATTTGAAAGATGACAAGATGATACATAGAGAGTGGAGGAGAAGGAACAAACTTAGCTGATGCTGCTACCAAACTATATAGAAAACTGAAACTAGTTAGTTTCACTTGGGGTTGGACTAGACAACCCTTGGAGACCCTTTCAACCCTACGATTCTATAATTCTTTGCTTCCTAGTGTCACTCAGAACTGATTCCCCCATACAATCATTTCTAAATCACTTTAGTTCCTGCTTGCATTATACCTCCATCTAGGGGTTTGAACTCACAAAACCCACGGGAGAACTTGGAAGTCCTTAACAATCCTAATGCATATTGGTGCACCCTAATTCCAGCTTTGAAAGGCGTCTTCAAAATTTCATTGAACTTATAACAGGGCAACAACATCAGGATAGAGTCAGTGCTTTTTTCCAGCCAGAACTTGCCAGAACTCAGTTCCAGCACCTCTCAGGTGGGTGCCATTGCCATTATAAGTAAACAAGGGAAGTGTTCATTGTGAGTTCCAGCACCTCTTTTTCTAGGAAAAAAATAGCACTGGATAGAGTCATACCACACCGAGAGATACTGGAAAACAGCGATGACTGCAGGTAAACAGTTGGAGTGTATTGTTTCAGCCCATTAAAATAAAAAAAATCCCCACAGGTCAATGTGGCTTCCTGACAAATCTGTTTTCCTGTGAGATCAGCTCTCTCAGAAAGCGAAGAGTACTTAATGGGGAAAGCAGAGGCGTAAGTGGAAACGAATCCCAGAGCAGTTTAAATGTCAGAGGGCTGCAGTGCAAGCAGGCTTCAGCAGACCACCAATGGCTCGTCGGAGAAAGCCATAACATGCATTAACATACCAAAATCCCAAAAGGCAAAATGCTATTATTTACTGCTCTTTAAAATCTCCCTCGTTTTAGTTGTTTCGCGTATTTCCCCTCCCCCATCTACTCCCTCCTCTACCCCCCCAAAAAAACAACTGTTAATGTTTTATTTATGAATGAAGGAATTAGCAACTGTTTGGAACTTCATTAAACACCATCCTAGGGGACGTACTAAGTGCAGCCTATTAAGTTATTATTCCCAAATATCTATCCAATTTAGGCTTAATAAAACATCAAGTGTTGTTGGGCGTAAGTAATTGTTTCAATGAAAAAGGCATTGCCACATAATTCGGAATTGGGGCCTTTAGTGCAAATGCTGCCTGGAACCTGAGATTTCACTGTCAGACCTACTGGTCAGGGTTTATAAGGATAGGCTTGTGCTGGACTTCTTCTAAAGGGTTTGGGCACAGTTCACCGGCATGTTCTCCAAGTCAGGGAGCCCAACTTGATTTCTACAGCAAGTTGGCAAGCCTCCTCCTAACACAGGGGCAACAAACCATTTTTCTTCCCAGATGCCACATTGCCTCTTAGGCAAATTTCCGGGATCCACATGCCAGTGGTGAGACCAGAGGCAAAAGTGGGCAGAGCAATGGATGTGAAAGTTACCTCCTGATTATTTGCTTGTGGTAACAGGAAGATAGTATTTTTCACTGGTTTTATAGAATGCCCACCACACACTCAAACATGTCATCAGTACTGGCATTCCACCGGCTCTTGAAGACACACGTGTTTAGACAGGTTTTCCCCTGGTCTCCTGACCTGCAACTCCTGTTGTAATTGTTGTAACTGTTGTTTTAATTTTTGTGCTGTTTCAGTGGGCTGTATATAGCTCCTCTGATCTTCACCGGTGGCCCCTGCCACCCACAGACTGCAAGCTTCTGCCATGGGTCAAAGCCGCCTTCCTCTGTCTAATGCTAGGGCCAACCCAGGGAAGCATGTCTTCCAAAAGCTTTGCATGGCTGTAGGGCAAGTCACTGACTATTGTGACATTAACCCACTGCAAATAAACTCCCAGCTCATAAATCCTGCCACACAACTGCTAACGCAACAAAACAACGCCACAAATAATGTTGGTGCAGGGAAAAGGAAACAGGTCTACAACCCATCCACTTAGGTGCCATCTGTTACCGTGTTACAGTAGCAAGCAGAGCTGCAATATTTTACGTTATATGTAGATCGCTGGTGGGCATTCTTGGTGGGGTGGGGTGGTATCTACACACCCTCCTCCCATAACCTAGAAAGAATAATGAGGAGATAAAGCGTTATGTGGAAGGAACAAGGCTCAGGTTGCACTGAGCAATCAAGAATTCGTTAGCACACGAGAGAGAGAGAGAGAGAGAGAGAGAGAGAGAGAGAGAGAGAGAGAGAGAGAGAGAGAGAGGTGACATGTAAATAATGGAGAGGTCGCTAATAGATGACTAATAACTTCAGCACCATCTAATGATTTCTAGGCAGACTTGGGATTGCCATTGTGGGTTTTTTTTAAGCGCTGTAAATAGAGTATTAATTTCTGCTCATCTTATGCAGTTAGCAATGCAAAACTGATCTTCTTTCAAAGTCCTCTGGGAAAGGATGAGGTTTTTAAAGGCCTCTAAGTTGCTGCCAAAATAACGGTGTGATCTCTCTCCTGAAAAATATCACTATTATCGCTCCTGTTAAGCCACCTACAAATTGAGAGTTGCGACTTACTACCAAATCAATATTCCGCTTCCTTGTTCAGCGCACCATGGATTGGGCGACTCGGGAAGTTCATTAACGAGCTTCTTCTGAATCCACTCCAGTGACATGAGACACCCACTGCCTCGTCAGAGGAAAACAGCACCGACTCTGCATTTTGCAATCCTTGATCTCCAGTGAGATTCAACAAGGCCAATAAGAACCAGCACAGCATGCTGCTGGCATAATTATAAATGTGTGTGAGAGGCAGAAGCTCACATTTTCCTTCTATTAGACCTTAACTGCCTCTGCTGTCTCTTCTTTGTGGTGTGTTTAAGCCAAGATTTCTTGGATCAAATGCTGCTTTGGTTTCTAAAACAGCGCTAAGACTGGGTTGACGAAGGCATAAGACCAGGCCGGGCACCAGCATATGGCAAAATCATGCAGCTGCCAGGGCCCATATGGGATGCTGCTTCATACCAAATAAAACCATTGGTTTATCTAGCTCAGTACTGTCTACACTGGCTGCATACCCTCCAACATTCCTCAGATGAAAATAGGGACATTTGTCACTCCCGCCCCCACCAACTGACCCTCCTCAACACACACACACACACACACACACACACACACACACACACACATTTTTGTCCATTCCTCCCACCCCACAGAGCATTTCCTATCAGAAGAAGGGCTTTGGTAGAGTTTACACACCACTAAATAACTCCTCGGCCCTCACTTCGCTCCCCCTTTCTTTCCACCCGGGGCGGCCCTGCCCTCTGCCTGCCCCTCAGAGCTGGTGCATCACACATGCCTGGGCCGCAGCAGCCACAGCTTCTCCTTCTTTTCATCTGCTCTCCAGCAGATAACCACATAACAGACCATGTTTGAAACATGGGAGCCAGTGGTTAGAATGTCAAACTAGGACCTAGGAGACCAGGCTTCGAATCCCCCACTTGGCTGTGAAGCCCACTGGGTGGCCTTGGGTCACTTCCCAGGGTTGCTGTGGGGCTTGAATGAGGAGCAGGAGAAGAACCATGTATACTCACCTTGAACAACTTGGGGGGAAGGTTGGGATATATGCTACCTCCACTTCTTGAGCACCAGAGGCAAGGTGTGAGATTTGACCCATGGATGTCACAGATCTCTTAATTGGACCAATCAAGGAACAGCAGTTCCCCAGCATATAAAGATGGGAGCATGTGATGTCATTTAATTGTTGCTTTATTTGCAAAACTTGTGGTGCTAACACACTTCCCCCCCCCCCTCAAATTTTTTACTCAGCGGGGTGGCTTTCTCTCTTAAAGTTATCACTTTGTGTCACAGAGGGAGGCTTGGGAATCGATAGCATTCAGTACGTGAACAAGCCATGCAGAAGCCCAAGCATAAAAAGGAAGGCAAAATGTTTCAAACCAACCCCCTCCTTAAAAATAAAATAAAAAACCTGCAAAATTTAGATGAGTGCAAAATAGCTTTTCTACCCTGCTTTGAAGTTGCTACATCATATCTGATTAATGCATTTTAAAGATGCTTGTTGCATATAAATAAACAAAGAAAATGCTTTGTAAGGGGAAGATCAAGCGTCCTGCATAATGCTTTCTCTCACAGCCTAATCTATAAACAAATTAATCAAAAGGGAGGGGGAAACCCAGCCAGAGGGGTGGGGTATAAATAATAAATTATTATATTATTATATTATATATTCCCACCCACTCCATTCTGGGCTCTTGGGTGTCCAATAGCAACAGAAGAAAATATCCAACAGGTGAAGCTTTAGAGGGCTTGGAGATTTATTGGAGGGATAAGGAGATACACTTGAATTTCTGACTGTTGTACAGCCATTAAGGCACAAGAGCTTTAACAGGGGCAAATGCAGAATGCCCAAAGGAAGCCTGAAGGTAGATGATTATGAAGTAGGTGGATGAGGCTAACTCCTACACTTAGGCTGCAAAAACTGGACTATTTATCCCAGAAACACACAAATAGTTCATCCTCCCCGCCCCCAAAGCCTAGGTCAGGAATGATAAGACTTGCAGCCCAACATCTGGAAGGCATCATGCTGACTACCCCTACTCTAGAAGTAATTGGACTACGACTCCCATCATCCCTGGCTATGCTAGCTGGGGTTGATGAGATCTGGCATCCAATGAAATCTGGAGAGCAACACATTGACTATCCTTGCTCTCAGTGTTGCTGGGTTACAACTGCCATCATCCTTGATCATAGTCCATGCTGGCGCAGGGCTAATGGGAGCTTGATCACCCCTGGTCAGACACATGGGACTCTCACCAAGAGACTCTATATAATTGGTGTAGCGTGGGTTGCCAGTGCCCAGGACTGCATGGAGGGGGGTAGGAGAGAGGGAAATGGATGGAGTACACATGCACATTCAACTGCCTAACAGCATCTGTGTCACCCAGGAGATCATAGCCACAGAGATAAGAAAAGAAGTCTTGTTCTGTTGTCTAGAGGTCACTTCCTGGTTCACATCGGGAAGCCATTTTCAACGGAGCCCAGCAATGGAAGCACGTGTCTGCACTGAAGCAACGCCGGGTGCTGAAATTTTGCACCCTAACAATTTTGCACCCAGGGCAACCACCCCTGTGGGCCCCCACTCTACGCCATTGCACTACATCATTTGCCTACCTCTGATGGTACAGCAAAGAGCCACGGGGATATTTAACCAGTCCAGTCTGCCACAAGATGTGATAACTATTTCTGCACAAAGCATGTCTATAGAAGGGTGGGACTGGGGCAGGGGAGCTGTCCCTTAATGCAGTCCCCCCCCCCCTTTACAGTCTTACATTTTTACAACTTCTGGATTGCTCAATGTTTCAATTTATATCAGTGCTCTGACTTAGCTGCAAGCCAGGACAGTTTTACGAGCACTAAAAATAACCCTGCAACACACAACCACTAAGTACTAATGACATAAATAGTACTCGCTAATGGCCTCTATTTTTATTGCAATATCAACCTTCAATACATCACAATTACCCAGCTTCTGAAGCTGAAACAATACATACTGTATGGTGCCAATTTGCAGTTCTGTTGCTGAAAATGGCATCATTTGCAGTGCTTGTAACATACCACCCACCTTAGCTAGTGGCTTTTGATTTGAATGTTGCTCAACATTCGTAGCTGCAGCTTTGTGCTATTTGCAAACCATCTCGCAATTGTGCTATTTGCAAACCATCTCGCAATTGACTAATACCTTGAATTGTCAAACCTGTCCAGCATTAGCTTGTCATGTTTGCATCACAATAGCCACCAGGTGGGTGTTGCCTAAGTCAGTCATGTGCTCAGCAAACACACACACCCTAATTAATTTTCAACCACAAAACAAGTTAAAGCAGAAGGGAGAGCAGCTTGCTTTGTTGGTCTAGTCATTCCTTCTACTTTCAATGTTCAGGCTGTGAATGCTGTGTCACCTACAAACTGGAAGGAGCTGTTAGCAGGCTAGGGAGAACCCCAAGATTTGCAGAAATACAAAAACCTTCAGTGCTGAGTGCCAGTACAGTGATGAGACCCTGGAAAGCTGGCTGGTTGCTGCTGCCCAGGAGGACTCCCCTGCCTGAGTGCCTGAGGGCCCCGTTCCTGCCACTCACCACCTGGCCCAGGGCGGGGCCTGGTAAGGCCATAAAAGGACTGCTGCTGCCTCTGCTTTGCTGCTGGTTGCTGCTGCCCAGGAGGACTCCCCTGCCTGAGTGCCTGAGGGCCCCGTTCCTGCCACTCACCACCTGGCCCAGGGCGGGGCCTGGTAAGGCCATAAAAGGACTGCTGCTGCCTCTGCTTTGCTGCTGGTTGCTGCTGCCCAGGAGGACTCCCCTGCCTGAGTGCCTGAGGGCCCCGTTCCTGCCACTCACCACCTGGCCCAGGGCGGGGCCTGAAAAGGCTACAAAAGGACTGCTGCTGCCTCTGCTTTGCTGCTGGTTGCTGCTGCCCAGGAGGACTCCCCTGCCTGAGTGCCTGAGGGCCCCGTTCCTGCCACTCACCACCTGGCCCAGGGCGGGGCCTGGTAAGGCCATAAAAGGACTGCTGCTGCCTCTGCTTTGCTGCTGGTTGCTGCTGCCCAGGAGGACTCCCCTGCCTGAGTGCCTGAGGGCCCCGTTCCTGCCACTCACCATCTGGCCCAGGGCGGGGCCTGGTAAGGCCTCAAAAGGACTGCTGCTGCCTCTGCTTTGCTGCTGGTTGCTGCTGCCCAGGAGGACCCCCCTGCCTGAGTGCCTGAGTGCTGCTGCTGTCCAGCTCTTTTTTAAATGTTTTTTTTCTTTTTTCTTTTTTTTCTTAAATGTTTTAAAATGTTTCTATTATTATTATTATTTCTTTTCATCTTTTTAAGTTTTCTTGTTGTGGGGGTGGGATAGATGTTTAGTGGGGTTTTGAGTTTTGTATAATTTTGGTTACTTGTAATTTTTATAGTTTTTGGTTTGTATTGTTGTGTTTTGTTTTCTGTTTTTATATAGGTTTAATTTTGTTCTTAAGGGGTGGGGTCAGGGCTGCCTGGGAGGGGGTCCTGGCCAACAAAATGGCTGGGGCAGGTTCCACAGGGTGGGATGCACTGGGACAACCGATCTCAGTGATCACGGGCAGGAGGAGGAGTTACGCTAAGACCAGACCATGTCATTGCCGAGGAGGCAGGTTTAGTCGTTGTCTGAGGACTATTCCTGCCTCCGGGTCTGGTCCTGACCGGACGGATACTGGATTCAGCAAGGGATACCCACATGACCTGAAGATGCTGCTGTGCAATGCCAGGTCAATGTTGAATAAAACCACTGCCATCCACGACTTGATTGTGGATGGTGGACTTGACCTGGCATGTGTAACAGAGACTTGGTTGGATGAAGCGGATGGGCCTGTCCTTGCCGCTGCTTGTCCACCAGGTTTCTCTTACGCACAGCAACCCAGGCCATCTGGGCGGGGAGGAGGGGGTTGCAGTGATTTTTAGGAAGTCATTAGTTTGCACCAGGCGTCCTATTGGGAAGACCCAGTTCTCTGAGTGCATGTTCTGGAAGTTGGGCAATAGGGGCAGTACAGGATTCCTTTTGGTGTACCGACCTCCCCGCTGCACCAAGGATTCCCTGCCCGAGCTGCTTCAGGTCGTGGCGGATGTTCTCCTGGAGTCACCTAGTTTGGTCGTCCTAGGGGATTTTAACATCCATGCCGACACGACCTTACAAGGGGCCGCTCGGGACTTCGTGGAAAGCATGGCCTCCATGGGGCTGTCCCTGAATAAGTCTGGTCCAACTCATAGCCGAGGACATGCCTTAGACCTGGTATTCACCTCTATGGATGTTGGTGATCTGACATTAAAAAAAAGTGAAACTAAAGAAGTGCCATGGTCAGATCACTTCCTGGTGCAACTGGACTTCTCCGCAACCCTTCCCCTCTGCAGGGAGGTGGGACCAATTCGGATGGTCCACCCCCGCCACTTAATGGATCCAAATGGTTTCCAGAGAGTGGTAGGGGATACTTTATCCCATGTTGATGGCCTTTCAGCCGATTCCCTGGTGGCCCGCTGGAATGTGGAGCTAACCAGGGCTATTGACTGTTTGGCTCCGAAGCGCCCTCTCCGGTTGCATGGAGCCCGGACAGCCCCGTGGTTTTCCCCGGAGCTGAGGGCGATGAAACAATCGTTGAGACGGCTAGAGCGCCGGTGGCAGAAAACCCATTCTGAATCCGACCGAACACAGGTTAGAGCTCAACGTCGAGCCTACCAAGTGGCGATAGCGACGGCGAAGAAGACTTTCTTCACCGCCTCTATTGCATCTGCGGAAAATAGCAGCAGGAGACTCTTTCAGGTGGTTCGGAATCTATCGGAGCCACCTTCGTCATCGGGGCCTGGTAGGGACCCCAAGATCTCCTGCAATGCGTTTGCAAAGTTTTTTGCAGATAAAATCGCTCAGATTCGGAAAGAGATAGACTCCACCGTGGGAGCAGGGCCAGGGCGGGAGAGTGCCAGAGTCCTGTCTAGTCCAGTTGCGTGGGATCAATTTCAGTCTGTTACCTCCGAGGATGTGGACAGGCTGCTTGGACGAGTGAAACCAACCACCTGTCTCCTTGATCCTTGCCCATCCTGGCTTATAAAAGCTAGCCGGGAGGGGCTGGGCGATGGGCTGCGCGGGGTGGTGAATGCTTCCCTCTGTGAGGGAGCCTTCCCAGCCCCGCTGAAAGAGGCGGTCATTAAACCGCTTCTTAAAAAAACATCTTTAGACCCGGCCAATATGGCCAACTATCGCCCAGTCTCAAATCTACCATTCTTGGGCAAGGTGATTGAGAGGGTGGTTGCTGAACAACTCCAGGCACGCCTGGAAGAAGCGGACCATTTGGATCCCTTCCAATCGGGATTCAGGCCTCACCATGGGACTGAAACCGCCTTGGTCGCGCTGGTCGATGATCTCCGGCGGGCTAGGGACAAAGGTGAGAGCTGTTTCCTAGTTCTGCTGGATCTCTCAGCGGCCTTTGACACCATCGACCATAACATCCTTCTAGACCGGCTAGAGGGGTTGGGAGCTGGAGGCACTGTTATACAGTGGTTCCGCTCCTTCCTCCTGGGCCGTGTTCAGAAAGTGGTGGTGGGGGATGAGTGTTCAGACCCCTGGGCTCTCACTTGTGGGGTGCCTCAGGGTTCTGTCCTCTCCCCCATGCTTTTTAATATCTATATGAAGCCGCTGGGAGAGATCATCAGGGGGTTTGGGCTGGGTGTTCATCAGTATGCGGATGATACCCAGCTCTACCTCTCTTTCAAATCAGAACCAGTGAAGGCCGTGAAGGTCCTGTGTGAGTGCCTGGAGGCGGTTGGAGGATGGATGGCGGCTAACAGATTGAGGTTGAATCCTGACAAGACAGAAGTACTGTTCTTGGGGGACAGGAGGAGGGCAGGTGTGGAGGATTCCCTGGTCCTGAATGGGGTAACTGTGCCCCTGAAGGACCAGGTGCGCAGCCTGGGAGTCATTTTGGACTCACAGCTGTCCATGGAAGCGCAGGTTAATTCTGTATCCAGGGCAGCTGTCTACCAGCTCCACCTGGTACGCAGGCTGAGACCCTACCTGCCCGCGGACTGTCTCACCAAAGTGGTGCATGCTCTGGTTATCTCCCGCTTGGACTACTGCAATGCGCTCTATGTGGGGCTGCCTTTGAAGGTGACCCGGAAACTGCAATTAATCCAAAATGCGGCAGCTAGACTGGTGACTGGGAGTGGCCGCCGAGACCACATAACACCGGTCCTGAGAGATCTGCATTGGCTCCCAGTACGTTTCCGAGCACAATTCAAAGTGTTGGTGCTGACCTTTAAAGCCCTAAACGGCCTCGGTCCTGTATACCTGAAGGAGCGTCTCCACCCCCATCATTCAGCCCGGACACTGAGATCCAGCGCCGAGGGCCTTCTGTCTGTTCCCTCACTGCTTAGAAGCAAAACTACAGGGAACCAGGCAGAGGGCCTTCTCGGTAGTGGCGCCCGCCCTGTGGAACGCCCTCCCATCACAGGTCAGGGAAATAAACAACTACCTGACATTCAGAAAAAACCTGAAGGCAGCCCTTTTTAGGGAAGTTTTTAATGTTTGATATTGTTGTATTTGGTTTCTGTTGGAAGCCGCCCAGAGTGGCTGGGGAAATCCAGCCAGATGGGCGGGGTACAAATAATAAATATTATTATTATTATTATTATTCCCTGGAGAAACGGAGACAGAATGGAGTGGCTGGCATCCTGAACAGCAACACACTTACACTGCAACATTTTGTCACAGGTCCCACTTGCAAATTCAAATGACAAATGAATTTTCAGGATTGCAACATAGCTTTTCATTACCCCAGAACATGTTGCTAATGGTAGGTGACTGAGTTGTTTTCTTAGGGATGAGAGAATGTCCCACACTGTTCCCTGGTTGCTCCTCACTAGCATCCTTTGTCCCATGATTGATTCCTCCTGCAAACAGGAATTCTGGAATGGGAGCATGCCCAGTGCAGTTCAGCTTTAGTTCAGCAGGTGAGTAGAACATAACTCTCACCCCCAAATTAGCTTTCCTGTTGCAGAATATTAGGAGGAGGAGTGGCAGAAGGGAAAAAGCAGCAGCTGCTTAATTTACACAGCCTGTCACACCACTTCAGATGGGGGGGGCAGTGTGCACCCAAAGCCCAAACATGGTAGGGAGGAAGGAAATGTGTGCAATTGGTCCTAGTGGTCCAAGATGGCTGTGAAGCCATTACTTTAAAAAAAACAAACCTTGAGGTTAAATGGTTGATGATGCTAAAGAATGTTTGTGCATGGTTAAACTGTGCATTTCTATGCACATTTTCTAGTTAGAGAAATGCGTCGCAAAATTCAGAGAAGTTCAAAACCCAGAAGATGGCTGTGTTTCGGTGTGCATATTGGTTCAGGAAGTGCAAAGTGGGTAGTTTCTCATTCCAACACCAAAATATCAAATCCCCACCGCGCCCGTTTCCTAGCAAACACACAGTCTTCCACACTATAGTGAGATAGACTGCATTTCTATTTAAGTTACAGTAATTTATTTCTAAATCTTTGTGTGCAAATGAAGATGCAAGCATATGAAGAGGAAGGTGGGAAGTAAACCAAGATATAACAGAACAAATTCAAGAAACACCTGAAGGCCTACTTTGCTTGTGTACACTGACTTGCCAAAGACCTGCATCCTAAAATAAAATGGGGAGGGGGCCCTTGGGGTATTGGTGCTCTGAAGGGAAGGACTGCACTTGAGTTAAATATAAAACATTATTGCCCTTGCAATATTCGAGGGAGAGCTTTGGTCTCCTGGCTCCAGCTCTGGGAAGAGAGCATATTAAAACTGCCTCCCATTCATTTTGCGGCCGACAAGAGAAGTAATAAAGTTGAGGTTCGTTTTGTCTATAGTAGGATGCCCATATTGCACCCCAGAGAGATTGGCCGTGCAGTTTCTATTTATAGGAATTTACATAATATGTAAATGTCTAGAAATGGACTCCACCAAGGGGTAAGAAATGCAGCAACCTCTTTGTGAGGCAGTGATTGTGTGGAGGGTGTGGGGTGTCCCCCTCCCCCATTTTTTAAGTCCCAGGTTTACAAAACACTTTGCTTCCCCTCCCTGTCAAATCAACAGCTCTCCCGCAATTGCCTTGGATTCTCAGCACCCATTAGGGAAAGCTGTGATTATTTTCTCTTTTGCTGTACAAAGGATTTTGTACTTGACCCTCCTTTACCAATGTGCTCCCGTTGCATTTGCTTCAACTTGATGCTAATGGTCTCCATCGCCGTTTTTATTTTTTTGCCTATAGCTTTTCTTGTGTGTCCTTCCCAAGTTGCTGCTTTTCAAAATAACCTCTGCCATCTGCCTTGGGTCCAGCTGTTCCTCTCCCTTCTCCTTCTCCCACCTTTTTGTTCTCTAGGGGTTTGAAGTATAATTTTACGTCTTTTATAGAGTCTCCTGCCTTTCCCCCCATAAAATAAAATTGTTGTGTCTTCGAGATACCTTCAGTTGCCTTTTTATGATGTGGACCCTATGAAGGCTTTGATATCTTCACAAATCATTGGATTTTCTTCATACAATTGTTGAAACACAGTGTCTTTCTGCTCGCATTTGATCAGGGCTGAAAAGGCGCATGGCCTGGGGAGAAAGCACATGGTCTGGCAAGGGTCTTGAGGGCCAGGCAGAGAGGGATGGAGGGCCACATTCAGCTCCTGGGGCTCAGGTTCCCCGCCCCTGTCTCAAAGTATATGGCATTGACCAGAACATGTGACAGAACTGCCTTGAAGGAAGGAAATCCACATGTCCTTGAAGCTGTCCCTTATTATTCCCTCAGGAGATGTTGTTGTTGTTGTTGTTGTTGTTTCAATTTATATACCAGCCTTTATCAAAAGACCCAAACATAATACAGAGCCTAATAATATGCAGCATAAAATAACAGTCACCACACACACACACACACACACACACACACACACACACACACACACATTTAACAGTTCATAGATTATTTAATGGCCAAAGGCCTGGGTAAAGAGAAATATTTTTGTCTGGTGCCTAAAGGTACTGTATGTAATAATGCCACCAGGCAATACTCTGAGGACAGCATTCCACAGATGGGGAGCCACCACAAAAAGGCCCGTTCTTGTGCTGTCACCTTCTGAACCTCTTGGGGAGGGGATGATATAGAGAAGGGCCTCAGATGACAAGTACAAGTTCCGGGTCAGAGGGTTCCTTTATATTAAAGGCCCACCTGCACTATGCATTTAAATCATCATCATACCACTTTAAACAGTTATGGCTCCCCCCCCCCAAAAAAAAGAATCCTGGGAAATGTAGTTTGTAATGGACACATCTACAATTCTCAGAGTGGTTTTACAGTCAATTCCTTTCTTCAGTGAACTCTGGAAATTATAGCTCTCAGCACCCATTACAAACTACATTTCCCAGGATTCTTTGGTGAAGAACCCATGGAGTTCAAAGTGGTATAGTACTGCTTTCAGTGTATGGTGCAAATGGGTCCTTAGTTAGACCATTAGTCCCTCTATTGTCTACACTGACTTGCAGTGACGCTCCAGGGTTTGAGACATTCCTAGTCCTACTGGAGATGTCAGAACTGGAACTTGGGACCTCTTGCCTGCAAAGCATGTCATCTACCACTGAGCTACTGTCCTTTCCCCCAAAAGAGCTAAAGACCTTCAGAAAGGACCAAACGGTAAGAATAATCAAGGGAGGGGGGGTCGTTCCTGACCACCCAGCACTGAGCTACATGCAAAAATATGGACCACATATGCAGCCCTGAATTCTGTGTACTCTGGTTCTACCTGGGAGAAGCTAATCTATTTCTCAGTATTTGCCACTGCAGAAGACCATGTGGTCAAAATGCATCTGGCAACTTAAATCCTTATTTTATCCACATCAGGTAGCTGAGTTATAGTTTCTTCAGTTATTCAATCGAGATTGGATTTTATTATAGTGTTCAAAGGTTTTATGCTTTACTGTAATTTTTAATGACTCATGTACAACAATATATCAAGTACAATTTGCAGCTGATTTATTTATTGCACTCTCTGTTCTTCTTTCAAAGAGTTCAGAGCGGCATATATGCTTTCCTTACCTCCAGTTACCCTCACCAAAATCTGAGAGGGATTACCTGGCCCCAGGTTTATCAGTGAGCTTCATGGCTGAATGGCAAGTTGAACCCAGATCTCCCCACAATTCTAATCTGCCCCACTAACTCAGGGGTAGACAACATAGTGTCTTCCAGAAGTTGTTGGACTACAATTCTCATCATGGTGATGTTGGAATTTCTTCGCCAACCGAGTTTGCGCAGCGACTGGGGCGATGGAATAAAAACTTGCCCGCAATACCTTTGCTTGCTTTATTTTAAAATAATAATCAAACAGCTTCAACTCACCACTCTACACAACCAGTACCATACAAAGCATTTGTTCAACTTAAATGAAGTTTTCAAAATAATCAATCGCCCTATCACATCGCTGCATTCGGTGCAGTAGGTAAACTCCCCCCTGCTACTTAGTTAAATTGTTAAGATACCACAGGTGTGTTGAATTGTTAAGAGCTCACAGGTGTGCTGCCATGCAGGTTATAATTACAAACGCACACTTCTGAGTAGCACCATTGACTACATCATTATTAAGAAAACCTAACAGGTGAACCATTAGCTATACTGGCTGGGCTCCTGGGAGTTATAGTACAACATTAGCTGGAGGGCCCTACATTGGGTACCCTTTTTTCTAATCACTTCTCCACTAGGAATTGAAGGATCAGTCAATTTCAGTACTCTCTGTTTCTCATTTTTCCAATCTTAAATTCAGTTATCCATATTTTGCACTATGGGGGGGGGGTTAATCCTATGGAAATTCTTCAGCATTTTAGTGTGAATCTCTCCTCATAAACACATTTCATATGGGATTTTGACTAATGCAAGCAACATTCCCTAATAAAGGCAATTTGGTATGTTGTTTTCACCAGTATATTCATTTTTTATGCTTGCTTTTCCCTAATCAATGCATTTTTTGGTCAACATTATCTGGACGGCAAACTCCAGAGTGAAATTTCAATCAGTGCCAATTTTGGAGGATAGCTGTGTTTCAGTTTACATACTGTTTCAGAAAGTGAATTTGGACGGAATAAGAGCCTGCAGCTAGATCAGGCCCAATGGCCAATCTAGTTCAGCAGCCTCTTCTGACAATGGCCAACCAGGTAACTATGGAAAACCAAAAAGCAGGATTCAAGCACCAGAGCCCTCTTCCCCTCTTGTAATTTTCAGCAACTGGTATTCAGAAGCACTGCTGCCTCCAGCTGTGGAGGCAGCACATAGCCTTCATGGTTACTAGCCATTGATAGTCTTATCTTCTGTGAATCTTTCCAATCCTCTTTTAAAGCCATCCACATTTGTGGCTATCATTGCCTCCCGGGGGAACAAGCTCCATAGCTTAACTATATGCTGAAATCGAAAGACACAAAAATTGACAGGTTCTCCCACCCCTAACAAAAAACCATGGTCCTATTATATTGCCAGAAGGCTTGATTCCTCCCAGGCTGCTGAGTTGTGTTAGGAAATGCAGAAGGCTAAACAGTTAGATTATTTGTGTGGGGTGTGTTGTTGTTTTTTAAGGGTGGGGGAGTCCCTTGTGTCTCCATCTTTCCATTTGCACTTGTACCCTGATGTATCCTCTTTCCAGTTCACCTGTTTAACCTGATGATCCATCTTCCCTTCCATTTGTTCCGTTTTCCCAGTTGCCATTTTCCAAGACATCCCCACCATTAGGAGGCTCAGGGGAAGAGGATGCTCTCTTTCCCAAGCTCTTTTCAAACTCTGCCCAGAAACATTAGCATCGTGTATAAATAGCTGCTTCTTACACATAAAGGTGGTGGTGGGGAAATATGGTGGCAGCACTTAACAAAGAAGCCTACCGAAACAAGCCACAAACCTGGTAGAGGAAAAAGAGATGTCAGGATTTTCCATGTTGCTCTGTAAATACATTCTGTATAGAACTTCCCTTGTGTGACTTAAGAATTAGAGAGTGGAGGCTGGTCTTTTAGGGCGAATGAAATGTTGCCCCACCAAGCTCAGTCTGCCCTCAGCCATTCCCAATATGTCTGCCTTCACACTTTGGCTCCCTCTGCATTATAGATTTAAACACTTTAAACAGTCAGTGCTGTCCCCAAAGAATCCTGGGAACTGTAGTGAGACCCTTATTCCCCTCACAGAGCTACAATTCTCAGACTGGTTTGAACGGTAAGTTCCTCTTCCCAGGGAACTCTGAGGATTGTAGCTTTGTGAATGGAATAGGTGTCTCAGCGCCCTTGAGAAACTACCATTCCCATGATTCTTTGGGGGAAGCTCTGACTGTTTAAAGTAGCGCTTTAAATGTATAGTGCAGATAGGCCCTTTCAACCAGGGGAGCTTCCTCCTAATCAGGCTCTGTGTTGTCTCCAGTAGAACTCAGCAGGGAGGAGGATGGGGACAAATCTAGAATTAATTGGCTCTGTCTTTCATTGGCTCTGGCTCCACCTAGTGCTGGGCTCCCTGCATTCCACCCAGTCAGTTCTATTGGCCACTCCAATAAATTAAAACTTCAGTTTTTCACCAGCAATCAACTGTCCATCAGCTCATTGGATCTATTAGTGAAAATAGACATCCAAAAACCACATTTTTCTGTGTATAAGACTAGGTCCCCCCCCTAAAAAATAATGTCAAAAATTAGGGGGCATCTTATACACAGACACATCTCCCCCCCATGTTCTTAAATCTGAGTCCCCCCAAAATAGGGGCGTCTTATACATGGGGGTGTCTTATAGACGGGAAAATATGGTAGTTTAGTATTTTAAAAGCAAATACGTGCTCTGAAATGGGGGGGGGGGGCAGTTGCCAAGTTACCAAATTCCCCATAGCCCTTGGAAAGGTTGAATAGAGTTCAACACTGAATAAGGGAGAATCTGTGGTAAAGAGAGATTGAGGGAGCCAGGGTTGTGGTTACAGCAAGGTTGGTCAACACAGTGGTGACCTCCAGACTGTAGCGTGGGGCCAGGATAGTGGTGGGTAGGTTAGGATAGGTTGAAAGAAAGAGTTTACACTGTTATGAAACTAAGCTTATAAACGATTGCATTACTGAAACCGTTATGTTCTGAAAGGAATAAAGACTTCTTATTGTTGAGCTAAGAAAATATTGTCGTTTATTTGGTCCAGTGAGTTATGTATGCTCATGAGGAGGTGAACTCAGGGAAAAGACAAAACTGACCTGCAGGGTGATAGTTTGTGTCTTGGAGTTCCCTCAGGAGGGGCTAGCGGGCGGAAACCTTGGCATTGCCACAGAGTTGCTAAGAGGGCTTAGCTAACTGATATAGTGAGGGATCTAATGAAAGAGAGACCCCGAACTGTAGGCAAAGAAGAGTTTAACCCCTGAAGCCCAGAGTGGAGGATATAACTGGCCACGGCTGCTGGACAGGAAAACTCCCGTTACTAAGAGATCCCCAGATTTTTAATAAAAGGGAATTGACATAACAGACAGACCTCAGAAGGACAGGTGGGATGGATTGAAATTTGACCCAGAACACCTGATTAGAAATTCACTTAGTAACAAGGGGAGAGTGTGAAGTGGAGGTTCGTCGCATTAATTAATGCTACAGTTTCCATCATCACTAACCATCAGCCATGCTGGCTGGGGCTGATGAGAATTGGAGTCCAACAACAGATAGCACCATATTGGCTATCCCTCGAGTTAGAGTGTCAGATTAGAACTGGAGAGACCTGAGTTGAAGTCCACACTCAACCAATGAAGCATTCCATGAAAAATCATGGCGGAAGAAGGCAATCAGTGGCTACTATCAACAATAGTTATGTGCTACCTCCAGTATAAGAAGCAGCTCTCATTAAACGAATTCACATGTTATGTAAATGTTTAGAACCTAACATTTAATTTTGTGTCTGTTGCAGGTTTATGGAACACTTTACACCCACCCTTTCAATTCAATAGCCCTTCTACAGTTGCCTTGGATTCTCAGCACACAATGAGGAGAAACTTGTGCTTATTTTCTCCTTTGCTGCGCAAAAGAATTTTGTACTTGACCCTTCTTTATCAACAGAGTCCCTTTATGTTTGCTTCAACTTGATATTAATAGCCTTCAATAGTTGATGGAGATCATGAGCAGGAGAGGGCTATTGTACTCCTGTCTTACTTATGGGCTTCCCACAGGCATCTGGTTGGCCACTGTGAGAACAGAATGCTGGACTAGATGGGCCTTTGCTCTGACCCAGCAGGGCTGTTCTTATTCTCTAGGCTAAGCTACCATTGTTTAGCCTAACAAATCTCACTGGGTTGTTCTGAAGATAAGGAGGGGCAGTGGAAAGACCATTGCCAAGGACAGCTATTTATTTGTTTGTTTATTTTATTTAACATTGTTTGGCTACCATTTGACTGGAAATCAAATATCTCCATGGTTTTTTTAAAAAAATATTATTATTATAAAAGGAAAATGTTGAAATTGTAACAAAAGACATTAAAAACAAAAAATTCAAAATGAAATGAAAATCAGCTGTTGAGCTAAAAAGAAAATTAAAACACATGCCAACTTCCAAATGTCTGGATAAGCATGATTTTTTTTTTAGCAGGCATCAGAACAACAACACAAAAGGCACGTACCTTAAGTCAACAGGCAGAAAGGTCCAAAGGGTGGGTGTTGCCACGCTAACAGACCCTCCAGGCATCCCTATTTTCCAGAGACAGTCCAGGATTTACAGAAGCCATCCCAGTTCCTGATTTCATCCTGGAATATTCTGCTTTTCCTTAGGATGTCCCTATTTTCATTGGAGAAATGTTGGAGGATATGGAGCTATCCAGTGCTTTTTTTTTCTTGGGGGACACAGGGGTACACATACCCCTAAACATTTTGTGAATCTAAGTTTGGACTCATTGAGGGGTAGTATTTCAATATGCGTAGGGAAATGCAAGTACCCCTAAACTTTTTTTAAAAAAGAAAAAATGCACTGGCGCTATCTGACCCCCGAGCCACCTGAAGGCGATCCTGTATAGGGAAGGTTTTTTATGTTTAATGTTTTATTATGTTTTTATATATCTTGAAAGCTGCCCAGAGTGGCTGGGGCAACCCAGTAAGATGTGTGGGGTATAAATAGTAAAATTATCATTATGGAATGGGAAATCCCTATTTTCATTGGAGGGTATGTGCTAAAAGATTGATTTCTTGCAAGTGCAGAACAAATATTTCTTTCAAGTGCCAGTTCCGTATATCAAAGTGGTTGAGTGAGCATGAATGGGGTTACATGATCCCTCAAGTAAACTGGACCCAAGCTGTCAAGATGTTTATATACAAAGAGTAACAATGTTGAACTTTGCCAGGTATAGAAGAACTCCTAAAAACAGAGGAGATCTGGCTATAAGAGCCCAATGAGTTCTGCAGCATCTTAAAGATCGCCAGATCATTTATTATGATGTACAATGCAGGCCCATCAGTGCAGGCAGACCAAGGGAACGAGTACTGCAACCTGGTGCTCGTTTTATCTTCCTACTTATCTGAAGACTGGGTTGTCAGCCAGTAATACCACAAAGGCAAGACTCTGGGGCAGAAGAGCAGGGCTCCACTTAGCAGAATCAGTGGAGGGACCCTGAGATGCTGGCTAACCACATTTGTGAAGCAAGCAAAGTAACACATTGCCGGGGGGGGGGGGGAGGTTCTTGTAAGACCATTAAGCCCATAGTCTAAAATCACCTAACTGCATGGCTGCATTCTGCAGAGAACCAAGGCTGTAGTAACAAGGGCATGATTTAACTATTAGAAGTCTCTTCCCGAAAGATTTGTACTACAGCCCTAAGGGTCAATATTTATTTTTAACATTTCCCCCCCTCAATTACAGATACAATTCCTTCGTTTATATCATTATTTGTTTTTCTAAAGTATGGAGCATTTTAATAATCTGATCAGGTAAACCACAATAAGTCCTATTTGTTTGTAGTGATCTAATCCACCAGTCTTTCACTAGTGGATTGGGACCCATTACTGGGTTGCAGTTTGATTCAAGATGGCTCGCAACAGGAGTGCTACTGCCATGCAAATAAAGCAGAATGTCGGGATATTCAGGACAGATAAAAGAAAGGATTTCTTCACATTTGTTGTTGTTGTTGTTCAGTCGTTCAGTCGTGTCCGACTCTTAGTGACCCCATGGACCAGAGCACGCCAGGCACGCCTATCCTTCACTGCCTCCCGCAGTTTGGCCAAACTCATGTTAGTAGCTTCGAGAACACTGTCCAACCATCTCATCCTCTGTCATCCCCTTCTCCTTGTGCCCTCCATCTTTCCCAACATCAGGGTCTTTTCTAGGGAGTCTTCTCTTCTCATGAGGTGGCCAAAGTACTGGAGCCTCAACTTCAGGATCTGTCCTTCTAGTGAGCACTCAGGGCCGATTTCCTTGAGAATGGATAGGTTTGATCTTCTTGCAGTCCATGGGACTCTCAAGTGTCTCCTCCAGCACCATAATTCAAAAGCATCAATTCTTCGGCGATCAGCCTTCTTGATGGTCCAGCTCTCACTTCTGTACATTACTACTGGGAAAACCATAGCTTTAACTATACACACCTTTGTCAGCAAGGTGGTCTTTGCTTTTTAAGATGCTGTCGAAGTTTGTCATTGCTTTTCTCCCAAGAAGCAGGCGTCTTCTAATTTTGTGACTGCTGTCACCATCTGCAGTGATCATGGAACCCAAGAAAGTGAAATCTCTCACTGCCTCCATTTCTTCCCCTTCTATTTGCCAGGGGGTGATGGGACCAGTGGCCATGATCTTAGTTTTTTTGATGTTGAGCATCAGACCATATTTTGCGCTCTCCTCTTTCACCCTCATTAAAAGGTTCTTTAATTCCTCCTCACTTTCTTCCATCAAGGTAGTATCATCAGCATATCTGAGGTTGTTGATATTTTTTCCGGCAATCTTAATTCCGGTTTGGGATTCATCCAGCCCAGCCTTTCGCATGATGAATTCTGCATATAAGTTAAATAAGCAGGGAGACAATATACAGCCTTGTCGTACTCCTTTCCCAATTTTGAACCAATCAGTTTCTTCACATAGTGCCTAGTCAAACTATGGAACTCACTCCTACAGGAGGCAGTGATGCCCTCCCGACTTGAATGGCTTCACAAGAGGATTAGAGAAATTCATGGAGGAGAGGGCTTTCAGTGGCTACAAGCCATGATGGCTATGCTCTGCCTCCACAGTGGGAGACAGTGATGCTGCCAAATACCAGTTCCTGGGGACCACAAAAGGGGAGAGTGCTCTCATGCTCGTGTCCTGCTTGCTGATTTTTCACAGGTTGGGCACTGTGAGAAGAGGATGCTGGACTAGATGTGCTCTTGGCCGGATCGAGGAGGCTATTCTTAGGTTCCAATATGTGACAAAAGATTAGGGCAATGAGTCCCCAAATGCATGTTTGGGTTAAAAGTGCAACCTAGGTGTGAAAAGACTGAAGACTATTTCTTATCAACTGATGTCTCTGTATGTCTCCAATCTGTCTATATAACAGCTGGTTGATAAATTGGTTGCTTAAAGCAGGCATTTCCATCTTTTCTTTAACATATCAAAAATGGGCTAGCAGGGAACTGATAGGTCTTCTTCCCAAGAAAAGCTGGCTGACATCCCAAAACCTGTGACATCCTTGATACATGAGTTATAATGTCATTCTAACACACACACACACACACACACACACACACAAAACCATAAAATCAGGTGCTCAGAAGTCATTCTGCTTCCTCTCTTCCATGAAGCATTTCCACATGACATGCCGGCAAAGCAATTTAATCTCTCTAGGAACAAAGAAAATCCTCTCATCCTTCTCCAACAAAATAAAAAACTTTGACTGGTCAAGGATAGCTAATTTTTCATCATAGAGACCAGCTATTGATGGCAGGCTCCCTTTTTTATCTCCATGTTCAGACATAAAACTGTTATGAAATTGACAGCACAGTCTCAATTTGGAGAGGCGTGTATGTGTGTGTTTTCAATGCAGAAACAGCTGGGAATTGTTTTTATACACCGTATATATTTTAAAAACCTTCGGAGGAATATCATAGCCATTTTCCCAAACCAAAGCAACAAAATCCCATGGGAAATCCACCCACATGTTCAGATTTCAGCCAATCTCACTTTCACTCCCAGACTTATGAGATTAGCAAGATATTGCTCTAATTACAGCCTCTAGATGTGTCTGAAGATGCATGTTTTGCTCACAGTTGTCTCACTGAAAAATAGGTTTTGTAGTGTTATGCTCTACATAACAAGTCATTCTCGTGCACATTATACAAAGAATTCAGAACACACTTCCTTCATGAGCATGCAACAGATACACCTAAATCAGGGGCGAGGAACCTTTCTCTGACAGAGGACCACATTCCCTTCAGGGCAATCTTCTAAAAAGGTGGGATCTGGTGCTGGTGGTGGGCACAGTGGAGGAAAAAGCAGAGGGAGCAATTAAAGTGAACTTTGCAGCTATGCAGTTGGGGAGGCGTGAAGTGTGTATATGATCGTTCCAAAACACCACAAACCATGGGTTGGCTCCAGATGATGTAAGTTACGATTAGGCTGAAAACCTAACCATGCCTAATCAGAAGGAAGTCTCATCAGGGGCAGAGGAAGGGGGGCGGTAGGGGCGGGCCGCTCCATGTGTCACCACTGAGGGGGTGACAAAATGCCTGGCGGCACTCACCGTGGGTCCTGCAGCACGCCTGAGCCACATGTCTCCCCTGGGGGTGACACGGTGGCTTGGGCGCCCACTGCCTTCCCCTCAGCTGTAGGGCGGCTGAGTGGGAGGAGGCAGGCAGACTCCTCGGAGGCCCCGTGGAGTGTCCTGCCCAGGCTCGCCCCACCCCACAGGCAGCTGGCCCCACCCCTGGGCGCAGGGCACGCGCACCACCCCAGGTGCCCAATCGGCTTGCTCCGCCGCTGAGTCCCATTGAATCCAAGGGAGCTTATGGGTACCTCCCACTGACCTAGGAGTAAGCCGCATTGGATTCAATTAGACTTAATTCTGTGTAGACAGGGTTCGGATTTCAGCCTAAGTTCCCATTGAAAACAGTGAGTTTTAAAAATGGAAATCAGCTGAATTACCAACAACTGAGGATTGGAGAACAAAATCGTTAGAATATCTGGAATTAGCAAAAATGACAGGGAGAATTAGAAATCAAAGTGACAAAAAGGTTCAATCAGATTGGAGTAAATTTATTGAATACCTGAAAAAACACTGTAAATATGCGAAAACACTGACAGGATTTGATACAATACCTGCAATATAACAATAGAGTATAAAATGGATAATAATTTAATTCTGGAAATACAAATGTGATCTGGGAAAGCGAAAGAATGAGGGGAAGGAACAAAACCAGAGATGGAAGGGAGGGAAGTCACAATGCTCGGTGGAGTATCTGTATTTGTATTTGATGTATATTTGGTTTTTATTTGTATTTCTTTATATTAGGTTGAAAACGAAATAAAAATATAAGCAAAAGAAAGAAAGAAAGAAAGCAGCGAGTTTTAAGACATAACAACTTACTTGCTCTAC
This sequence comes from Lacerta agilis, assembly GCF_009819535.1. Classification (NCBI taxonomy): domain Eukaryota; kingdom Metazoa; phylum Chordata; class Lepidosauria; order Squamata; family Lacertidae; genus Lacerta; species Lacerta agilis. The sequence continues at coordinate 29,970,591 of NC_046319.1, forward strand.
TGAGTTCAACAAAATCCAACCTTCACCTGGTTTGATGAGCTTTGCAAGTCAGGATTGAGTTTTTTACAGTGCAATTCTAAACATGTCTACTCACAAGTAAGTCTCATTGAGTTCAGCCTATTGCTAGACGAGGGGATGTAGGATTGCGGATGAATTATTTTTACTTCTTTTACCCAAGGTAGCATACACAGAACTCCCTTGACAGTCTTCCACACAAGCGTTGATCAGATCTAAACCTGTTTAGCTTCAGTGAGGTTCTTGCATCTCATGCCATTAGACCATGCATGGGGACCCAGATCTAAAAGGGCTTCTGAGCACTTTCTCACAGCTTGTGCTACATTTCGCTGTGGATTTTCACACCCACCCCACGACCACCTATGTTTTAATTTACGAATTCCTCTTAAGTGCATGGACGATACATTGATCTCAGTAAATAAGAGACACAACACACAGGGCCATATCCATATAGCGCTGCCCCAGCCTGGCCCCAGGATGCAAAAGGAAGGAAACACTAAAATAAACTGGGAAGTTTAAAAGGTCTGAAACGAAGCTGTCTGTGTGACTTGAGCTAGCATGATGTGTACACGAACCTTTGTGTGCTGGCATTCATTAGACAGAACGGCAGGGAGAGTGTGACAGAAACAGCGTAATATGCTGTCACTATTCGGGAGGGAATGTCAAGGACATCAGGAAATACGGGAGACGCATCGACTCATCTTCAAATTAAAAGAATACATGTGAAGTCCACCTAAGCAAGGAACCTTCTTTTCCCTTTCTAAGGGATCTACGTTGACGTTAATTACCCTAATGAGATCAGCTCCCAGGTATAATAAGCTTTGGAGAAATACCTTCCGCACAAGAGGATTTCATCTCAGCAGTCAAGAGGCTGGAGATGGGAGCCAGCACTGCGCGCTGGTGGAGCAGCGTGCAAAAATGGCTTCTCACGAGATGCCCACATGGGCCTGGCTTGCGAATATCCAGACTCACCTACTGTCTGGTTTGGGTGGGTGGGTAAGCTACAGGCCCCAAGGTTCTGGGACCGAGAGGGAGCCGGCTGTAAGTCCATGATGGTTGTGTTGGGTATATAAGCCATCTTACATGCCTCTAGTCAGTAGATGGCAGGGCTGAGACTAACAGATAAACAGAGGAAAATGTGCTTTGCGGTTTTGTTCTGCCAAATGCCCAAGCGCCACCTATTCCTTCTCTCTCTCTCTCTCTCTCTCTCTCTCTCTCTCTGCCATGAAGCAGCCTTGAGACACTAGCTAAGCCACGTAGGCTTAGAATCCAAAGCTATCCTTGTAAATATGAAGAACCTTCCTTTCCTTTACCAATGTGTTTTACTTTTACTCTTTTAAGCAATGCTAGCAATGTCTGAACGAGACAGAATGGTGTTGGAGGGACTGGGCAGATCCAGTGACCAAGGTTTTTCACTCCGCTGTGAGCTATACACCAATTTTGTTTTTTTGAAAACCCAAGAGGCTGCCCATCTTAAACAATCCCAGCTCAATTTCCAATACCAGATTTCCAGAATCAGATGTATAGTCAAAACCAGGCAGAGATTCTGTTAGGACCAGATCAGACCAGAACCAGAGAGGAACTTGGTAACCTTTCATCCCCCTTGGTTGCCCTTTTCTAAACATTGCTTTCCTTGTATAATTAGCAGTTCTTCCACCCTGCCCTGCCCTGAGGAATACAAGGATTGTGTGTGTGTGTGTGTGTGTGTGTGTGTGTGTGTGTGTTGCTGTTAGTGTTTTCAAATCCACCCCTTCTACTTCTGTTGTGGCCTGCTATTAGTTCCTACTCAGCTCTCACTCTCCCACATCCTTCAAGAAACCCGTTTCTGTGCCAACTTAAACAACAGACAATGAACTATCTTTCGCATTTCGCTGTACTACAAAAGTGGTGGCGTATGGGTAGTAACTGCATCAAGAACCCTTGATTAGCTGAAAGGCTGCAGCACTCAAAATATATCCTTCAAATGCCTACAAGCGCACTAGTTGTGAGAGTGACAGAAGCAGTTTTGCCACTCAGTAAACAAACATCTTCTGTTCGAGGAATGCTGTGGATAAAATGGCTCTGCAAGTTTTTTGCACGGTGGAGCTTGAATGGGGAAAAGCCACCTTGTGGAAGGGACCTACTGGCTGGCATCCATGACATCACATATTCACCTCCCCAACTTCAATCCCTAGAACAGTTCTGCCAATCTAAATATTTTAAATATTTGAGGTTTCTCTTCTTTAAAAAGCAAAAGGATAAGCACATACATTTAAGTGGATACGTATAACAACAACAACTATGTTGGAAAGCCTAACTCATGGATGGGAAACTAGTGACTCTCCAAATCTTGTTGGACTCCATTTCCCATAATCCCTGATCATTGGCCATGCTGACTAGCGCAGAAGGGAGGTGTAGTCCAACAAAATCTGGAAAGAATCACATTGGTTCTCCAACATCTGTAGCAGTGCTTCATTCCTAGCTAGCAGGACCAGTGGTCAGGGATGATGAGAGTTGTAGTCCAACAACAGCTGGGGATCCAAGTTTGAGAAACACTGATCTGGAGGGCCACAGATTCCCCAGTCCCTGGCCTAGCTCATTTACAGGGAGAGGGATGAGATTAGGAACATGGGGACACAGAAAGCTGCCTTATACTGACCATTGGTCCATCTAGCCCGGTATGGGCTCCCTGACTGGCCGTGGCTCTCTGGAGTTTCAGGCAAGGTTCTTTTCCCAGCCCTTTCTGGAAAGGCTGTGGTTCCACCAAGATTATTTTGCATGCAAAGCCAGTGCTGTAGCACTGAGCTACATACATGCCCCAGATTGGTAACTCATTCAACATATGAATGAAACAAATGGAATGTCAACAGATGCAGTGTGTTAATCTAAGTTGTAAGTACCCCGTTTTGAGCAATAGGCTATTCACTGGGGCAATCAGTTTGGCCTTTCTTAGTCTCCTGGCTCCCAAATGAGTCATTGACTCCTACAGTGGAACCACGGCAGATCCTTCCAGTGTAGGAGACCATCATTCTTTTTGACATTTAATAATCAAAGGAATTGAAATAGGCTCCCTTGACAAAGAGCTGGTGACTCAAAATGCACTGGGATTTATACACTTTGGATTAATGTATTTGAAGAAGAAGAAGAAGAAGAAGAAGAAGACCACGAAGACGACGACGAAGCGGCGGAGGAGGAGGCGGAGGAGGAGGAGGAGGAGGAGGAGGAGGTGGAGTAGTAGTTTGGATTTGATATCCCGCTTTTCACTACCCGAAGGAGTCTCAAAGTGGCTAACATTCTCCTTTCCCTTCCTCCCCCACAACAAACACTCTGTGAGGTGAGTGGGGCTGAGAGACTTCAGAGAAGTGTGACTAGCCCAAGGTCACCCAGCAGCTGCATGTAGAGGAGCGGAGACGCAAACCCGATTCCCCAGATTACAAATCTACCACTCTTAACCACTACACCACACTGGCTCTGCACCAGTTGCTCCTGCACCATTTGGATTCCCCATATGTTTCTTCCTTGTGGCGCTGCCCTTTTGGTACAGTCCAGCATTTGACCTCCTGCTATGTGCATGTGTCACACAAGCTGTGGTGCCAGACATGATTTGGGCTCACAATGTGAAGGAAAGACACTGAGGCTGTTCTCTCTATGGTCTTTGTTCCTAGCCTAGCATCTGTTCTAGTAGGAGTGATTTTATTTTATTTTTTAATGTGAAGGGACTAAGTCTGAACGCTAATGGCTAGTCTCAGAAACTAGGCACCCTGCATGTCTTTTACACCTGGATCTGGTTGGTAGACCTTGGGGCAGGGGGGAATAAAGGAGATCAAACAACTCTGAAATTTGCAGATCCCTGGGTTTCTTGCAGGGGGGGGGGAGTTAACATCCACATAGATTTTTCAACAAAAAAGAGTTAGTTCACCTCCCACCCACCCCACAAGCTACCCCCCCAATCAGCAAATGTTGTGAATTTCAAACAAACAAAACAAGCAAACAAGAATATTCCCTTTCATCTTGGTAATTATCTTCCCATTAGAAATCAATCAAGGACGCTCATTACCATTAGCAAGATGGCTTGTAAAATTCCCCCACGCCAGTCACGCTAATGAACGGTGAAAGCAAACATCACTTTTCCCGGGACATAAATTGGGGGAACGCGAATCCAAAACTGCAGTAGTTTAATGGTGCCAGACATTATTCACATCCAAAGAAAACATATTAAATGCTCGTAAAAGGCAATAACTGGGTGGGGTTGGGTTTTTTTAAAAGTGTAAGGTAAGGATAGCAGAATCCTTGTGCAATAAATGTTACTTGGAAAGGCACAACTGGCCACATCTGCACTATAAATTTAAAGCACTGGTAGCTGTGGCTTGTTAAGGGTGCTGAGAGCTGTCAGGGGCCTCTTGTTCTCCTTCCAGAGCAACAATTCTCAGAGTTACCTGAGAAAAGGGATTACTTGCTAAACCACTCTGGAAATTGTAGTTCTTTGAGGAGAAAGGGGGTCTCCTAACAAGTAGTTGGGTTGGAATCATAGCGCTTAGAGATTTTGTTTTGCTGTTTTTAAATTGCTGCAGCTTGGACTCATTGATGTACCCTGAGGAAGCATGTGCTCGTGGAAATTAGGGCTGTCACCCAACAAAAGAAATTAGTTTCAGCAGATTGATCAACTGAGTTTGATCCTTTGGGGGGGGGTGGACTAGATGTAGTTTGAGTTTAAAGGTAAAGGTAAAGGGACCCCTGACCATCAGGTCCAGTTGTGTCCGACTCTGGGGTTGCGGCGCTCATCTCTCTCTATAGGCTGAGGGAGCCAGCGTTTGTCCACAGACAGCTTCTGGGTCATGTGGCCAGCATGACAAGCCGCTTCTGGCGAACCAGAGCAGCACACGGAAATGCCGTTTACCTTCCTGCCAGAGTGGTCCCTATTTATCTACTTGCACTTTGACATGCTTTCGAACTGCTAGGTTGGCAGGAGCAGAGACCGAGCAACGGGAGCTCACCCCGTGGCAGGGATTCGAACCACCAACCTTCTGATCAGCAAGCCCTAGACTCTGTGGTTTAACCCACAGCGCCACCTGGGTCCCTTTGAGTTTACTTCTAATTATATGAGCCTATGAAAATTATAGACAGTCAGAGAGGTAGACAGAGACACAACAGCTTAACAGCAGGAGTGAGAAACCTGTAGCTCTCTAAAAGCATCTGGACCCTCCCATCAGCCCCAGCCTTTAATTTTTATTTTTTTTGTACTGTACTTGTATTTTTCTTTATTGGAAATATTTCAAAACTACTCTTTTTTGGCCCACCCAAAGCTGCTTACGGTTAAAAACAATAATATATGAATAATAATAAGAAGAATGGTAATATACTGTATATATAGAAATATTACTGTTAAAGTATTGGTAATGGTATAATTAAAGGGCCCCTGGATTGTTAAGTCCAGTCAAAGGTGGCCACAACTCAGTGGCTTGTAATATCTTTTGTATGTTTCTATAGTGGGGCTGCATATCCTTTCTTCTGATTGCTCAAATCCTGATTCTCTGTCCCTTTTAAAATTTATGTTATGCTCACCTCTGCTGGGCTGTATCCGGGAATCTGTAATAGATGGGTAGGAGGGCTGGGGGTGTTTTGGTGCCATGTAACACATTATGAGAGCTGCGGTGCATGGATCATATCATAAATGGCCAATAAAAAATTAATTTAAGAAACCAATAACTCAGAAGCAATTCACACACACCCCACACACAAAGATAACCAAGAGTGGTAGAAAGTATATAATTCTATGGCCAAAGAGTGATGGAAACTGTGTGCCTGCAACATGCAGAAGTCACAGGCTTCCCACCTCTGCTCCTGTAAGGCTGCTCTTGGTTCTTCTGGCTCAGGGGAAGCAACAGTGAGAGTCCAGGCTCTGGCACTATTGGCCCTGGTGTCCTGAGAGGTTCCTAAGGGAGTTCTTGTCCAACCATCTCAGGCTCAAAGGGTCTCCCTACCTTCCGAAGTCAGCTCTGTGCTCCCCATCCAGTGCCCCTGCAGCCTCAAACTCTGTGCCCAGATCACTGGTGGATACAGGAGTTATGGCATCCTCCCGGTTAGCAGTTCCAGTATTCTGGAGGCCATTGAGCAGGCCGACAGGAGAAAGCCAGCAGTAAATCACACCAAGCAAGTTGGAATTAACTCTTGCAATGCAGGACCTGCACAGGAGCATCAGGCTCAAAGAGCAAAGCAACTATTCTCCGGCTATTCTTCTTGCCCCCATGAAGGAGCTGCTGAGACTGAAGGTCCCCAAAGCTGCCTAAGTCCCCTCCTCTCCAGGGTTTTCCCCAAGCAATCTGAGACTGCACCTATGGGAAGCTAACTTCTCCTCCACCCTCTTCATGCTTCTCCTGGTTCTGGAAAACCTGAGGGGAGAGGAGGTTGTCACAGCAGCAGCAGAAGACCCCTGTGCCTCTTCACCAGCTGAACTCATATCTGCCTCTTGGCCTTCCTCCGCTCACTAAGCTCTCTTACCTCTTCAGCTTCCAACACCCCTTCCCAGTCTTCTCCCTGTGACCACTTATCACTGTCCCACCACCAATCCACAGGCTCCGAGTCTACCTCCCTTGGTTGTTCCCCAGCTGGTGCCTCCCACCATTTCCTCTTCATCCAACCAGTCTATGACATCAGCTCACCACTCTATAGGTAGGTATGATAATTTGTGAAGTTCCAGTAAAAACGTTGTCCTGAGCTCAACTATTGCATCAGTCCCTCTCCTCCGTTATTTCTCAATGGTCATGCCTCAGTCTGTAAGCTCTGTGGGGCAGAGAACCGCCTCCATTTCCCCTTTTGCACATGCTGCAAAATGCCAAACACAGAGACGGAGTCGCTAAATAAATAAATAGTGTTTCTTTTGTTCCAGTCCCGCAGCAACAGCTGGGGAATCTTTACCTTATCCTCTTCTCATTCACGCTCCTTTATAGCTCCAGTCCCTCCCCTTGGCTATACGATTCTTGCTGAGTTTGTGGATTGCTTAACCTGGTCTAATAAAACCATAATGATCCTGGGCTTGCCTAATGAATTTCTGGATTGATGCCAGCAGACTCTAGCTGTGAGGAGGGATCTGGAAGGCTCATATAACCCACCAATGGAACAAGCACAGCAGATTTCGTGGCGTTGTAGGGGTGTGTGTGTGTTTAATAGCAATAACACGGGGATTATTTTAAAAGAAGGATGTAACACTTCAGAGATTGACACATTTATTGTGACATGAGCCAAGGCTTTAAAGGAAGTAGCTTGCTTCTGATGCATGCAGGGGGCAGGGATTACACGGGTGTACATGGTTTGAGATGCGCCGGAGAAAGAACCAAGCTAAGGTTGAGTGCTAAATAAAATGAGAATGCAAACATACACTCTTTATAGTTGGAGTGCTTTTACAAAAGGGAGGCAGCATATGCAGAGCTAGACTCATCTCCTAGGCAGCACAGCCTCAGTGTAGCAGAGTTCCAGGGGCTGGATGGCAGGGCTTTCCAAACTATTAAGAGGTTTTCAGAATATGGAGCAGAAGAATCAGCTGCAGCTCAGGGCTCTTCCAGGCGACCTGCTGCCTGAGCGTTCTTCCTGAGTTGTTTGCGCAAAATTTGCATGGAGGTCATATGACACAACCTAAATTTGCCAGCATACAATTGAATTATACCCGCAAATTAGCAACTGTCCAGATGCAACCTATGAAAGGCCGTAAGAGGCAGGCAGACCCCCACCCCCAGCTCCAAGACCTGTTGTCCTGAATTGACCAATCAATAGCATGTAATACAATACAGAAGAGGGAGGGGAATGTCACTCAGGACAGGAAAACAGTGCATGTCAGCCCTGAGTATGTAGTCTTAAGCATACACCCCACAAAAGCATCAAAATAGGCTGGTCATTCATTGAACCAGGGTGGAAATTTCAATTAATCAAGCTCTGAAAACCATCACCTACTCCAGTCTCTAGGAGGTGCAGAGAATCTGCTACTCCAACAGTTTCCCCCTTGTATTTTTATTTACAATGTCTATATACTGCCCAATAACAAAGATTCTCAGGGTGTTTTACAAGAAAGAAGAGAGAGTCCGTGTGGTGTAGTGGTTAGAGCAATGGACGAAGGCCTGGAGGCCCAGGGTTCGAATCCTGCACTCAACCATGACACTCGCTAGGTGACCTTGGGCCACTGCCAGTCACTGTCTCTCAGCCTGACCAACCTCACAGGGTTGTTGTGGGGATAAAATGGGGGAGAGGGAGAGATATGTACACCACCTTGAGTTTCTTGGAGGAAAGGGGGGGATAGAAATATAATAAATAACATAACACAAGCAAGCAAGCAAGCAAGCACAACATGCCTGATTGGTAACCATCTGGGTTCTGCTTTAAAAACTCTTACAAAGGAGAGGAGCCTCTCCCACGCCTGCTGAGCACTTTGTTTCACTTTCTCATGCAAATGGTACATTTCTTGGTAAATTGCAAGTCCTGTTGCCTCCCACAGCACCTCTGTTTACCTGTGAGTAAGCCCTATTGAACTCAGTGGCATTTACTTGTGAGCAAATGTGTATGGGATTCCTCTGTAACTCTAGCAAAGGGCTGTGCTCACTGGTACAGGGCATACTCTGCATACAGGAGGTCCAGTTCCTGACATTTCCAGTAAGACAGAGATGGGGATTTATAGTAGCTCAGTCAGTAGAGCATAAGACTCTTAATCTCAGGGCCGTGGGTTCAAGCCCCATGTTGCACAAAAGATTCCTGCATTGCATGTGGGTTGGGCCAGATGACCCTTGTGGTCCCTTGCAATGTTACAGTTGGCCCTTCTGATGTTGCTGGACTCAAGCTCCCATCGTGCTTGACCACTGGCCATGATGGCTGGGGCTGGTGGGAGTTGGAGTGCAGCAATATCTGGAGCACCACAGCTTCCTCATTTGGAAAGACCTCTTCCTTAAAACCTAGAGAGCCACTGCCAGTCTCTATAGGCAATTTTGAGCTGGGTGGACCAGTGTTGGAGTCCATATGAAGCAGATTGCTAAATTCCAAATCCTAAGTAGTACTGGGGTTATTTCTGAAGTCCAGGCACTCTCCATGACTATCCGCATAGCCACACCCCTTCTAAGACCATACAATCAGTGCAGACATCAGTACCAAAACATTTTTTTTCTCCAACCCTCATGCTTTTGCCTTTGCTTAAAGTCCAGTTTGATTATGAAGAACTCTGATGGACTCAGAAGCTTGTGCCTTGCTTTGTGAAATTTCCATTGGAAATGGACTTTGAAGTTCTAAGCTGTGAAACTCCCTCCCCAGAAAGGAGCACCTGGCACCTTCATTGTACTGCTTTTGGCAAATGCTGAAGACTCAGCTGACACTGGAGACTCGTATTTTTCAGACCCACCTTATTTTAAGTCGTTTTCTACTTCCCCCTCCCAATACTGTTTCAATTGTTGTAACTGTGCCTGGGACCTTAGGGTGAAGGGCAGATAACAAATTGTAATAAATGCTGATAACAATGATTACTATTTATTATTATTATTATTCATATTATTATTATTCAAAACAAAGTGGTAGCCTTAGCTATCCATGAGAATGCTACTTACCTCTTCCTCTGCTTATCTTACGTGGTGTGCTTGTCTCTGAGAAAAGCTTCTTTATTTGACAAGCAGAGGATTGGGCCAATAGCGCCCTGGGGAGGTGACATCATCATCACTGCTGTGACGTAAGCGACGGCCCTACGTTTCTGCCGGTCCCTGCTCCACAAGGTAAGGTGAAATGGGGGGATGTAGAGACGTCGCCCATAGATTCCACCCGCCTGACCATTCGACTCACCTTCATACCTGCAAATTCCCAAGCAACAGAACCTTCCCGCGCGCCTACAATTGGAAGCCAGTTCGATTTTACATCAGCGGGGCTTGTTCCCATCTAAACATGTTTTAAGACCTCTCTCCATCTCTCTGAAGTCTAACATGCTGCTAAGCCCGTGCGCGCTTCTTGTCTGGAAGGTGGCCATCGGGTACGCGCGCATTAACTCCGGAGCAAACGCAGTGGGTCTTATTTACTCTGAGTAGGCGCACGTGCCTAGGAAATGGACAGACAGGGCCTGAAATTTTGAGAGCCTCTTATCTTCGAAATACTGCGCACATCACGCCGGGGTGGGGGATATTCTATGGATAGCCAAACCGCGAAGGATGCTGTGCTTCTCCTAAGCAGAGCGCGCGCCTCAATTTCTCCGCCGACTAGTCAATTTCGTATCTCTTCCCCCCCACACACACACACACAACCCCCCAATCCTCTGGGTTATGTAGGGGGGTTGTTTTGTTTTTTAGCCTTTTGCTTTTTGTTTGCTACTGAGCCCCCTAACAGCGACTAGGTTAGTCAGTTTCACGCTCTCGCCTTTGGAGAGGCGTAGAGGAGACGTCGCTCCGTCCGATCCTCGCTCACTTGCTTTGCAGCAGAGTTTACAGCAATAGTGTCCTGGCTGGAACTGCCGCTGCCTCCCTGCCAGCAGCAGGGGCGTCGCAGGGGCCCATGGAGTAGCGGGCAGCCCGTCTAGGCGACCCGAGATCCCGAGTTTCCCCGCGTTGCTGGGGAGGCCCTATAAATAACCGCGCGTAAACTGACCAGCGGTGCAGGCGGGAAACCGACTTGGTCCTTAGTCGGAAAGGGTGAGATCATAGAATTGTAGAGTTGGAAGGGATCCAGAGAGTCATCTAGTCCAACCCCCTGACGACTTTGGTGTGTTTGCGCGCGGGGGACAGGACAGCTTCAATGAAAGGGGAAAGCAAACAAAGCGGACTGAGAGGACAGCACGTCCGGCTCCCGCGGGGAACTATCCAACAGAACTGAAGCGGTCCCACTGAGCACGGTGAGGCTGGGTTCCCAGTTAAATAACCATAGGATCGCCCAGTGACCACCCTAAGTAAGAAGTTAATTTCGCTCACTTCAATGGCACGTTCTCCCAAGAAAGCGTGCATAGGATCGCAATGTTAGCTGATCAATTTGGTCCGGTTAACCTTGTGAGCAATTTTTTTTTAAAAAAAATCTATCTTTCTGCAGACTCTTTTCCCGCAAAAATAAAACCAAACCCCGGGGCTAGGACGGTGGGCATGGAGGCCTCTTCTAAGATGGCACCTTACCTGGCACTTTCAAGTATATCATCATCAAATATATTTTCCCCTTTCTTTTTTAAAAAGGGGATTTTTAAAATTTCTCTGCAAACACACGCTAAATGAAAGAATTCGTTTTAAACCTATCCCCAATGATCAAATAAGGGTTCTCTTCACTGTGAGGCCTTCTATTGAAATGGATGAGCGTTACTAATTCAAGTGCATTAGTTTCAGTGAGTCTACTGAGAGTTTTTAAGTAGGGAGACGACAACAACCCTGCAAGAGGAGCATTGAAAAGGAAACGTTCCCCTAAAATGGTCTTGTGAAAATCCCGGGTTTTTTTTTGTTGTTGTTGTTTGTTTGTTTTAAATCTCCTCCAACCTCCGCGATTCCCCACCAAGACAAAGACCAGGCAGCCAGACGTCTCCCTCCTCTTCTCCCGCCACCATTCGCCTTTCCCCATCGATCTCAATCACTGGGTAAGGGTTTAGGGTGGCTTTTAGCCAGAGACTCCCCATGCCAAAGAAGCCGGGGTCCGTTCCTAGCGGAGCGGCTGGGTCTCTCCTTCCCTTTCAAGACAGCATCACAGCCAGCTGCCACTGCAGTGTCCTTCTCCCCGACACACACACACACACACACTGCCTCTCCCCTGGACTGGAGCCGGTCATTACTTAACAGCCCTCAGATTTAAATCATGACCCTGCCCAAATAATTGCCGCATGATCTTAAGACAAAAGAACTTCCTCTTCTTCATCTGAGCCTACTGGCCGACCTTACAAAGTCCTTCTGAGGGCAGGAGTGGGGAACCTGCTGCCCATCAGATGTTGATAGGACTCCCATCACCGCTGTCCGCAGGCTGTGCTTGCTGGGGTTGATGGGAGTCGGAGTCCAAAAACATCTGGAGGGTCAGGGATGCACCCCCACCTCCCACCCCTGGTGTGGAGGGAGAGCTTGAACACACAAACATCCCAAAAGAACAATGTATACACTGTTGAATATTATCACGATTAGCGTGATCAGATTTTTTTTAAAAAAATGCACAAAGCCAGTGGGAAGTTGTATGAACAAGAAAAGACACTGACACACAGATTATACTTTCTTAAACTGGCCCTCCTAATCCCTCCATGCACCCAGTTCCAATTTTCCTAGTAGTCAAACACACCTGCATTTCCCTCCTGGCAGAGAAGCATATACAAGCAGATGTCTGGGGCAGAAAGATATTTAGAAAATAGGGGCTCAGGATATATTTGTGGGGATTTGCTCTGAAACCACCCCGAATCAGTAACCCCTTCCTACGTCACCCTGCCATCTGTCTGAAACAAGGAATGCTCAATGGACTTTTCACCATCAAACCTAGGACTTGTGAAGTCTTGAAAGCATTTCACATACATGCCCTCAGTCATCCTGAAAAGACACTTCTGTCATAATAAAATTAAGTGTTTACGGTGCCACAAAATGTTGCTGTCTCCCTACCCCTCCAGAGCAGGTTAGTATTGCTTACGTTTTATAGTGCAGGTGGGATCCTGAGTCAAAGGAATTTGCTTAAGAGCACCTGAGTGGTTTTGTGGCAGGCAGAGGCATAATTTGAACCTGGGACTTCTTGCATTACTGGAGCCCAACCACCTCCCTATAGCAGCTCTCATGTGAACCCTTACTCTCTCCGTCCCCCTGGCCTGGTGGAAATTGACCGGCTCCCCTTCCAGGCTGCAGTTCCACTTCTCAACTGCATCAAAGGCTTCCCTGATAGCTTTCAACCTGTGTGCCCAATGAAAAAAAACTCACCTTCCTCTTTTGTTCCCATCCCATTTTCCCACAGGCTTTTCAAAAGACTGGCATCTCTGTTTGCTGTATGGAACTATTAACAAGGACACATCCACACATCACCCTCCATCGAGCATAAAATAAAGCATTGCTTATTAAGCCAGAATTAACTGCCCCCCTAGGAGCTAATTAAATTCCTTCTTGGAACCCAGGTTTGGAAGGGGGGGGGGAACGCCATCACATTTTAACTCTGTGGCAGCCGGTCTCCACATTACGGCTCCAAATTGAGAAATTGGCTGTTTATATCCAGCTATTGTTTTGATCTATAGATGTCTAGTTAACTTCCAAGTCTGACCTGTATTATTATTTTTCTGTGAACAAGAGTTGGGGGGGCAGGAGGGCTCTCTACACCCCAATAAATCCATTTGTTTATTCCACTGGTTTTATTTCACATTATGTTTTGATTACAATCAAAAGTATTTTACTTTACCTTGATAATAAAAGTAGTAGTTCTCTTTAGAGTGCTGCAAAATTATAGCATTTACATTTCTGAAAGACTGTAAACAAAATATTACTAGCAAATAATAATACTAGCATTTTAGGTATACCTTGTAAGGGGGTTTGTTTCCTCTCTTCCTTTGAAAGTAAGACAGCTTTATAAAACGTAATTTGATTGAGAGAATGTAATACATACAATGGTAAAGAGAACAGAGGGGAGAATTTTGTGGGCATTTTCTTGGCGACTGTTCAGGGTGGGGGCTCTCCTCCTCCTCCTCCTCTTCCTCCTACCTTGAGGAACTTGTAGCGAATACAGCAGTATTGTTAAAGTGAGAGAGTAGTTACTGAAATTGACACATGAGCCCCAACTTTTTAAAACGACACATGAATCTATGAGGAAGAACAAGGACTTTAACACTGCTAAAAAGGGACTATCTGCACTCTTGGTTTCTGAAGACTGTGCTTTCATTTTCTTCTGTTTCATATTCAGAATCAGAACAGACAAGTGGAAATGGCAACAAATGGCTGTGATTGCATATTTCTGCCCCCTACCCCTTTCTTTTTTTTTTGTTGGTATATATCTCCTCCTCCTACATTTGGTTAAGATTGTGTTAACTACACCAAGTTGCTTTGTTTCTCATCTAAGGAAAATTAAATTAAAAACCCCATTTAAACCTTAAAAAAACCCTAAAGCCTAAATTAAAATATGTCAATATCCACACTTCTTTTCTGGTTTTTATCTTACAGATTAATTAGTAAAAGTTCAATATACTTTCCGGCATGTAGTTGGGCCACAAATTTACAAGAGCGAAAAACAAGCATCAAAACATCGAGCAGCCTGAAAATTCCACAATCACTCAGAATTACATAGAAATAGTGAAAATCAGGATTTGGCTAGAATAAGTTTGTGTTGATAGTCCTACCCTCCCCAGATTTCCTTACTAGTAGCATCACAGCAGGGTTTGCATTGCACCTCTCAACCATGGCACCCATGTATTCAAAAATACTTTTTTTTTAAACTCAGGGAAAGAGTAAAAAATAGAGATATATAATGTTAAAAACAAACCCAAATTGGCTGTAGAAAGGATGTGTGAAGTAGGTACCATGTAGGAGCTTGCAGGGGCAGTGGGTGGGGTGCAATGGTAGCTAATAATATCAGTTAAATTGAGATGTAACATAATTTGGTTTGCAAAATGAGAGAGAGAAAAGAGAAATAATTATTGAAGGAGGATGAATTCAAGCGTCTTCTGTTGTCCGGCTGCGCCATTACAGAGATCTTCAGAGCAATGCACACAAACCTAAGTAAAGGGTTTAACTTCTGCAGTTATGTCGATAGTATCCAGAAGCTTTTTGCTGTCCGAGATTCCTTCTATCCAGCTACAAATTCAGGGATTGGTAAGCAGTGCTGAAAGACTTGCTCCTTCCTCCCTTCCTCAGCCAGTCGGCAAGTTGTTTAAAGAGGGAATACTAGAAATCCAGAGAAGGTTGAATATTTCCAACCCCCCATTAAGTTTCCTCTCTCCAGTTTCAAATAAGCTCTGTCTCCTTTCTCCATCTGGATCAGGACCCCGTTGCTGGCGGCTTCGCGGGTGACATCCTGGTCCCCGGCAAAGGCGGAAATCACTGGCCAACCATTCAGCATCAGGCTCACCTGAAAGGCAAGTGAAAGACAAAGTCCCCATCAATGAAAGGAAGAGGAGGCTGCAGGCAAATTCACAGAAATGGCTGGCAGGGTTTTTTTTCCAGTTGGAAGCACCTGGTGAAATGAATCCCCCCTCCTTCCATTAATTGTTTATTAGAATTTCTTTCTTTCTTTCTTTCTTTCTTTCTTTCTTTCTTTCTTTCTTTCTTTCTTTCTTTCACAGGGTTGCAACAAGTGAACATCAGCAGCCCAATCCCATGCAGATTTACTCAGAGGTGTCCCACTGTGTTCAATAGGGCTTACTTCCATGAAAGTATGCATCAGATTGCCGCCTGAGGCTGCAAAATCTTAGGCATTCAATGGGATGGGAGCTCAATGGGACTTCCTTTTGAGTAGGCATTGCACGAGACTGCATAGGAATGGGGGGTATTAGCCAGGATGTTTCCGATAGCATCCCAGACTATATTGTCATAACAAGCATGGAATGAAACCTTGCTTCTTCAATGCATGAAGAAATCTTATGGGATAAGCCATGTACCGGTATATCAGCAAAAGACACAAAGGAAAATGGGTGGGTGATGGATAAATGAAAAGGATGCAGATCTAAGGGCTGGCAGCTGAGTGTTATTATGTCACTCTCCCAAACTTTCTAGGAATGACCTCCAGATAGCATTGTTCCATTCCCCTTTTTTTTGTAGAAAAGTACCGTCCGTTCTGCTGCCAGATCAGATTAATTGTGCTCCTCCAGATTCAGCAGGAGAGAGTGCTTTTGTTTTTCACCACTACCGTAACTATCCTCGCAACCCCCTCCTTCAAACATTTTTTTTATAAAAAATATTACTATATTTAAATGTACATGCTGCTTGCCACCCACCCTGGAGAGACCTCAAAGCGCTGTGTGAACAAATAAATATATTACAGCACCACATTCACAATTAAAAAAATATATTAAATGTAGATCTGATTATCTAAGGGCAAGTTGCCTGTGAGGAAAATTGGGGTGCTTATGGGGCATGGCTCAAAATCTAGGGTGAAACCCTTTCAGGTGGATGCTTCTCTTTCTCCACACACACCCCTCAAGAGGGGCTGCTTGTCCTTCAAGAAAACTGGACGCACACTCCCCACCCCCCTAAACCTCAGAGACTGAAGAAAGAGATAAAGGCATTCAGGCTCTGGCTAGCATCTCTGAAGTTCATCAAGGGGGGCACCTTATCCATTTGTGAAGCAGCAAAGATGCTGAATCCCTGACAGAGCCAATCTGCATCCTACAGAGCGGGAGCCTTCTGCCTGCCTAAGCAAGGGAGATAGTGGGTTTTATCCAGCTCCTTCAGATACAACCACAGCAAACAACACAGCCACCAGTAATTAGAGATGGACATAAAAGCATAGATCGATCAGCTGTCCATCTTGGCATTGTGACAGTGACTGATAGCTTTTGAAGCTGATTTAAGAGTGGATCTAAATTTATACAGAATAGAGCATTGCTCAAATTATGGTGGAGGGGCTCCCCTCTCCCCCAACTCTCCTAATTTTTTATCCAGGCCATAATTCTCCACCACCACCCTACGCCTCTTCAGTTGCCTAAAAACAGTAACTGAGAGGTCATCACAAAAGGAAAGTGGGCAGCCCAGCTTCATTCCTCCTTAAACAGAGCAGTCTACAACTCTAGCCTTAGATGTAGAAATCAGCTAGCCACAAAGACTCAGTTAGGGCTTTCTAAAGCAGAAATTGTAGATCTAATTGGGAAAAAAATGTATTTGCACACTTTTACATATACAAGGACTCACCTACTCTTACCAGAATAAACCTATTGGAATTAATGGACCCAAGCGGGTGACTACACAAAATAAGGCGTGTAGGTTATGTTTTCTGTACGGCACACATATTTCTGGCTAAATGCGTTGGCCTAAGATCCACCGAACTCAGAAAGAGCTAGGGAAAAACGGCAAAGGATCGCCTAAGTCATCCAAAAATAGATTCAGACATAGCTCTTGACCTATAGCTAGACACATGGACAAATACAGTCTAAATAAATAAATAAATAAATAAATAAATAAATAAATGTATTCCTGATAAACCGTTTAGGAGAAACTCACAGAGACAATCCGATCAATGCACAGTATTCAGGCTGTTGGATACCATATCCCATTTTACCCCACACCAATAAGAGCCTGTGGACAGGCAATGCCCTTGTTCAGATGACTCGTTCAGACCAAGCCCCATGATGTTATGAAAGTGGGAGCAGTGTAATATTGGGGAAACATGCAACCAGATAACTCAGTCATGTTGGCCCATGGGAGGGGAGATTCCTTGTTCTGTCAACCATCATTCAGCTAATAAACCCCCACACGGATCTGCTGAGACTTTTGAAAGGTCTAAAATGCTCAGCCCATTAGCAGGAAGGCCAATCCCACCCCTCACCTGATAAGGTACTTCTAGGATAAATAAGACAGAGGCAACTCCCAAGCCATTGGAGAAAGACAGTTTCAATTTCAGCCCTGTGAGTGAGTCCCCATCCTAAATTATTACAGTGAGACTGACAGGTTGTAAAGTGAAGATTATGACATATAAAACTTTATGTGGCATGTGGGCAGCAGTTAGTGTTGGGGGAAGAAGAACAAATGTGGATTTCTGAAGCACAAATGGAATAAAAAAAATCAAGCAAGTCACACAACATGACACTTTAAGGAGGGTATTAAACTGAGCAAGGTAGAAAATCATTATTCATATCTCTATCTAGAAATTTAAATAAGTTGGTCTTCAGAAGTAGTTTTGTTTACTGAACATGCTTTCATCTCCAACCTCCTTTTTATTATTAGAATCTGGCCCCCTCCACTGAATGTGACTTAGATGTTTTGTAGGGTTAATAATTTTACATGTTTAGTCTAAATTCAGACGTACAGATTTTCCATACTTTTAAGCCTAATCCTTCAGACAGTCACAGACTACAAAGGGAATTGAATGCAAGGGGGGGCACAATATTAGATCAAAAGAAAGCTATTGGTGGGGGAGTAGGTTTGATCATCCTGCACAAGTTTGTATGGGATGCAGATTCAAATCCCTTCTTAGCCATGAATCCTCCTGAGTGACCTTGGGCCAGCGAACCAACCTTGCAGGGTTGCTGTGATAATATTAACAGTGAGGTGGTGGTGGAAGAACCAGGTACACTGCCTTCAGCTGCCGGGAGGAAAGATGGGACAGAAAATGGGGGGGGGGGAAACCAAATTGTTTTTGAATTGCACTCTTTATAGCAATCTGATCATTAGGCACATTTATTTGGGATCAAGCCTGCTTTTATTCCATGGGGTTTATTTCCAAGTAAACGTGCTCTGGGTTTGTATCCTTGGTTGGTAGCGTCAATGACATGAATGGGGAGATGGGAAAACATTCTGATTTGCTCACTTTGATTGTGGCATTCCGGATTTTGTTTGGAAGGCTGGGCCCTGATTATGAAGGGCATTGATGCTCTATGAGATTTCCGTAAGCCCGATTACATAGAATAGTATTTTCTCTGTTGTTTGCAAGCAGAAGGTCCAGGTTCCCTAGGTAAGGATGGAAAAGAACCCCTCCCCATATCAAATCCTGCAGAGCTACTGCCAGTCTGGGTAGCTAAATAGACCCATGGTTCTGTACAAAACCCAGTATTAAAAGTATGATCAGGAGGCCTTGATCCTCTGCATGTTGTTCCCAAGTAAGCCCTGCTAAGTTCAGCGGAACTTATCCCACCTTAAATGCATGCAGCAGTTGGAGTAAGACACAGGCATATACACAAACAGATGCTCACACAATCTTGCATGCCACAAAGGGCAAGTGTCTCAAGCAAAACCAGCATTCTCTGACCTGGATGGTTTGCCTGTTGTACACTTTGACTACGTGAAAATTAAAGCCGTAGATTCCCTTTCGGGGCGCGATGAAAGTGCTGCGCTCGGAGTCAAAGTTCAGTCCGATATTCACTAGTACCTACAAGGGAAAGGCAGAGTAGAGTGAGAAATCAGAGAGAAAGATTGGAAACGCCAGCGGCTGGATGGATTCCCCGGAAACTAGCCATCTATCGCCGGACCAGATTAAGTCCCCCCCCCTTAACGAGGCACGGAAGGTGGCACTCCAGAGTGAGTAACACACCCGTCCCTCTCCCTAGAATCTGGACCGCGAACCACATCTGGAGACGCCACGCGGTCTCTCCTCGCCTGCGGATTTATTACTAGAACACGGAGTCAGCCCAGCCAGCAACAGCTCTTACCCCACTCTACGATCACGCGCTCTCCCCACTCCCCTCCACTAAAGTTTCCACGGGCAATTCGAAATCTCTTCGGGGAACATCTAAAGACTGTAGCTTACAACCGTCTATGCATCCGGGATTGATCTGCGGGCGGCTCAGAGGGTATTTTCTTGGGCAGGGGGAATGGAAAGAGGGGCAATCGCTCCAAAGCCAGCGCCCCTTCCCTCTACCACACCCACTCATGCCCTCCACGCAGTCACCCCGAGAACACCCCCTTTCACATCCATACACATCCCTCCCTTATCAGCAAAGAGCAAAACCCTACCGACGCCCTCAGATTACCTGCGGGGTCTCTCACCTGGTCGAAGTAAATGATCATGGTCCTGTTGCTCATCTCCGACGGCTCGTGGTTGGTGCTGCGGATGGCCGAAAAGGCCACCTTGGCGCTGCCCGAGCGCACCGAGATGCCCAGCGCAGTCCCCGTCGGGTCCGAGGCCGGGTTGGAGTCGCACACCACCAGGCACTTGCCCTCCAAGATGATGGGCTCCGTCTCGTTCTGCCCCATCGCCACCCCGGCCAGCCAAGCCAAGCCCAGCAGCTCCAGCGCCAGCATCGCGCCGCCGCGTCCCAGGCGGGTCCGCCTGCCGCTTCGTCTCGCCCGCCTCCTCCGATCCCCCCAGCAGGGACAACGCTGCTAGGCGGCCAGCAGATCCAGCTTCCCCGAAGGGGCGGACGGACCGGCGGATTCTTAGCCTGATCCTCCCTCCTCCTTCCTCTTCCTCTTCTTTTCCCAGGCCGCCTCGGGCTTCTCTCGAGCCTTCCCGAGAGCCCGGCTGCCCCCTAAACCGGCCGCCTGGCTCTATTCCTCGCAAGCCCCTCGACGTGCTGGAAGAAGCAGCGGTGGTGGTGGCGGCGGCGGCAGCTGCGGCGGCATCGGCAGCCCCTGGCAAGGCTCAGGAGCGCTCGAATGCATAGCGCAAGGAGGGGAGGGGGAGAAGAAGGGCGCGCGCGCCGCAGCCCAGCCCCAGCGCCGCCCGCCTGCTCGCTCTCTTCCTCGCTCGCAGTGGCCAAGGCAAGCTCCCCGCCGCCGCTGCCGTCGCCGAAGCACACAAAAGGCGCCGCCGCGCCGCGCTCCCACCCCACCAACCCGAGCCTGGCGTCAGCGCCGGCCACTCCCAGCGCTGGCGCCGCCCGCGGCCAATGGCAGGCGGGCGCGCTCGCCGCCAGCCAATGGGTGCCCGGTCCGTCTCTTTCAGCACCCCCCTCCTCCCCGAAGGCGGAGGCTTTCGGGTGGTTAGGTGGTCAGGAGCAGGTGGAGAGAAGGAGCGAGAGATGGCGAGAGCGGCGGATGGTGGTGGGGACGGACGGCGCCCGCGCTTGGGCAAAGTCTGGCGGGGAAAGAGGGGGGTCCGCTGCCTCTCGCTCAGGGGCCGCACAGGTAAGGAGAGCACGGAGGGAGGGGACCCAGGAAAGGGCGCCCTCCGTGTCCTTGCGCGCTTTTCGACGGGGCGGCGATCCTGGCAAAGGGGCGCACGAACTCCGGGAGCGCTGACAGAGAGAGGGGGGGTGGGGGGAGATGAGGTTCCTTGCAGCCTCTGCAGGGGAGAGAACGATCGTGCCCCGTCGGAGAGGGTCTTTAGCAGCCGGGGAAGCTCCATCCTACGGGGTAGCTTCAGCTGGTCAGGCGCAGGAAGAGGAGGAGAGGAATAGGTGGGGTCTCGGGTGGGCGTGGAAGGCGTGGGATGACCGGGGCCAGGACAGCACGTGCTCAGGGCCAGAGCTTTAGAAGCCCCGAGTACCGTGAAGATGATGGTGCCCCCACCCCCTTATATAATTTGAAATAAAACCGCGAAATAAAATACTATTTTTTTAACCTACGTTAGTAGGATCCCTCTGATTTCAGTTGGGGCAAGTAATCAAAAGGGAAAAGAACAATTGGGGTAAAAGTGTGGAGTGGAGTGAAAGAAAGTCTAACAAAGTTCTGATTTCCCCCATGATGGATTTGATCCTTAAAAAAAAAGAAGGTCAAATTCTTTTTCCTCTTTAAAATCTCTTTTAGTGGCCTTGCTTTACAGGTGCTTAGCCTTCCTGTTGGGTAATCCAGCACTGCACATGTTGGTGCTCAGGAGGAGGCTGGGTGCTTGGTTGGGCAAAAAGTGAGACAGACAGACAGACAGACAGAGGGCTGCAGTGATCTCCCTAAAACGAGAGATCCTGCCCAGCATAAAAGCCAAGGGGTTGGCTAGGATTACCAGCCAGTGAGGTAAAAGAACACTGCACATGCTCAGAGGCTCTGTCTTAACTTTGCCTGTCCCAGGACTGCACCCTGGAGAGTGCTAAAGAGGAGCCCTGATGTGTCCAGGCTCAAATGAAGCTCCATATCATAGATGTGAACAGGTCAGTTTTCTTCATTGGTGGTTTTGAGGACCAGACAAGGCTGGTGTGGACAGGTGTGACAGCAAGGAGGTGCAAGTATAGAGTGTAGGTTTGTAAGGGATGGGACGGGAAACAAAGATGGGGTTTGTATGTCATTGACACCAGCTCTTGAAAGACTCCTAGGAATCACATCAGTGCGTCTTGTCATTGAAGGATATTACCCAAGTGCAGTATGGGTAAGCCGGAAGTAGGGAAGAGCTAGTTGAATGTGCTCTTTGGGCACATTTTAAGTAATTGAACAATGCCGGACTACAATCCCCATCACCCCTCACCATTGACCATGCTTGCTGCAGCTGATGGGACTTGTACTCCAGCAGCATCCAGAGGGCCACAGGTTCCCTATCGCTGGTGTAGGGGCTGGTTCATGCATACAAATATGCCACACTTGACATCAAATGATGAAGGGGTGTGCGTGCCTTCAGTGCATGCAGTATAATAGTTGCAAGTCCAGTTTTGTTGATATCTCAACACATAAACTGGGTGATGTATTGTGGGATGGGTTTCATCTTATGCAGTCAGCTGACATGGACAGTGTGCTGGTGGCTGTACACTCAACCACGTGGCCTCTTGTCCCTCTTGCTTTATTACTTCTAGTAGGGGTTTGACTGGTTGGGTCTAGACTGCATGGCCAAACTTGGCCCTCCAGCTGTTTTGGGACTACAATTCCCATCATCCACTGGACCTGTTAGCTAGGGGTGATGGGAGTTGTAGTCCCAAAACAGCTGGAGGGCCAAGTTTGGCCATGCATGGTCTAGAGTGTGGTTAACACTTCATTCTGTAACCTTGAATGAGGTGGTCATGTGACCACTCCTAAAGAAACCAGCCCTGGACCCCTTGGACTAGTTGCAAATGCCATCTTTGGGGGGAAGGTGATGGAGAGAGTTGTGGTGGGGCAGCTGCTAGCATTCTTGGATGGCATGGATTATTTAGATTCACTGAGTCACCCATGGTCACCCTGTCAGAGAGCTGGGATAGGGGGATGTGACCTTGCTCTGCTTCTCTCTCTCTTGGCAGCTTTTGATACCATTGACCATGATGCTCACCTGGACTAGCTCTGTGGAATGGGAATTGGGGTCACTGTGTTACAGCTGTTCCTGTCTTACCTATGAAGTCCAGAGAGTGGCACGGGGAAAGTGATTTTCAGCCCCCCCAGCAGTTGCACTACGTGGCACCAGGGCACTATTGTATGCCCATTGCTATTTATTATCTACACGAAACTGGGATCGGTTATTAAGCGTTTTGGGGCAAGGTGCCATCATTATATTGATGACACTCAACCCTATCTCTCCAAAATATCTGGATCAGGAGAGGCTGTGCAGTCCCTGGACTGGTGCCTAGATTCAGTGGTGGGATGGTGGGATGGATGAGGGAAAAATAAACTGAGCTTGAATTATGGCAAAATAGATGCACTGTTCATGAAATTAGTCAATTACCTGCACTGGGTGGAGTTGCAGTTTGTGTAGGCTTTTGGACCTGGCTCAGTAACCAGGGAACCACGTAGCCTTAGTGGCCAGGAGCCCCTTATATAAACTCCTGTTCCTGGACTGGGAGAGCTTGACCACGAGACTGGATTACTGCAGTGCGATTCACGTGGGGCTTCCCTTGTGCTTGATCCAGATGCTGCAGCTTGTGAATAATGCTGCAGCACAGCTTCTAGCTGGGGGAAGTTTAAGACCCTGTCTGTATATATGCTTCTGCTCAGAGATCTGCACAAGTTGTTCATTTGCTACCACACCAAGTTCAAGGTGTTGCAAATAGTATGTAAACAGCTTGGGACCAGTTCAGTTGCAAGATTACTTGACTCTGTTTTTGTTCACCCAACTGCTTTGATCTGCAGAACTGGCACTGTTGCAGGTGGCACATAATACTTGTTCTGCACTTATATTTTAGGGTGGCAGCACCTAAACTTTGGAACTCCCTACTTATTGACACCAGGCAGGCTCCTTTACATCAGCCTATTTAGACATGTAGAAGTTACATGCATTTTAATTTTAATTACCTTGTCTTGAACTATTTTTTTTAACTGTTTAGAAGTTTTCTTACAACCAAGTGGTATATAATTTTTTTTTTTTAATGCGGCAATAGCAATCTGCAGGACCAGTTCAGTTTATCACTTGATGTAATTGAGCCATACTATTTATGCCCAATTGTGTGTGTGACAAATTGTGGTCTAAATTCATGCCTATTGCAACGTTGTGGGAGTTCAGAAGACTTTCACTGAAAATCAGTTGCATATTCCACAGCAAGAAGGATCTTTTGAATTCATCACACATACATGAACACACCTTTTTTCCCTTATCCATTTAATGTACAAAAATTACAGGTGTTGGTTTGGTAGGGTAAAATAAAATAAAATCCAAAAGCTATATGAGGGTGATACTTTATTACCATCCTGCAATAATTTTATTGGAACCAACTGATAAAAGTTGCAAAAATAGTGAGCAGGGTTTCAGGTTCCCCAGAATTCTTCTTCCATTTAAAAGTTAAAAACCAAGCCACAATGACAAAAGGGGTGGAGAGATGAAAGGCTCAGCTTGGTGGAAAGTCTCCATAATTTGCAATTCATAACACTTTATAAACAAAACCTTTTTATTATTAAAAGAGATAACAATATAGATTGCAAAAATAAATAAAATATATACTAATAAACAGAATAGATTAAGGTTAATTAAGTTTATGTTTTGCTTCCTGCTAAAGAGTCCTGAAGCAATATAGAATACATTAATTCTCCAATACAGTGTCATCCTCTCATTATGCAAGCTTGATTAAGTTGAATCAAGCCGGGTGCAAAACAAACTCCAGGTTGCTGCAAGAGCTCCCGGGTCAAGGAAGCAACATCTGTACACCCTTTAAAAATATGAAAGCTCACAGTTATTTGGGTCTGTGTTTAGCAGCCCTTCCAGGCATCCTTTTTTATTATTCATTATGATTTCAACTTGTCATGCTATTTGGGTAGTCATATGTAATGGTGTTTTCACTACTGTGTGCACCTGCAAAAGCTTTAGGGTAGTCTCACTCCTTTATTTCTAATTAGTGCACACCCTGAACCCTCCTGCTGAAATCCTGCAACTTTCATACCACAATTGTCCTGCTTTTGCTGTGCTATAGACCCCCCCCCCCAGAAAGCAATAATGTGGTAGCACTGGGGAATCAAAACAGCCAATAAAGCAGAATAAATTCACCAGTAATGCACTACTGTTGGGTCAATGACATGTTGCGAAAATACATCTAGGCAAAATCACCCCACATATTGCAGGTGGGGAGATGTGACTATCTAATGAGGTCTGGGATACTGGGATAGATCAGTCAGCAGAGCATGTGACTCTTTATCTCAGGGCGTGGGTTTGAGCCCCACATTGGGTGAAAGATTCCTGCATTGCAGGGGGTTGGACTAGGTGACCCTTGTGGTCCCTTCCAACTCTACAATTCCATGATTCTGCAATGTGATTTTGCCCATTTTTCCATAATATACTGCATTTTTGCATGCTATTTTCACAAATATATGCATTTATATACATACACACTTTACCATTGCATATCCTTTTTTATGCATAGTACTTGATTAGTGAACTGCATTGCAAAATTGAGAGAAGCATGGCTTTCAAAGGATGTCTGTGTTTCAGCACATCTGTTGTTTCAGAAAGCACAAATTAGCTTTGCCTTTTAATGTGAAGTGTATTACATTTCTACCCAGTCCCTCTGAATTTTGCCAAATCATTTCCAGAGCATCATGGAAGAGTTTCCTCAGGTGAGATGCTTTGAAAAAGTATCAAGCGTTCCTTGGACTTAAGACATTTTTTTGCTGGTGGTAAAGTTGGATCTTTATTTGCTGGTGTTGTGTTATTAGACATTAAGCCTTCCCCTCTTAATTTTGAGTGCTGCTCAGACTGGAACATATTTGTAGTCAGGACTGCATAAGCTCAAAAATTGCTTTCTATAGATAGGTTATTGCCAGCATTGATTTTGAACTGGGCGGCACAAAATTGCAACCTGATGTCGCAAACAAAAATAGATTCACTGTTTTATTGGAATTAAACTTTCAGGCGGGTGTAACCTTTTCGCCATCTGACAGTTGCAGAGATTCTGTTTTTCCAACTGCAAAAGGTTTTTTTAAAAAACAAAACAAAACAAAACGCTTTTTTATATATACACAATTCAGCAAAGACCTTATAACTGAGATTTAATGATAGTGGGCAAAACTAAATTGTTTTAGTTTATGAATGAAACCACATTTCTTAACAGAGACTTGACATGCACTGTGTCACTTATCTAATTCAGTATGCCTGATAGTGACCATGTGGCCACTGATGTAAATAAAGATATCCTGGGTCTGAGGTTGGGAGGAGAGGTAATTAAAGGAGTTTATATAATAGCCTTCAACCTTTTCAATTCCAGAACCCACATTTTAGCCAAACTGCAGCCTCGGGCCATCTTTAAATCCTTTCCCACATGTGTTGAACTCACCTATTCAGTTCTCCCCCACTTTGTCTAAAAAATGTCAAAGAAAAGAAAAAAGCCTACAAGTTAAAGATCTATGGGGAATGGTACTAAATGTACACCACCGGAATGTAGGGGGCACTAAAGTTACTGAAGCCAATACTTATCTGTATATAAAAGCAGTCTCTGAGTATGATATGCAGGAGATGCATATCACCTCTACACCAGTTTCTGCTTCTAGATTGGTCCAAGAGGCCTCGTTGTATTGCAATATTTATGACTGAGCTGTAGACAAGGAAAGCCACAGTCCAACTCCTGTGTCTGTCATGACTTTACCTAGGCAATACAACATCTCACCTTAAGCTCCCCATCTGTGATGTGAAGATGATATTGGGCCTACCTTACAGGTTTGTTGTTGTTATCCAGCTTTTACAATGGAGTAATAAATTAGAAAGCCTGTGATATGCACCGTATGGCAAGGCGATTCATTAGTCCAATATACAACCAATAGTTTCCAAACATTCTCAAAATGGAATTCAGTTTGTTTCCTTACCAACAAATGTTTTAGAAATCATTTAGGAACAGTAACAAATTATGCTTGAGAAATGGCTTCTTCCTGATGAACCAGGGTTTGAATGGTCTTTCCTTGCTTTCAGTATGGACCTGTAAGAGTGTAGTTCAGTGAAAGAGACCTATTGCCTCCTGATGTCGTTGGACTCTGTCTTCCATCATCTTTGACTGTTGGCCATGCTTGCTGTGGCTGATGGGAGTTGGAGCCCAACAACATCTGGGTGGAGGAGGTGGCCCATAGCTTGCATCTCGAAGATGGTGCTAGTACAGATGGCACTAGTAGCTTGTTGGGCTTTTCCAAGTGCCTTACCTTGCTGATTGCTAGCACTGTCCATGCTTTGAAAACACTCGGCGGTATAGCTAGCCGCTTGGGTGCCTGGTGCGGGGGGCGTGTTCTGCAGCTGGGGATGGGGCGATCTGCCCATGGGGGCAGGGCAAGCCTCTCCAATGCTTGGAGCCTCTCCTCCACCTCCACCTCAGCTGTAGGGTGACTGATGGAGAGGCAGTAGGCAAACGCAACTTCCACGCTGCCGTTCCAGGCAGCGTGGAACCTGCAGGCGCCTAAGCCACCATGTCACTCCTAAAAAGTTTCGTGAGCCCTTAAAAAAAAACCACTTCATTTTGTCACACACATACCGCTCAGTGATGACACCCGGGGCGAACTGCACCTCCATTCCTCCACCACTAAAAACACTGAGAGAGTAAGGCTAAGCCATGATGCATGGTATGGTACACATGTCAGTAAAAGATCTTTTGGTCTTTTCAACCAGTTGTCAGTAAACTAACTACATTATCATATGTTTGCATGTTGCAACACTTCCAGACCAAAGTATGCAAGAGACATATAGCTGCATGTTTCTTTCCCCAAAGGTATTTGTTGTTGTTTGTTTGTCTCTGATGGGAAGTGTGATTTTTTTTCCCCAGTAGGACAACCAATGGAAAGGGGAGAGCATTCAGCAGCTTTTCCTCTCTTGCCATACCCCCTCTCAAATCCACAGCCTCCTGATGTTGCCTTTTGTTTTGGTTTTTAAAAGCCTGTCAAAAGCATAGAATTGTACGATGTATCTGCTTTGGCCATCTGTCAAGATGGCTTTTTATGAGGTTCTTGGGGAAAGGTGACTATTTGTCATTGTGAAATAAAATGCAATAAAAGCGAACAGGATGTAACTTCCACCCTTTTAAGAAAGGGATACTGTCTGTATTGCATTGGTCACCTTTTTAAGAAAGGGATACTGTCTGTATTGCATTGGTTTCCAAAGCAGGCACTGCTTTGCCAGACCCATTCCTGAGTCAAACAAGTAACAGTGTCGCCCTGCTGCTCTCCTAGCATGGCACTCGTCTTCCTCCATAATTTGAAATGCTCATGGGTGTGCTTTCCTTGTGAGCATTTCCTGTCTAAATGTGAATTGGTTTTCCACTTTAACTTCCAACACAAAGTATATTGGAAGTATATTCGGTGTTTTGATACTTTTATGGTAGATTGTGTAATGTGAATGGCGCCACGGACCCCCTAGGTGGGTTATGTTGACCCCCTGGGTTCCACAGACCCCCAAATGAGAACCACTGCCATAGACAATCATGG
Source organism: Lacerta agilis (assembly GCF_009819535.1). Taxonomy (NCBI): domain Eukaryota; kingdom Metazoa; phylum Chordata; class Lepidosauria; order Squamata; family Lacertidae; genus Lacerta; species Lacerta agilis. The sequence goes on from NC_046319.1 coordinate 29,998,811, forward strand.
TCGGGGTGAATTTCAGTTTAGTCTCTCCCCTCACTTTCTGTTTCCTTGGCACAGACAGCCATGCTTACATCACTTCCTGTGGGCTGTAAGCAGCTCAGCCAAGATATTAGCAGAGTGAATTTGCAGATCTGTGTGTGTCACTTAATTTATGAAGACAGGGTAATGAAACATTTGATGATGCACAGCTGAATATATGAACTTGACATCACTGAAGACCACTGCGCTGTTACATCCTGTATTGGTTGATCTGGGGTAGTTTATTCACACATGCAGGTTATTACCGGTACTTGATGCTGCAGTCATCAGACGGGGACCCCAGAGGTAGGATTCACCAATGAAACATTTAGAGATGCTGCAGCCAGCCTGCCACAGAGCAAACGCTTGTGTTTGTGTGTGTGAGCACCAACATTTGGAGCCTGTCTTATAGATGATTCACACAAGTGAGCCATTCCTGGGGTAGAAGTCATAAATCTGATGAGGCCACTGCTAATCCAACCTAGAGGTCTGTCTGGAATCTAAATATGGCAATTTGTCAGCCCCGGAGTGTGAGCAAAAATTTATGGTGAGTTGTCCAGAGGCACATTTAATTGGACACAAGGAGAAAAATGAACTTTATACAGAGAAATGCCACTTGTCCATCTAGCCCATGGGGCTAATTAGACCTGATAGCCTCCTGATTTGGCCTGTGGGGGCATTTTGAGCAGGCCATGCCCACCTGCCCTGCACCTGAAGTCAGATGAAGATGTGGCTGAAGAGTCTGAAGAGGCTTTGCAGGCATCTGCAAGGTCCTGTACACCACAAAGCACTCTCCAGAGTCTAAGTCAGACCTCTTGTTGAGTTGGATGGGGCAACTGTCTGCAGTGGAGGTTGGTCCATTAGAGCAAATGAGACACTTTCCTTCCAGCTGCCTACCTTCTCTCTTAAAACCATTCCAGAAGTTGACTGTCCGTTTAGTCTCAGTTGCCCCTTATGGAACTCAGCGGGGAAGAGATTGGGGGCAAAGCTAGAATTATTTGGCTCTGTCTGTCATTGGCTCTCTGGCTCCACCCACTGTTGCCCCCTCCTGCCTTCCAACCCACCAGTTGCAATGAGCACCAGCTATCACTAAATATTTGCAGGAGTAGGGGACCCATTCTCTGTTATGGGTCACAGTTGCAGCATTGGAATGGAAATCACAGTGTTCCCGCACTCATCTACATAGGAATGAGTGTGCAGAGGAGAGAACTGGAACTTGACTGCCACGACCACGTGTTCAGCTGAACCAGTGACCAGAGCCTACATACCTACAGCATGTATGTGTCATGCACTGTCTCCATATGTTCAGAAACCCTGGATGCACGTGTGCTCTGTTTGCAGCCTGAATGATATGAATAGATGTCAGGGTAAGGGCCACTGGGCACAGCCCACCCCCCACTGGTTTCTGTGCTAATGAATGTGGCCGAAATCGTTCATATATTTAATAACATTTACTTAGGAAGATTGAGAGGCATAAATTGGAGAAATTCTGACCTATGTGTTGCTGGGTGCATTTTGTTACATAGATGCTTAAAATCATGCTCCTCTTCTACATCTCTGCATTTCCCCTTTGCTTACATTTGCAAATGTTTGCAGAAATGCTTCTCCCTTTTTAACTCCGTAGATGGAATATTTTCTGGTTCACGATCTTGACTTTGGGCTAAGCTTGAAGTCTTAAGCCTTGGCTTGCATTTGGGGTCAACACAGAGTCGCATCTCCCTAGCAGCAGTTCCCAGAGGCTCTGGGCACGAGGCTTTGCAGAATGCCTGGCAAAGTGCATGGGGTGAGGAGGGGGAGTAGAGAATGCCAATTAGAGCTGCCGCCCCCCCCCCACATCCCGCGATCCTCAAGTAAGCCAGAAATTGATTGTGCCTGAGTTAAAGAGCAGAGCTAGCGACACACTGCGACGATGGCCCACCACCTTGCAGAATGGTCAGGGGTGCTTGAAATCCAGAGGTTTGAAAGGGCAGTGGAAATGGTAAAGCTCTTTTGGAGTAATTGAAGGCCACATTTTATCCTGTGGAGGCTGGTGTGTTAGGGCAAGTGGGGCACTGTTGCCCCACCAAGCTCAGTCTGCATTCAATCATCTCTCACCTGCCTGCTTTCTTTCTTACAACCATCTCCTGACATCATCTCTCCTTCTCTGAAGATGAACCTTTCTCTTCACCATTAGAGAGGAAAACCACAGAGCCTAGGGCTTGCTGAGCTGATCAGAAGGTCGGCGGTTTGAATCTCCGCAATGGGATGAGCTCCCGTTGCTTGGTCCCAGCTCCTGCCCACCTAGCAGTTTGAAAGCACGTCAAAGTGCAAGTAGATAAATAGGTACCGCTCCGGTGGGAAGGTAAACGGCGTTTCCGTGCACTGCTCTAGTTTGCCAGAAGCAGCTTTGTCATGCTGGCCACATGACCCGGAAGCTGTATGCCGGCTCCCTCGGCCAGTAATGCGAGATGAGCGCCACAACCCCAGAGTCGGACACAATTGGACCTAATGGTCAGGGGTCCCTTTACCCTTTACCTATGATCCTTAGGATGCCCTCCCAGGGACTGTAGGATTGCAAGATCTACCACAGAAATGAAATTCTGCCAAACTTAGGATTCCAATAGATTTTTGTCCATTTCATCATAGCTTCAGCGGATCGTAACAGTCCTCCATTCCATCATTTCTTTTTTAACTTTATCCAGTCTCTGCGGCATCCAAATATTTTAGCAACCATTTCCAAATTGCTGGAGGTTGAGATATATTCCAGTATTCCCATACTAAGCCCACAATATATCAAAACAGATACCTGGATATTGCTGCAAATCCATAGTTGGTGATTTCATCACACCGGATAAACTATCTTCAGCAACATTATATAATATCTATTGCCAAAGGCTCTAGGTGGGGAATCTGTGGACCACCAGATGGTGGAGGACTCCAATACCCATCAACCCCAGCTAGCATGGTCAATGTGCAGGGATGGTGGGAGTTGTAGACCAAAAGCATATGTAAGGCCATGGGTTCCTTGTCACTGTTTTAGATGAAGTCAATATCCAAATGTCTGTGAAATATTTTGGGGCATGTTGGCATGCATTCCCAACTTTTTAATTTGTTCATGGAGAATAACCAGTTAAGATGAGCTGTTCCAGAGAAGTAATTCTGAAACTGGGGCTGGGAAACAATAAAAAATGTCTAGTGTTGGGACATGAGTTTTCTTTTCCCATAAACTTAGGATGCTTTCAGCCATATTAAGCTGAAAATGGTGGGGGTATATATATACCATACAGGACAAAACTCTCGCTCTCCTCTTTTGCATTTTGGAGACCAGGAAGTGAATTTTGATACAGGGATAAGTTTTTACAGACTCCACTTGGCTCATTGCTCTTTCTGCACATTCATTCCCCACTGTCCCAGTGATAGGCATTTTTCTGGCAAACTGTTAAAGAAAAGCGCAACGACCGCTCTCGGAGCATACAGATGGTGTACGGTTTAATCTTGATTATCCAAGAGTGGACCTTTAAACTTTGCTGAGAACCTCGCCTCCCTTCCCTTGAAATCTCGTGCCCCGGCTCCCGGGACCAATTTGCTCGCTTTCAAATCTTCCTCCACCGCTGTGCTATCGTGAAAAATAGCTGGCGATAACTTTGGGGAAAGGGGGCCAGGAGAACTGCTGACTTGAAATCCGAGGTGAGGGTCCATCATTTATACTAATGAGCTCACTGGTGGGGAATTTGTGAGATGAGATGCTCTGTTTCTTTTTTAAGAAAAGGAGTAAATCACCTTTAAATAACCACAGGCCTTTTAAGCGTGATATACACATGCGTACATACAAGTGGAACCTGCAATGAAATAATCAGCATGGCATGTTTCTGTTCAGGGAGGCAGGCAGACTCCATTCTGTTCTCCCGGCTGCTGCCATCCCAGCTCCCTGGTGTTTGCCCTCCCTCTTTCAACAGTCAACCAGTATTCTGTGTGGGATGAGCATCTCCAGTCTTTATTAGGGGGAGTTGCCCTTATTTTTTCCCCTATTATTTTTGTACTTCCCCAAACCCCTGGGGTTCCCCCAAGCCTGGTGGTCCATCTGTCTTTTGTGTGGCTGGTGCCATTTTGGCCACAAAAGGACCCACACTTGGAGAACACTGTCTCGTGAGTGTGTGAGATCTGCTAGCATTTCTCCCAAACCGATGTCAGCAAAGGTCTTGGGGGGCACGTCTTAGAACAGGGATCAGGGGCCTGTGTCCTTCCAGATGTTGTTGCCTGCAACTAGGAATGGGAGAGGAATTCAACTCGGGTCTCTTTGGGAGCCAAATCTGTCAAATTCACACTTTCTGAAACAATATGGAAATTGAAGCACAGCTTTCTTGTGAAATTTGCACTTATCCGACTTCTGCTGCGCAGCGTGTCAACCAGACAAGGTTTGCAAAAGGTGCATCTATTAGGGTAAGAGTGTGCATAGAAATGAATACTATATTGCTGGAAATAACACAAAAAATGCATTATATGTAGGGAATGTGCTTGCAGAAATGTGCACAGTAGCCAAAACCAAATATAAAAATATGTTTATTGCGATAAACGCTAAAATGCTAAGGAATTTTCATGAGGGACTTTTGCAAAATGTGGGGTGGGTGTGGGTGTGAATGAGAAACAGAGAGAGCCCAAATGGACAGGTGCTTCCATCCCTAACTACAAATCCCCTTATTTTGAACGCTGGTCATTGTGGCATGAGGCTGATGGGAACTGGAATCGGAAAGCAATGGGATGCCCTGGAACTAGATAGATACCCCAAAGTCTTCCTGAAACAACTTGGGAATCATAAAATGGTGAAGATTCTCATATCCCTACAATGAACACTTCTTTGGAGAGGCTGTGCTCGCAGGTTTGATTTAGTTCTATTTTCTCTTACTGGCATTTGAGCAATTCTTAAAATCACCATCACCATCACCATCACCTTTTATCCTGATACCAGAGGTCTGACATCACAGTTCAGCTCTCTAATGTCAACAGGGCAACACAGTTTTGTGGGTTCTCCTTGGCACAGTGTTAATGCAATGCAGATTCTTATCATAAAAGGCCCCCAAACATTTTATCAACATTCATTTAAAATGATCACATGTAGAGGAAATAAAGCATGGTATTTAATGTCACATAGCATTATGAGAACATCATTTCAAAATGGCTGTCATTCAACCAGCCGAAGCATCTGCTGAATTTATCCAGAGGTCATCCACACAACTGCATATCGCTGCTGTGTCTATCGGGATTTTTTTTTAAAGGTCTACAATCCAAGACTCACTTACATGAGAGTAAGTCCTGTTGAACTTAGTGGGGCTTACCTCTGAGTAAACACACCTAAACACACCTGCAAAAAGCTTTGAAATGCAGCATTTCATGATCAAGGATGGGGTAGCTAATGTGACACCTTCCATATGTTACTGGATTCCAGCTCCCATCATTCCTGACCATTGGCCATGCTGGTTGGTGCTGATGGGAGCTGGAACTTGACTATGCCTAGACGTCATATTGGCTATCCCTGTTTGGAGCTAGAGAATTGCATTACAGCATTACATTCTGTGCCCCACAATCTCTTGTGTTCTTTCTGTGATACTGCAAATTGCTCTATCAAAAGCCAAGAGACAGGAATCGGGTTCCAAGCAACAGGGGAGCTCCGCATGCCTAATGGATTTTCTTGGCCTTATCAATAATACACCACTCTGTCGCATCCTCTGGACTTCACCTATTTGAGTTTCCCATTGTTTTTTCCCCCACCTAGCCACCTAGGGATTTTGAGTGATGGATAAGTCCCTGAAAAATGACACCGTATTTAATTATACACACATTTCCATAATTAAATGAAAGAGCTTTTGTTTTCAGACAGATGCACACACAATACCCTCCTTTCCTCTCCTCTCCCCACCTCCATGAAGTTCAGAGCTGTGCAGCCCAGACTTTCTCATTCATGCAAGGGAATAAGCATTTTGCTCATTGTTCAGTAAATCATTAGGAACTGTGTGTTTGGTTGTGTATGCCTGTAGCTGTAATTATGCTCAGATTTTAGTGAATGCAGGAGTCAGCCAAGCATTGTTGGACAGAGCCATTTGTGGTGACATTGAGTCCTACTGGTACAATACATGTGCAAGCAAACGAAAAGGAGATATTTTGATGGTTGTGTCTAAATTAGCCTTGAGGTCTGTAAGGAAATGCTCATCAAGTCTGCAGCATTTAATTACCAGATCACTGAGCATGTAAATTAGAGAAGTCCCTTACGCTTGCCCTCCACATCCTGTGCATGTATACTCCCTTACAGTATAACTGTTTGGGGTGTGTGTGCATAGGGTTGACTCCAGAATTTGAGGGGAGGGTGAGAAAATGCACTTTCAATTGGCCCCATTAAACTGAAAGAGATGAGGCATGTAAACTGAGATGCCTTTCCCACGTAACCTGTAGCTTCCTTGACTATCATTTGCAAAGTGAGAATGGTGGTTGCTTCGCCACTTTGACAGCCTCAGTGAATGCCCAACCTCACCAGCTTCCAGAAAATGACCCTGGGTTTTGTTTTTGTTTTTTTTACTCAGGAAGCTGCAAACTTGCGTGTTGGCATCTGTCCTCCCATGTTTGGTGCCCTGAACTCGGAGGAGGTCAGTTGCTCTGTGCATTGACCCTGGATGATTCCACACACCCAGAACCTGCCCTCCCCCATCATTTAGAGAGCCCACTTTGCCACTGCTTCACATTGCCATCTTCATAGTTTAAGGATTCATACCCAGAAACTACAGTCAAGAGTTCTTCCATTCCCATCAGAATCAGCAGTTGCTAAAGCAGGCAAGGCCCCTTGAACTACGGGAGCCTTTTCCTACTGGAAGTGCACCTAACCACCCAGAGACTAAGCCGCAGCCCTATTTATGTCTTACTTGAGAGGGATTTTTTGTGGCTGAATGCCCCTGCCATTTGATTTAAGTATACTACACCGTGTGTTTTGCAGGCTGTTACGGTTGAGAGCTTCTTTGCACACTGAGGTTGGCAGTTCATGGCCATAGAATCAGAATTGTAGAGTTCAAAGGAACCCTGAGAGCCATCTAGTCCAACCCCCTGTAATGCAGGAATCTCATCTAAAGCATCTATGACAGATTGCCATCCAGCCTCTGTTTAAAAACCTTCAAGGAAAGAGAATCCACCACCTCTCGAGGGAGTCCATTCCACTTTCAAACAGCTCTCACTGTCAGAAAGTTCTTTCTGGTGTTTAGTCAGAATCACCTTTCTTTTAGCTGGAATCCAATGGTTTGTGTCCTACGCTCCAGAGCAGCAAAAAACAAGCTTGATCCATCTTCCATGTGACAGCCTTTTAGGTACTGGTTTTTAAGTGCATAGCCTCAGTATGGATTGGCTATCAGCTCTTAATTATATCAGGAGAAGTGTTTTCCTCCCATCTGGACCTTTGTGGCCTAAATTCTAACCACACATGAACTAAAGCATTTCTTGTTTAATGTACCATCAAGTTAAGGGAATGAGATCTTGCATTGATTAAATGTGTTTATTGCTGAAAGAATAAATGGCATTTGAGGAATTGTATCCGGTTCGCCTTCATCTTGTAGGTTATGATTACGTCTCCAAAGCACTATTATTATTATTATTATTATTATTATTATTATTATTATTATTATTATTATTTATACCCCGCCCATCTGGCTGGGTTTTCCCAGCCACTCTGGGCGGCTTCCAACAGAACATTAAAATGCAATAATCTATTAAACATTAAAAGCCTCCCTAAACAATAATAGTTACACAGCAAAGCATGCACAGACCACTACAAAAGAAACTCCATTATTTGCATGCTTTAGACAAGAGAGGGCCACTTGATTTCCCAAACAAGTGTTTGAGCTACTTAGTTAACATTGATGGTCCCTGGAAGCAGTCTTCTTATGTTATTATAGCATGGGTGGCTAACCTGTGCCCCTCCAACGTTGGTTGGACTCCCATCAGCACCCAGCCAGAATGGCCAATAATCAGGGATTATTGGCAAAAAAGAAGCAGACACTCCTTCCTAACTTGCATCCCAGTGATCCACTACCAACTGATGTAGACCTGTGGCCCTCCAGATGTTGCTGAACTGGTGCAGACAATATAAAGCTGGATGGACCAATGGTCTGATTCAGTACAACAGCCTCTTATGCTCCTATGCCTGCTTGGTGTTCTGTTGGTGGGCAACAAAGGGGAACAGCGGCAGCAGCCTGAGCAAAGCTAAACAGGGTCTTTTTATGGTTTCAAATTGGATGGGGGACCATGTGTTGAGATTCCTGCATTGCAGGGTGTTGGACTAGATGACTCTTGGGGGTCTCTTCCAAATCCAAAATTATATGATTCTTTGATTCTATCTTCGGGGCCACTGCAGGTCTTCTTTCTTTGATTTTAAACTGATCAAAAGGAGCTCTTCAAATATAGGACTGTCCTCTGACTGTCCTTCAATAGAGGACCGTAATGTAGGACACTTGATCACCCCACGTGAACTTTTCTGATGGAGAGCCCAGATCCTTCCCCTCCACCCTCAAGTACCAATTAGCACTGCAGCATTCTTGATGGGAGGTGAATCAAGTTTTCTGCCCTGAATCCACTTGTCTTATTTGTTGGCCAGTTATACTCACTTTGAGGACACAAACTTGCTGATTGCACCTGCAATTTTAGTTTCTGCTGAGCTGATGTAAAGCTGGGAAGCATGGGACGTGCACATTATTGAAAGCTTCTTGGGGAGTTTCGATACCTCCTTGTGTAAGTTTTATTGCAAAACCCTGCAGCAGAATCTGCAGCCTACTGAAAAGAGAGAGAAGCTCGTGATTTGCAAGATACGAACAGCCATCACTTAACCTGCTTAAAACTTTCCTCCACTGAGAACAGAGAGACTGGAGTGTGAAATGCATAGTGCCCTTCCACTGGCTATGTCTGCTTGGAAGCAGAAATGGAAAGACTTTCCTGATCTTTGGGAGAACTTTTCTTCTTCTAAAGGGCTTCCTCCATTCTCTTCTTGAAAGGCACACTGGGGCCATTTGTAGATATTTTTGAATCAGTCACACATGCCTGATTGTCCAGAGCACTAGGTAGACACACTTAAGAACTCAAAAAAGCCTGCTGGATCAGGCCAATGGCCCATCTAGTCCAGCATCCTCTTCTCACAGTGGCTAATACTCTCCCTGTTCTACTAAATCTTGCACTGCTTGCCTCCACAGCTTCTCCCATGCATTATCCAAAATGCCCTGGCACCACATTATCCACATTCTCCTGGCACCATATTTTTTATCTTATTTAGCTGCTGGCTTGGCTCCTATAATTTTGTGGTTTTGCTGCTGTTTGATACCGTATTGTTTTGTTTCAAACAAATGTTGTCAGCTGCCTTGAAGGCATTTGTGGTGAAAGGCAGGACAGAAACTTTAGAAATCAAATAGCAAGTTAAATAGTCTGAAGGAAGCCATACTTCTTTGACCCTTTTTCATGGAGAATAAGGCTATCCATTGCTTCTGGCCATGATGGCTGTGTTCAATCTCTGCTGTTGGAGGCACGGGGCCTTGGACTACCAGTTGTTGGGAACTGAATTTATGACTTTTGTGTCTGTAGCAGGTAAGACCAACATGGAGTGTCCTAAACGACACCGTGGAAGAAACGCAAGAAGACCTGAAAACCAGTTGCAGGTCACATGCTGCTAATCTGTTGCAGTGACTTGACATCTCCTGATGTAATGGTATTGTTTTATGCAATGAGCAGTAACAGCTCCAAAGAATAATCAGTCTGTCTATTGATTTGGCTTGTTTAGTGTTACTGTGCCTAATCAATAAACCCCCAAAGTATCTCGTCATAATGGCTGCTTTGCGTTCGCCTCTCCAGTAGCTTTCCAGCTGCCCAGAAAGTGGGATCAATACACTGAAAATGCTCTTCCACACTTGTCCTTATGAAATGTTTGTATTTCTCCATGTGAGTTTTATGCTGGTAAATGGCTTTTCCAATATGTCGAGGGCTTTTTCTTTTTCTTTTAAAGGGTTCCATATTGCAATGCATACACCACACAATCACCAGGCCATGTGGGGGATGCTTTCAAGGTCACTGGTGAATTGACTAAAGGAGATTCATAAACCTTTCAAGTTATATTGCGCAGATATAGAACAAAAGCCAGCTAAGTGGTTCCAAATGGTCCGCATGCAGAGATGTTTGCAGGGTCATTAGGGTTGGTTTCCACCCCCTCCTGAGATTTTTAAAAAAACATCAAATGGTATGTAGTACACCTTGATATCCTGGGTACTTTTGGAAAGGTCTGGGGAACTCATCTGAAATCCTGTGCCAGTTAACAAAGAGACCAGGTGTAGCTAACCTGGTGCCCTCCAGATTTTTTGAACTACAACTCCCATCATTGCTACTAATTGGTCATGCAGGCTGGGGCTGATGGGAGTTGTAGTCTGCAACTGTAAAGTGACTGCCCCCCCCCATTGTCAGATAAGTGATTGACAGAAATTTACTTGGAGGACCCAAAATAAGGTTCACCAGGGACATTTTGTAGCCCCCTACAAGTAGAGAGAGGTAGTGTGAGTGTGCATAGTAACTAGTCTACTGAACAAAGGCAAAATGTATATTAATTGCTCAGACCACTTTTGCCTCTGGCCCCACCCACTGCTGGCATGTGGCCCCAGAAGACTATTCAGAAGGGAACACAGCTTTCGAGCTGGGAAATGTTTCCCACCCCTGCTTTCAAGAGTTCATGCTTGACTTGTGACTATTGCCCTTTCCATACTTCCATGGTGCAGAGATGGGAAGCTGGAAGGCAGTGGATTCTGAGGGAAAATCTGCAATCCTAACCACACTTAACCTGGGAGTGAGCCCCATTCAATTTAATAGGACCTACTTCCGAGCAAACATAGGATTGCAGCGTTTGGCACCTTCTGGAATGGATGGCCTTAGCTCTTTCCTTCACCCATTATTCAGGAGAGAGAGAGAGAGAGTTTGATCTTAGAAGGTAGTTTGTTTCAATTTGTGTTCATTGTTAGCCATGCTCACTATGGGGAATCCAAAATCAAAAGGATGCTCTGCATCAGAAAGGGCTGGAGAAATTATTTGTACTTGCTTCCACAAGCTCAGGAAAATAAAGAGATGCTAAAAAAAGAAATGTGCTTCAGGGTCTTGTGCTGGCCTTTCAGAGATTAAAAAGATGCATAAATTGATCTCAGCATGCTACACGGGTCATGGATTGCTCTTTCGAATCTTTGAAGAGCTGGTGTTAGTTTGCCCACCTTTGCAAAGTAATAGGCCTTGGTTAGAGAAACTGCTACTATCTCTCTTTCTCTATTGCAGGGGATGGGGAAACTGGCTCTCCAGTTGTCATGGGAACTGCGACTCCCACCATCCCTAGCCAGCATGGCCAGTGGTTAGGGATTATGATAGTTGAGGTTGAACAACATCTGGAGGGCCACAGGTTCCCCATCCCTGCTGTACTGGAAGGAAAGGACTTAGGGCTGATTCACACACATGTTTCATCACCCAGTGCCTGCAACAGCAGTGGTGGGTTTCATGGTTGAAAGAGCCTTGGTAGTCATGCCTATTGCTCCATTAGATCCCTCAGGATCTCCCCTCTTTCTCTAAGGCACTTTTGGCCAGCTGGTTTCCTGCAGGCTGGAATCAGCCCCTGAAACAGTTTTATACAACCCATTGACAAATCTACCAAATTTTAAATGAGGTGTAGGAAAAGTTTGTAAGAAGCTTCATCCTTAACGAAAATTGCATTCAGGTGGCACAAGAAACTACCCACCCACCCATGATATTGTCATTATATTAACAGACTGTGGATCGAGAGGTGAGGCATTTCAGCAGTGAACGATTGCTAAAAGCACTAAGGATGCTATGAGTGAGATTTGCTGGGCCAAAACATATATGGTGGTAAATAAAAAATTGCCCCTGAGCAAATTAGTTGGGTTTACTTTCATTGTGCACCTGGGATCAAGCCTTGGTTATTTGAACAACTTCTTTGTTCTACAGATCAGCTTTCACAATGTGCCTTGTTAACTCCTGTTCCCCATGCCTGTAGGACATCACTGATGAATTCCATAAAAAAAGACATACTGCATCTCCCCATTGGATGGGCATTGTACCCTAGGGCTAGAACACTTCTCTTTCTTAATTCCAGAAAGGGCAGGACTGGTTGTGGTTGCTTAATGCAGTGTTTTTCAACCTTTTTTGGGCAAAGGCACACTTGTTTCATGAAAAAAATCACGAGGCACACCACCATTAGAAAATGTTAAAAAATTTAACTCTGTGCCTATATTGACTATATATAAAGTAATTTTTCAATTTTTCCCACGGCACACCAGGCAACATCTCGCGGCACACTAGTGTGCCGCGGAACAGTGGTTGAAAAACACTGGCTTAATGGACAGCAAGAGTCACTACTGCCTGCATATAAGGGCTAAATGCTGGTAAGAACGAAGTTATATTAATCCCATCATTCTTCTAAAGAGTTTGGGCAGTGCACAAGGGCTCATATTGTCCTCACAACAACCCAGTGAAGTAGGGTAGGTGGAGTAAGCTTTGCATTTGTGCAGGGATTTGCACCTAGTCTACCCAGTACAAGTCCAGCACTTACACTAAGAAGAGCCTGTTGGATCAAGCCAATGGCCCATCCAGTCCAGCATCCTGTTCTCACAGTGGCCACTAAGGTGCCAAGTCCTCAAGCAGGACTTTAGCACAACAGCACTCTCTTCTGTGGTTTCCAGAATCTAATGTTCAGAAGCATTACTGCCTCTGATCATGGACTGCTAGTAGCAATGCATATCCTTTACCACCATGGATTTGTGCAATCCTCTTAAAGCCACCCAAGTTAGTGGCCACCACTGCCTCCTGTGGGAGGGAGTTCCATAGTTCAACTATGTGTTGAAGTACTTTCTTTTTCTGTCCTGAACATTCCAGCAATGGATTCTTCCAATGAACTTCGAACTACACTACAATGGTTATCAAAAGTTTGAGCACTGGGTGGAAGAGCAACTGAATATGTGTTTTTAATAAGTCACTGTGCATTTCTAGCAAGTACGTTCTTGATCAGGGGACATAGCATATGGATGAAGCTGCTGTACCCTCCTCATAAGTTTTCATTGTCCTCTCCTGTATCTTATCCAGATCTACAGGGTGTCCAGTCCTGGTGAGGCTGACTCATGAACCATGGATGGCTTGGGAGAAAAGAGGTTTTGGCAAGAAAGAAGCAGGCATCAAATGAGCAGGGACTGCATGTCCAGTCAAAGAGCAGATGCCCTTGAACCAGATAACACAGGCAGCCCATGATAGGTTCTTCAGCACCATGGACAGATCATAGCCAGCAAACAACCTGTCTCCTTAGATTATTAACTTCACCTGAACCATTTATAGCAGGGATTGAGAACCCCTGTTCCTCTAGACCTGCCTTCACCAACCTGGTGCCTTCCAGATGTTTCGGGCTACAACTTGGAGCTCAAAGTTTCTGATGGGCACCAGGTTGCCAAAGGTCACTCTAGAAATTGTTGAATTGCAACTCCCATCATAATGACCACCGGGCTGATGGGAATTGGTATGCTGCAACATGTAGACAACCGTGGGTTCCCAACCCCTGCATTACAACCTTCCTGGGCTATAAGGGCCAGACTACCCCTCCATCCTGAGCAGTAGCCCTCTGGTCTGGAGCCAAGCAGCCCATCACACACACACACCGTTCATTCCTACCAGGTGTATTGGTGAGTGGGCACCAGCAAGAACAGAGTCTTGGTGGTGATGGTGGTATATTCAGGCACAGTGAATCTGTATTTGTTGTCGTCATCAGCATCCTTCTATTTTCCTTTCAAGACATTCAGAGTTGCTAACAATAAAGTACATGCAGAAGTAAACTGGATAAGCCAACAACCCATTTAATAACAACTCAGCCTTATAAAAAGGGAAACTGCTCCATTCTACCAGAGGCAAAAGGCAGGCAAACATCATTTCCCATCCCCCTCGCCCAGAGACCTCCCTTAAGAAACATGTTTTGGCCAACTGACGAAAGTAACTTGAAGATAGACCTGGCGGGCTTCTCTGAAAAGAGCATCCCACAGTGTCCCCTTAAATGCAACCCAGCCTCTAGCCACCTCCATTCCTCTCTTTAGGAGAAAGCCTGCTGCAGGCATGAATTAAGTGCCCTGCCAAGGAGCTGTATATAACCCTGTTTTATAAACAAAGTTTCCAACGTCTGTTGAGGATCCTGAATGGGCTGTCAAATTTCAACAGACATCCCATCAGCGGCTCTTCATTTGATGTACAGTAATTAATTTAGAAAGAAAGGACCTGATTTTGCATGTGTGAATTACTCTTCAAGTATGTTCAATTATACTGACTACACCACTCCCTGTAATCCCCTAGAGCCCCCTTCCGGAGTGTGTATGTAGCATGAGAGTTAATCGTATCCCACTCTCTGGCTGTGCTTTGGGCATCCGATGGTCTCGCGCTCACGAGCCGATAATCCTCCTTCCAGACAATGCCCATCAGGGATGCTGCCTTTCACTCCGCCCTGCTGCAGGCCCAACAAAACAGCCTGCGGGCACATCGCCGGCCTGACCCACTGCTCCTCTCTCAACTTATTTGGATTGACGTCTCCTTTTGTTGAGAACCTGCTCCTCGCTGTTTGGCAGGCTCGGCCCTGCACACAGCCTCTCTGCGTTGCCGTCGCGAGATAAAAGTGGGCATTTTCCCATGTCAGTTACTGTTTCGGTGCGAAGCTGTGAGCTGGGCTCTGCGAGAAGCTGCCCTTGCTGTGGCTCTTGCATCTGCGCAGGGGTCCTTCTTTGTTAATCAGGTGCAAAATAAAGGAGGCAGACAAAAATAAGAATTGAGTGAGATTATTTTATTTTTTTTAACAACCCTCCCCATCATGAATTTTTCAGAAGCATGCCAACATCTTGGAACGGTGCAGGGGCTCTTTGGAGGTAGATTTCCAAGAGACCTTGCAGAAAACAAAATAATAGAGAGGAGAGTTTCCTGTTAATTTTAAGTCTTCATCTTCACATTTGGCTATTTGTAAGGATGCTTTTCAGTGAAAGCCCGTGTCTTTTCTTGAGCACTTACCTGAATCCCGTCCATTCTGCTGACTCCACTTGACCTTCAACTTTGTCCTTTGTGCTACGAGGTTTATAGCTAAACACTATTATGTTTTATTGCAAAATGGAGGATGAGGTGAATGTGTCCCCCCCCCTTACACGCTCTATCCCAGCATTAGCATCATCCCAAGTGTAGCATTTGTGTTCCTGCAGTTCTTTGGTATAAATAAATACTCAAGCAAGAAGACCAATCTGTGCTCCGCTAGGAATAATAAAGAAAAATAATATGCCATTGATTTTGCTTGGGGTGTCTAAATGTGTTTTTATGATTGTATATGTTTATTGCTTTTCCACACTAACGTCATGAATTCCAGGCAATTAAAAAGGACATGAATTCCAAAGCGTTTAACCAGGGGAAATCTGCCTTCCAAATGCAATGTATTAAAAGTTATAATAATTTTGGCTGGGGTAGAGAGAGCTGCTGCAGAAGTTAACAATCTTCAGCTCCCTTAAAAAATAAATAAATAAAGTCTGGTGCTGTGAGAATGAACTTTAAAAATGAGCTGATCAAAGTATAGGTTTTTTGCAAGCTGGGAGCAGGAGCAGATCACCTATTCTAAAAAATATATATATTCTAGGCACTCAGCAATGCTCTAAATTCTGCAACTGTCTATTCACCCTCCTGGCCAAAATGAGGCACCTGAAAATATACTGCATCACTGGGCAATTCCAACTAGTTCCAAAATTGGGGCACTAACACCACTTTGTATTCCCTGCCAGTTTGAATATATATATATATGCCCCACCCTTCATCCTGAGGTCCCAGAGTAGGTTACACCATTAAAACACAATTTAAAGCAATAAAAATGAGGTTGGTCCTAAAAATGCAACCAGGTGGAAGATGACTGGACATAATGAAAGGGAATTTTCCATGTCACCTTTGTTTTGGGAGAGCAAGGGGGCTTGGGTACTCATAGATCCATGAGTTTCCTGACACCCACTCAATCCATTCTTATTTCTGGCTGCACCATTGGTGGAACAGTGAACAACAGCAGCAGAACCAGGAAGGGCTCTAGTGATGGATTTCTCTACCCATGGACAATGCAATGCCGTGTGATGCTTCTGCTGCCTTCCTATCAAGCATAGAATTGCTCCCCGAAACAACTAATCATGGTTGTATTTAAATCCCTCAAAATCTCCACCACATGTTGCAAGGGTAAGGGTCTGTACAGGGATAAATAAATAATAAAACCACAATGTCCTTCCCTTCTGTGTAATTCATTTTAGCTTGATTTATTTTGAAAGAAGATCATAGTTGCAGAACTAGCAGGATTTAATGGGACCAGCAGCTGAGTGCTCAACAGAACAGACAGTGCAGGAGAAGATATTGTTCTGGCTCTCATTCCTTATGTTAGTGCTGGAAAATATGTACAAACATGCCCCCAGTTTGTTCAAGATGGAGCAGTGTTGCAGCATGGACCAAATCCCCTGCATGAGTTTCCAGTTGTGCAAGTCCCCAGTTGTCCCAAAAGATGAGGTTTGGTGATGTCAGGAGGTAAGGTATTAAGAATATACACAAGAAGAGCCCTGCTGGATCAGACCAAAGGCCCACCTAGTCCAACATCCTGTTATCACCAGTTGCTAACTAGATGCCTCCAGAAAGCCCACAAGGAGGTCTGGTTATGTCACAGAGTGGACAACTCTTCAAAGTCAAAACTCTTTCCAGAGTAGCTTAAATCAGCCTGATTCAGTCTGGGATCCCAAATTTGTTCAGATCAGATGCATAGCTCTGGTTCATTCCTTCCCCCAATAAATGAAACCAAACTGACTAAGGAAACTCTCAGAGTTCAAGAGGGGAGGAGTATAGAGGTGGTGTGTCCCCAAAAGTCAGGGGGGCATGGGCAGAGGATTTATGTTGGGGGGCAGAACCCAGCTATCTGTGATGTGTTATTTATTTACTTGATTTAGGAAGGCAGCAACCCCCACCTTGGCTATGCCTGTGGTGGGGAGAAAAGAAGCCCTCTCCCCACCAACAGAAATTGAGGTAGCAGGACTCCTTACTGGCATGGTGACATTTCTTGGAGATCAAAGGTCTCTCCCCCATTTAATCTATGCATGTCAATGGAAAGACCTGCATTGTATTCCTAAAAGCCTATTTGCAGGAAGAAGCCCACCCCTACCTATGACCCTTCAGGTAACAGGGTCATTGCTAGAGGGGCAAATTTTTCATTTCCCCAAGGTCTTTATGGCATCTCCGTCACCTAGGTTCCTCCTATATTCACCCCCCAAACAGTAACATCTGCCTTTGCAGGAGAACCCTGTTGTCCATGAGTATTTTCTTCCACCATGTCATTGGAACTGGAGGTGTTCAAAATATGATGGAAGCCATTGGGAGGGGAATCTGTTGAGCCTGTACACATGCAGCCCACACATCTTGTAGTCTTAAAAGCCCAGGTGGCATCCTTGAAACCATCCGTTGTATGGGTATTAGCTTAGAAAAGTTGAGGACAATGTACACCACCTAATTAAATCCATCCTTCTCAATGGGACGAAGCAAAATGGCTGAGATGGCATTGAAAGTACACTGCAGTGGTGCACTTTTGAAATCGAGTTTGATGTACATCTTTGAGGGTAGAAGCCATTCAGCTGGATTCTCGAAGATGTCTTCATTATTTACCTTCACTTTTATCGTGTAAGTGGCAAATATCCCATCGTATTTTTAGATCTTAGCAACTATCAGCAGTGACAAAAGAATGTGGAGATTTTGAAGCATTCTTTAGAGTGCGGGGGGGGGGGAGAGAGAAGATGCTCCAGACTTATCTCTGCTTTGAAATTTCTTGAAGAAAGGGGGAATTTTAAACCAAAAAGTAAGTATAATTTACTTGGAAATTCAATTTTTGTTATATCAGATGGGAACATCTCAAGGAGATTGTACTGACTGGAGCCTTTGGGGACTCGTGGGTTGGGAGGCAAGGAGCCCAAACACTAGATCAGAGTTCCATAAACTCATCCCCAGTGCCCCTTACCCTATAAAAAACATTATTCAGAATAGCAGTTTTCACAACACCACTAAGGAAGAAAATAACACTATACCATTCGAAACAGTAACAATTTTTTTCAAAATCGAAGGGAAACTATTTGGTTTAATTAACTCAACAATACAGATGAACTTGATCCAGTGATGCCAGCATTTCAAAGTCTGGTGGTCATTTACACCCACTGGTGCCCCCTTGCCTCTTAGCACCCCACTAGATAATCCCACTACCCCCAAGGGGTGCTACTGCTCACTTTGGGTACCTCTGCACTAGATGGAGCCAGAACCAATGGCAAACAGAGTCAACTAATTCTGGGCCCTATCTTTCTCCCTGCTGAATTCTACAAGGGCAGTCCTGAGGAAAGTGGAGGGAGCTGTCAGGCAGTGCCACCTCTGGACTGCTTGTAAATAAGAACACTGGAAGGTTGAGACTGACTGAGCGTAGATGGAGGTTGGTGGGGCAACACCCCATTTGTGCTAATGGGCCAGCCTTCACTTTGCAAAGACAGCTGTAATAAGTAGAGCTGCAGTGTTCAAATGAGGTATTCTTTTGGTTTCAGTGCACGTCTACACAGAAGTAAGTCCCAATTAGTTTAATGGGACTTACTCCCGAGAAAATGGGTAGAGGATTGCTGCCTTGACCCAATTTAAAACATTTAAGTAACTAAAAATGTTACCTGATCAACAGGGCAAGTTATCTCTTAAAAAAAAGAAAAAGAAAGAAAGAAAATATAAGTGCTTATGAAAGCTGTAGACAGCAAGAATATTATCAGAAGAGTGCACCCAAATGGAGCTGAATGTTGGAAAATCCAGAACAGACAAAAGGAAGTCCTTCCTCACACAGCACATAAACTGTAGAGTTTGCTCCCACAGGAGGCAGTGATGGCCACCAACCTGGATCACTTAAAAAAAAAATGTTAGAACTTTTGTGAGTGGAGCAGAGGTCCTAATCCCCATGGAGTGAACTGGGCCCAGGAAATCCTGTGGGCACCCATGACTGAATGCTCAGTGGCTATGGGCCACAATGGCTATGTTCTACCTCCACTGCCAGAGATCACAAGCCTCTGGGTGCCAGTTGCTGGGAATCACATGTGCAGCGATTGCTGTTGTGCCTAGGTCCTGTTTTTGGGCTTCTCGTGCGCATCTTGGTTGTTGTTTTTTAAGTAAAGGACCCCTGGACAGGTAAGTCCAATCAAAGGCGACTATGGGGTTGTGGGGCTCATCTTGCTTTCAGGCTGAGGGAGCCAGCCTTTGTCCACAGACAGCTTTCCAGGTCATGTGGCCAGCACGACTAAACCGCTTCTGGTGCAATGGAACACCGTGACGGAAACCAGTGTGCACAGAAATGCTGTTTACCTTCCCACCACAGTGTTACCTATTTATCTACTTGCACTGGCGTGCTTTCGAACTGCTAGGTTGGCAGGAGCTGGGGCAGAGCAACGGAAGCTCACCCCGTCGCATGGATTCGAACTGCCGACCTTATGATCAGCAAGCCCAAGAGGCTGAGTGGTTTAGACCACAGCGCCACTCACATCCCCTGCATCTTGGTTAACCACTGTGAGAACAGGATGCTGGGCGAGATGGTCCACTGGCTTGATCCAACAGGCTTATCTTATGATCATTCCGTAGAAATGGCTTTAAAAAAAAAAAAGCATGTTTGAAGATGGGCTGCTTTGCATCTTACTTTATAGCATCTGCAATCATTCAACAGCAATTTGTTAGCATCCTTTCTTTTTGAACCAAATGATTTCCCTCTGGTGTTCAGCAGAGAGTCCTCTCCCACTGCCACTCTATTGGTGGGGGGCAGAGAAAGACAGAGCTGCATCTAAACTGACTTACTAAATTCCACCAGGCTCATTGAGCTGTCATATTGCAGGAGCTATTTTCCCTGTCAGAACAATAAAAGCTTGATCCCAATATGCCCTACAGTGGGAGTAGATAACGTTTCTGTTTCCATGAAAAACCTTGCTGGAAGTTTGCTGTTTAGCCAGCTGAGATGCTAGAGAGATTTGTTTTTTAAATGGAAGGCTTTCTGAATCATTATGCCCAACCAGGGTAGCAAATCCCTAAATAAACTGTTGTTTCTGTGGCACGAGATCTTGTTTAGCTGCCGAACATTTCAGTTAACGCATCAGAGCCTTCATTAGGTGGCCTGGTCCTCCATTGCTTATAGAGATATTTATATGGACAGATGGAGTTAAACGCCAGTATCTAAGAAATAGGCTATTTTACTCCCACATGATTAACATGGTTAGGGATGGTGGAGAAATCCAATCCATCTCACATTTAATAGTGAGCTTGCCTAAGTCACACTTTCTGAAACAAGATGCAAAACAGAACACAGCCTTCTTTTGAAATCCATGCTCCTTTGAATTTGCAATGTAGACATCCAGCTTAGTAATGCATACAGAAGTACATATCATGGGGGAAAGTGTGCACATGAATGTATATATTACTGAAAATAACATGCAAAAATGAATTATAGACCCTCCCAGTTAAGATCAACAGAGAGGGACCTCTTTGTAGTTCCCCCCACCCTCAGAAGTTCAGGGATGGTGGAGGCCCAGGAGAGGGCATTTCTCTGTGGCAGATCCTATACCATAGAATTCCCTCCCCACAGAGGTGCATTTGGCACCTTCATTGTACAGCTTTTTGGTGAATGCTGAAGACTCACCACTTTCCTTTGGCCTTTGAGATACCTTTGAGGTGTGTGTTTTTAGAGTCCACCCTGTTCCTGTGACTGCAATCTGTTTTAACTGTTTTTAATTCTGAATTTTAAATTGTTGTAGCCCACCCTGGGACCAGCTGGTGTAGGACAGGCAATAAATATAATAATAATAATAATAATAATAATAATAATAATAATAATAATAATAATAGATTTGCAAAATGTGTATACCATGAGAAGTCACAGGGTATTACATCATACTATATTACAAAGGAAACAAACAATAAATAAATAATAAAAGGAAGAAATTGTATCATACCAATAAAGACCCATATTTGCCAAGCTGGCATGAATGGTGAATGTTGGGTATCTAAGTCTGAAGCATAAGATATAAAATGCCACCAGATGACATAAAAGCGGTCTGGGTCATCCATCCCTCTGGAGACCCACAGTTCATGTGTCATTTGTTCCACAATAGCCAAAATCTATAAATTCGTATACTACAAAGACAAATGTAGACTTTTCAAGGTTTTCCATTGCTGAGCTATTGAAACCCCAGCTGCAGCTAAATCCATGTCCAAAATTGTTTAGAGAGACAAGTTTTCATGTTATCAATCCACATATTCACTAATGCCAGTTTTGGGGAGGCCTGAACAAGTGATTTAATTATTTTAGATATTTCTTCATACGCTTGAGACCAGAATAATGGAACCCGAGGGCTTTCCCACCAAAGATGGGAGAATGGCCGCAGGAGCCCATTATGAGAAGTTGACGCTAGAATGGCGATGCATTTCATGAGCATTTTCATATAGCCCAAAACAAAGGCAAGTGACATTCCATGCAGCAGGCAGAAGGAGGGTTGAGCTACCCTTTTGACATAAGGCAAGTAAGGGCAGCCGCTTGTACTCACGTTTTGCTGCCTAGCATCAAAGAGAGCTCTACCATGCAACGAGAAGTGTTAATTCTTTTAACGGAAGATAAACTCCAAACTGGAAGCAAAAGGGAATGCAGACACCTGTCAAAACATTTGCAGGTTGAACTACATCATTCTTTTTAAAAAAATAATTCCTCCCTTCTTGCTGGAAAAGATCAACGTTAGCTTGCAAATTACAAGACAATAACATCCTTTCTCGAATATGTTGTCCTTAAATATGTCAATATATTCAAAGGCGCTTTCCCCCCTCCTGAATATATTGCAATTTTATTTTATTACACAGAACAGTCTCCTAATGCCTCGTTTGTTGTGTTTCAGAAAGGAACAGGTGCAGGAAATTAGCATTGTTACACTCTTAAGATATTAAAGTGATGCTAATTTACACCAGCTGAAGACTGGAGGGGGAACTTTAATTGCATTTTTAATATTCATCTTTTAGGAAAGGGGGTCATGACAGGTTGCTTTGAGAAGCTTTACTTGTACAAATGAGACATGTTTCAGATTAATCAGTGGTCCACTCAGTCAGTGGTCCACCCTGGCTACAATTTTGTACGGCACCTCATTTGTTTTCAGGTTGTTGGCGAAAACTTGGATGGATTATTAAAGGAGGATTAGACATATTCCTGCAGGAGAAGGCTATCAGTCGCTACTAATCATGATAGCTCTACCTCCAGTGTTGGAGACAGTATGTCTCTCTGAATACCAGCTTCTGGGGATCAAAAAATGGAGAAAGTGCTCTTGCAACTCATGTACTGCTAACTTTAAGCATCTGGCCAGATATTGTGAACACAGAATGCTTGAGTAGATGGACCTATGGACTGATGCTGCAAATGTTCTTAAGATGTTGTTGCTTCTATCCAAAATTAGGACACTTAATCCTATTGGAATCAATCTGCTTTTGTATAACATTCTTAAGTAAAGAACAACTGCATTTAGCAGGGAGGTACGCTGCCATACGCCTGACCAAGTCCCTACCATTTACTGAGTGGGAGAGGAGAAGGGCAGTGTGGGATTATCGGTAGGTACTGAGAATGCAGACCAGCAGATGAACCAGATTGGCTCTCCCTGCCTGCCTGTATAGCACCAACATCCCCACCTCCCTTTCAGTAAGCAGCAATGACTTCACTGTCAGGTGGTCATGTGTACAGAACTGCCCTTCCCCTACAGCCCCTATTGTTAAAGAAGACACTGTCTCAAGTGGGGAATTCTTTGCTCCTCAAGGAACGGAGTGGCAGATGGGAAGTTTAGTAATAGTCACCTGCTGGGGCCTTGAAGTTAACACCTGGACAGCAGAATGGGCAGGTACACAGGTAAACCTGGTTGCAGACTTCCCCACTAGGGTGATATGCATTTGTTTGAAGTATAATAATTATTGCTAAATTTGCCTTTTAATAAATATGCAAATAGAAATACAAAACAAATCTGTGTCCTCTTTTGCCTTTTCGTTTTTTCTCT
Source organism: Lacerta agilis (assembly GCF_009819535.1). Taxonomy (NCBI): domain Eukaryota; kingdom Metazoa; phylum Chordata; class Lepidosauria; order Squamata; family Lacertidae; genus Lacerta; species Lacerta agilis. Next base: position 30,021,952 of record NC_046319.1, read on the forward strand.
GTCTCTCGTGTTTTCTCTTTTTGGATCATTGCACAAGTGGTCACTCTAAATCCACAGGCATTGGGATCTACCACAGTTGGTCAGCTATCCTTTAATGATGGTCTTGGCCTGGTCAGGCAATACTGTTTTGAGTAATTAAGCATCCTTTGCATTAAATCAGGGTATCCCAAACCTGAGTCTCCAGCTGTTATTGGACTACAGCTCCCATCATCCCCAAACAGCTTGGCCAGTGGTCAAGGATGGTGGGAATTGTAGTCCAAAAACAGCTGGAGACCCAAAATTTGGAAACCCTGCATTAAATCAACCTTCCCCAACCTGGTTGCCTCCAGATGTCATGGATTACAATGTCCATCAGCCCCAGCCAGCTTGGCCAGTGGTCAGGAATGATGGAAGTTGCAGTCCAAGAACATCTGGAGGGCAACCAGGTAGGTGAGGCTGCATTAAATGCACCAAAACTCCCCAGACAACAAAC